>NW_020884937.1:1433975-1654259 GCF_003945725.1 Corapipo altera
AATAATAATAATAATAATAATAATAATAATAATAATAATAATAATAATAAATATACTACAAATACAATAAAAACAATAATAAATGAGAGGCAGCAACTTGGAGCCATAGGCTTAATTCTGGAAAGGGCTTTAAAAGTCAAGCATCCCTCTTCCTTGCATCCAGTAGGATTAGATCTCGCCCAATTTAGGAGTTAAATGCTTGTATTCTTCTATCACTCACTGCAAAAAAATGGACTCAGGAAGCAGCTACAAGTCATAAAACACCTTCCTCTGCTTCCTGCCCTGTGGCAATAGATGGTTAACTCCTGGGACTCTCTGTTAGCAATTCTTTTATCGTGTTATCTGGGTAATAAACCAACTACTTACATGACTTTTACTGACAAGATCAACTACATCATTTGCAGCAGCAAAACAAAGTTGCTGTTTGCTTTCAATCTGCCAAGGTCAACACAAACCAGAGCAGCAGTCACAGGAAATATATCACACACAGGAAGGACACAGTTCCAGAGGGAAAACAATGTTCTGGTAATTCACCCTCAACTAAAGCAAGACTCACCAATGACTGATCCTATTACAATATTGGAAAATGGATCTTTCATCATGTTGGCTTCCAACAGAGGCTGGTGATCATTTTCTGAATGTATCAGGGCACTGAAATGCTTCTCAAAAACATGATTTTCCCAGGAGGAATCATTGCTCTCTGATCCATCACTTCTTGAAGGTAAACAGAATACCTGACTGGATCTCCAGTCCAAGGAAATAACACTTCACTTGGCAAATTTCCTCTGGCTCTCACAGAGAAAAATTAAGTCATGTTGCACATGATGTAATTATCTACATTTTTACTGCCTTTTGTGTCTTAATTACTATTACAGTATGCTTGGCAAGCCATCACCAACAGCTTACAACCACAGCCTTTGACTACATTATTTCATTCATTACATTATAAAAGCAGCCAAAAAAAAAAGCTGCAACACAAGCCTTGGTTTCTGTCCAGCCACAGCCCTCCAAGGTCCCCCAGCTGACTGTATGGGCAGGACTATTTACTCATTTTAAATGAATAGCCCTCAATTAGGCTGCACAGTGTCTTTTTGGCACATTTTTACAACAGCTGAAAATGTCAAGTATCAGCCCCTGGGTAGATGCTGCTCTCTCCATTTTTATGGGGTGGGGTTTTTTTTGTGTTTTGAGGATGGGAAGAGCAAGTTCCTGCACACTCTCAATGTTCTGTGTCGACTTGATCCCAAAGGAGAACCAGAATTAGTTTGTATGTAGAAGGTTATAAGGAAAAAAAATCATATTCAATATGATTTTTGTTTCTTCTGTTCATGTTGTCCTCCTCCAAGGAAGGCTCAACTCTGAGAAAAGCTCTTCTGCTGTCAGAGCACCTGTAGTGTTCCCCTCTCATGCAGGACCTCTGGAAGCTGGAAATGGGGCTGGTCTCTGCACCAGCACTGGGGACAGCAATTTTCATGGATTTTCCCAGAACTTGTAGGAATGTTAAAGGTTTCAGATGTCTTTCCTGCGTCGTGTTCCAAATCATGTAATCCTATTAAGGATATTAAGGATAAATGGATTGGAAAATGAAAGAAAATGAAGAGGGACTTTTTACAAGGACATTTAGTGATAGAACAAAGGGGAATGGCATCAAACTGACAGAGGGTAGGTTTAGATTGGGTATTAGGAAGAAATTCTCCACCGTGAGGGTGGGGAGGCCCTGGCATAGGTTGCCCAGAGAAGCTGTGGCTGCCCCATCCCTGGAAGTGTCCAAGGCCAGGTTAGGCAGGGCTTGGAGCAACCTGGGCTAGTGGAAGGTGTCCCTGCCCATGGCAAGGGGTTGAAACTGGATGATCTTGAAGGTCCCATCCAACCCAAACCATTCTGTGATTAACAACACATTACCTTTTCCAAATTACATTAAAAATATTGTTGTATAAATTGTAGAATAGAACAGAATATTCAGTTGGAAGGGACCCACAATGACCATCTAACCCAACAGCATGACCAATTCAGGGTCGACCAACAGTCACAGTAAGGGCATTGTCCAGATGCCTCTTAAACACTGACAGTCTTGGAGCATCAACCAGCTCTCTAGGAAGCCTGTTCCAGCATTTGACTCCCATCTAAGCCTCCCCTGGCACAACTTTGAACTGCTTTTTAAATTGCTGCTTTTTCACTAAAATATTCATAATTCTCTCAAACACTTGACAGTCTCTGGCACATATGGCCAGATTAACTTTTCTCTTGGAATCATACTCATTCATCCATCTTCAGATTACTGTCAATTTATTGTGGTGATGAAAAAAAGCAATGGAAAGAAATTCAGTCAATGCCAGTGCAACACAAAAAGCCTCCAAAAAATGAGCTTGAGTCAGAAATGTCCTATGTCTGGAGCACCACAAAACAGAAGATGGTACCTGGTTGCATCTGGCCTACAAACTAGACAAAATCATCTCACCAAGAGCCCCAGCAGTGCTGAGGTTAGAGGAGATAGGACCAGAATTTTGCAACATATTAAGATTCTATGGCTAAACCTTTCACCAGGTTACTGACATCAAGAATATCAAAATGACATATTTTCATGTTTTAGGGAACAACTTCAGCTGACACCTGACATACAACCCAGGAAACAGAAATTAAAAAAGGGCCCGCGCTTTCTGTCAGTTTTTTACACCTCTCCACTGGCTTGGTGCCTCAGTAGTTTCACCTTTCCCTCTTTCTGGATCATTCAACCAGGGAAAAGAAGGAAAGGGCAGGTTAAAGCCTTTCAGTTACACTGGGGCAATGCAGCCAGGGACAGATGGGACTGGGGAGTCCCCAGCCTGCACTGGCCCATGACCATGACATAGTTATCACATATAGGGATGATCCAACTGCCTGCAGGACACAGGCATCCCATTCAACCCACCTGGGGTTGTGCAGAAGGTGGAAAGCCAACTGAATAATTCATTAGAAGTTACTACCTATTGACATCTTTCAAAGATGGTGAGAAACCAAGAACCACAGTCAGTGAACAGACCAGTACCTCCAAATAGCCCAGCCAGGTGCAGTAATGCTGCAGGCAGAACAGGTGGGATATTTGCTGCCATGAATATGTCAGTGATTTAGTTTTTATTAATTTCCATTGCTCCATGCAGGAATGTTCTTTCAGTGGACTTGTCAGAAACCCAACAGGACGATGGAGCTCTATTGAGGAAGGACAGGACACTCTATTGAGGAAGTTGCTGAACTTGAGCTTCTATAAATGCTCTTTTGTATTAATGAACTTGTTAAAAAGTCGTTCTTTTCTGTTTGATGGAGCTTTACCACAAGCACAGTGAAATGTAGCTGATATTGCTCCTTAGATTATGACACTCGTATAAAATTTGGATGGAGGGGTCATGTCATTTTACATTAGACCCCAAAACCAGCTGCTTCTTTCACTCTACACCTCTTCAAAGCTTCATGGAAAGCTTCCTCTGTTCCTCCCAGAAGATATTTTCACAGCAGAAAAACAAGTCACATAATTATTCTATTCTTTGTTCCAAAGTGTGTTTAAGTATGGTATAAATCCACTTTCCAGTAAATACACAGGCCACTATCACTGCTCTATGACTGGGCTGTAAATTACAAACATTTAGACTCAGATTAATTTCTGAAATTCATTGTCAGAACAGAGAGTTGCTCATAAATAGGGAAATTTAACAAGTGTTCTTTAATAAATAGCTGGGGGAAAAAAAATCTGCAGTTACTGGTCTGTTCATACACCAGAAGTGATTGATTATGGACTTATGATAATGGTAGTTCATTTTAAGAGCTTCCACGGGGATGTAAATCAGCTTTAATTAAAAGATAATACGAAAAATCACTTGTTGAAATATGATTTTGTGAATAAAAGAGTGATAAATTACATGGCTGATTTAATTGGAAAGGAAGCGCTCTACCGCGTTTAATTCAGCTCTATCTATTTTCACCCAAATGTATGCACTGAAAGCATCTTAAAGATAACTCTGGTAACATTTTTTAAGCAAAAAGAAGCCTCAGCCTGTGATTCAGTAGTGGCATTCAGGCAATGTGGGGTGATTTACAAGGTTTAGAGTAGTGCTGAGGAACCACATCTAAAATACAGCAGCTTATTTTGGAGGATCCTCATTCCAGCAGCAGCACAGAATCTCTACAAGGCAACTCTTCTGTTTAAACATTTGGACTTTAAGAAGTCTGAACACACCAAAAGGTGTTTTGGGTGGGTTTTGATTGTTTGTTTGTTTGTTTTTTTAACTCTTAATTCTACTCCTATGCTAAATGCAGGAACACCAGAGAGCAGCCCCAGGCTCTGAGAAGCTCCTGCAGAATGGGCAGCTGAGCAGAGCTTCTTAAGATGTAAACTGGAGGACACATGATACAGAGGCCAGCCTATACTGATAGAAATCCTGGAATGGACCAAAATCCAAGCTTCAGTCAGAAAGGAGCTGATTTTTTCCTCCTCTAAAGGTCTTGGGAATTAACTAATACGGTCAATCACAGACCATAGAAAACAGGGAGCCAAGTTGATTGAGGGTAGACTTGTCCTATGTTAGCATGTTGAGTTCCAGGGTGATCTGTTTCCCAAAAAAGTAAATGAGTCCATTGGGGACTGAGTGGCCTGTTGTCACTGGAAGGATCCTTAGTTTCTGAAATAAGTAGAATACCTACTTTCTGCAAGTCAATCCCCATGGGATGACTGGGCATCTAGGACCTGTCATTTTGTCATCCATATATTTCATATCGAACGCAATTTTTCAGCTTGTTCTGTTCTGAGACAGACACCCCAAAAATATTCCTGAGAAAGTATGCAGTCAAGTAATGTGGGTAAACATATCTTTACGTGCTTGGGAAGGACTATTTCTGTGCTGGATTTCTATTGCCATAGCAATTTGCAGTGGGAGGGCTGGTACTGAAAAAACACTGGTTCAGTTGAGGAACCACAACAGAAAATAGTAATAAAAGAGCTGCAATGTCAATGTCTTAAAGTTTGGATGTATCAGCACCTTGTATCAGAGTGATCCTCTTTTACAGGAGGCTGACACTTTGAATTCACTGGAAATTAGTAAAAAATATGCTATAAACAGATATTACAGGCCTTTGTATCTCTGAGAGTTTTGTCACTCTAAGTGCTACTGATCACCACTTCAACATAAAGACAATCTCTTCCTTGAGTAAGACAGGAGAGCAGTTGTTACTCCAGTTTAACAAGGGGAAGTGCTGGATCCTGCACCTGGGATGGGAAAACCCTGGTTGTGTGAAGGAGTGAGAGGTTGGAGAGAAGCTGCAGAAAGGACCCTGGGGGTCCTGGTTGGTGGCCAGTTGGCCATGAGTCAGCAGTGCCTTGGCAGCCAGGAGGGCCAACCCTGTCCTGGGGGGCATCAGGGAGGGGATTGTCCCACTCTGCTCTTCCCTGAGGCGGCCTCACCTGGGATATTGGGACAGTTTGGGGCACTGCAATATAAGGAATATATAATGAAGCCATTACAGAGCATCCAAAGGAGGCAACAAAGATGGGGAAGGGCCTTGAGGGGAAGCTGTGTGAGGACACTGAGGGCACCTGGTGTGTTCAGCTGGAGAAAAGGAAACTGAGGAGAGACCTCATCGGGGTCTTCAACATCCTCATGAGGTGAAGAGAAGGGGCATACACTGAGCTCTTCACTCTCATGACCAGTGACAGGACTCAAGGAAATGGCACGAAGCTGAGTCAGGGCATGTTTAGACTGGATATCAGGAAAAGAGGGTATCACTGCCCAGGTGGTGGTGGGGTGCTGGAACAGGCTCCCCAGGGAGATGGTTACAGCACTAAACCTGTCTAAGAAGCATTTGGACAATGTCCTCAGGCACATGGTGTGATTCTTGGGGTGTTCTGTGCACGTCCAGGAGTTGGACTGGATGACCCTGATGGGTTCCTTCCAACTCAGCATATTCTGTGATTCTTACATCTGTGACATGCTTAGGTTCTTCCTTTACATTGTCCAGAGAAACTGTGGCTGCCCCATCCCTGGAAGTGTCCAAGGCCAGGTTGGATGGGGCTTGGAACAACCTGGGCTAGTGGAAGGTGTCCCTGCCCATGGCAGGGGGTTGGAACTAGATGATCTTTAAGGCACCTTCTAACCCAAACCATTCTATGATTCCTTTAACTTTCAGTGCAATATACTCTTTGTTTAGTTGTTTTATTGTTTGGTCTGACCAAAGTTTGCTAAATAAACTAAAATATGACTAAAGAACAATTCTAACGATTTTTCACTCCTCTGAAGGTGGACAGTACACTCCAGCTGCTCAGCTGGCACAGTGTGTCTGGCTATGGGGTCCCAATTATTCTTGTAGAATTCCATTACCAGGAAATGGGGAGACTGGCACATTCAGGGGGGTGACTTATCCCACCTATTTGAGATACCACTCTGAAACAGAGGGCACAAATCACTCACTAAATGCCACCCTCCTCACACACTGACAAGGCAACATAGCTCAGCTACCCAGAAGTTCAGCACCTTGTTCAGAGTCAGATACCCCTGTTCCAGGGACAAATCCATCCAGCTCCCTAAGTTACCTGATGTATTGTGGTGTTCAATCAATTGGATTCCCTTCACAGAGAAAATACAGCATTTGCACAGTTAATACATGATCTTACCTTCAGGGTAGAAGTTCTCAGTATAAAAGTCTCTTATTTTGGAGGCAGGTTGGTTTTGGTACAGATTTATTGGACATGCAGAAAAGCCTACTATTACTTCTCCCAGCACCTCCATGAAAAGGGGACTCTGAAGTGATTAAACACAATAAAATTATAACTCTGACTCAAAGGTAAAACCACCTGCCTCCAGGATCCATTTTGATGTGCTGAAGCGGTACTAAAGACAGTTGGAAATTTCACTGGGGGCTAATTTGGCTTGGTGCACTCATAAGGGGACAAAATGCCACATGTAGAGAGTAACTGGGACTTCTCACTTGCACATCAAGTGTCCCAAGAAGGGACAGATAAGCCAAAAAACCTACTGTTTGATCTACAACAGCCATGATGACATTTTACAGTTGTGAGGAGAGTCAGAAAAACGCTTGAGCAGAGTGTGACAGTGGCAAGAGAAAAACTTCCTATAATTTTGTATTTTACTATTTTTTTTTCAAGTATAGGCACTTCTTCTAGACTACCTAAGGGTTTTAATCATCCAAAAGTGCTGTCAGTCAAAAAGAGAGAGGATGGAGTGCCTTGCACCACCTACAGTGGATCGAATTCATCTCAGGGTCAATAGTGCTGGAATGAGCCATTGTTTTGAATGACTAGAAGTTGAGAGAAAAATAGAGAAAATAAGAAATCTGTTGGAAATTGAGCTCAGCTTGCTGACTTGCATGAAGGGTTCATCAAGGCCTTTAAGTCAAACACTATTCTGGATCTCCTTACTTGTGTCCTCTCAGTTGCCCTCCACTTCCTTTCCTTCTCTGTGTATCGAGGGGTCTCATGTTTCGTGCATCTCCAGTTCTCTGTGATTACTCCCAGGAGCTGGCTTGGCCAGGTGATAAACTGGTTCTTCCCCGATGACCTGCTGGACTTTAGGTAGTGTATTTCTCAGGTGTTATTCAAGCACTTTCAGCAAGACTTTCCTTTTCAAGACGTGACTTAGATCAAGTAATCTTTGTTTTCAATAGTGCTGCATCATAAAATTAGGCAATTACTCTTGTAAATCTGTCAGGGCTCTAAGTAATTATCTAATTTAGAACAGTTAAAATAAAAAAAAAGGCAGGAAAATTCCACTCTCTCGAGTGCATTGCTTAGAGGAATTAACCTGGGGAAAATGGGTGTGCTAATGAAATCTGTTCTGTTGGATCAGCAGCCAGAAATGTCCATGAATATATGGGCAACTCGAGTGTTCCTTTGGCTGCATTCATCCTCCTTTTCTGTTCCAATTACACCAAATTAGAAAGATTATTGCAAGGAATCAAATTTCTGCCCTCAGCTATCCAGTGGAAGGTTATAGGGAAGACAAAACCAGACCATCCTCAGAGGTGAACGCCAAAAGGACAAGAGGCAACGGACACAAACTGCACCAAGGGGATTTTGGGAGGATATAAGGAACAGCTGTTTTCAACATGAGACTGGTGCAGCACTGGGACAGGTGCCTGTGGAATCTCTATCCTTGGGGATTTCAGCACTCAGCTTATAAAAACGTCAAGCCTCATGATCTGACTCGGAAGTGAATCCTGCTTGGAACGAGGGTTGGACTAGAGACCTCCAGAGATCCCTTCCAACCTAAATGGCTCTATAATTCGAACAAGCAGAGACATAATTCTATAATTCTGCGTTTCCTACAACCTTGTCAAGTAGAGGCAAGGTTGACTCAAGCAAGACCCTTCATCTTGTCAAGCAGGAGCCATGTGAACAGGGTCTTCAGTGCCAGAACCATGGAAGTTCCTCAAGTGAGAAGTAACCGAGATGTGTAACTGAGATGAAGCTAAGGCTGGATCAGAATTTATTAAAAACCTGGGTACAGGAGTTCTTCAGTAACATTTTCACAGAATCATAGAATGGTTTGGGTTTGAAGGGACCTTAAAGCTCATTCAGTTCCACCCCTCCTGCCATGGGCAAGAACACCTTCCACTATTCCAGGTTGCTCCAAGCTTCATCCAACCTGGCCTTGAACAATTCCAGGGATGGGGCAGCCACAGCTTCTCTGGGCAACCTGTGCCAGTGCCTCCTCACCCTCACAGGGAAGAATTTCTTCCTAATATCCAATCTAAACCTGTACTCCTTCAGCTTAAGGCCATGTCCCCTTGTCCTATCACTACACACCCTTATGAAATTTTAGGCTACAAGTATTATTCTCTCAAAATGCTAAAAAATAAGGAAGACTAACTAAAAAAGCTTTAAAGCAAATTGCACATGCAAGCACACTTTTCCTTATCTCCCCCCTCCCAGTGTTCTGTCACTCTGAGACAACAACTCCTGGGCTCAGATCTCGCTCCAAACACAGCATCTGACATCACTGAGAGTTTATCTGTGACAGTGAAACCTGCTGTTGTGGGAAAGCTGCTTTCTCCCCCCAGTCCATCATGGAAGCACCATGCCCAGCTCCACACAAGCATCCACACATATTCCAAGACGTCCCTATTTTTCACAAAGCAGATGTACTGTTTCCCAGCCAGTTCTACTTGAGAGAGTCCCTATATCTTCCTCCATCTGCTCCCCGGGCCTACACAGGCAACAAACTGTGCAACCTTGCAATGATGATCTTGGCTTTGTGCCTCCACCAAAAAGAAAAAAAAAAATAATAAAAAAAAAAATCTATAATTAGCTTCTCTCAAAAAACATGAACATAAGACCATAGATATTTTTGATAAAGTTTGAGTGATGATCCTAAAGACAGCACAGGAATATTTTAGAGCCACAAATGTTTCAAAGCTTCCTTCTGGACATTTGTAATTTATAACAAGCTTTTAATATTGAAGGCATGACTTCAGTAAGAATGGAAACAGGATGAGAAATGCTTGCTAGGGCTGCTGGAAAGGCAGGACACAATTTCCATTGGAATTTTACCTTACCCTTCCCCCCAGTGAAAAATTTCAATGTTTCTTCAGAAGAGCAAATTCCAATACCTTTGATGGTTGGACAGATCTCAAGGTCTTCATTCAGATTAGATGAACATGTGAAGTAGGAACAACCCCTGCGGCACAAAACATTTTAAATCCAAATTTTAAATACCTCTGAATTTTGAAAGGGATTCAGGGTTCAAGGATTGTCCCTTACAGGAGGGAAGAACAAAACTGACATTGGAGTCAAAATACAAGTTTGATATCATAGAAGATGAATGGTCTTAACACCTGAATGTTTTAATTGTAGGTTAACTGTAAATCACAGACTGTCTCAAGTGGAAAGACTTGGCCTTACTGTTTCTCCAGAATCACAATTAAAAATAATTTTTACTTCCCTCACATTCTCCTGAATTTAGCTGTACCTAATTTCAAATGAATGTTCCTGTTGTAATCAATCCCCACTCCACTTCCCAATTCAATGCTACTCCTATCAATGTTTTCACTGAACAATCCCATATCACAAACAAAACCTCCCCAAACATCTGGATGAACACTGGGGGAGGCAGAGGCTATAACAATTAGACATTATCATTAAAGAACATAACACTAATGAGAACAGTTGTTCAAAAAAAGGAACAGCATTGTTAGAGGGGAATAAACACCCTGAAAAACAGAGCAATCAAAAGAACTGACATTCACGTCAGCAGCAACTGCGACCTTACAGCCTCTTATCCACGCTGGAGTAAATAGATACTTGCTCATGCATAAACATGAGAAGGGGAATATGTCTCAAAAAATAAAGGATTAAACTTTGAGAAGATCCACAAACAATGAAAGAAAATAAAGAGGCTACAGACACCTCTTTGGAAGCAAGTACAGTGCTGTGCTCCGACCTCCTGTACTTACAGCCCACTCCTGGGAAGCCTTTCTCCCTCAGCCTGATCTAAAACATGGGAAAAGTTGTTGGTAAAATGTAAAATACAAACTAATCATCTCTTCCTGAGGCTCACCTGGGCACTAAAACCTGCGTGACCCAAGCTGTGAACTCTTCTCAAACCCAAACACTTTATGGACGTCACTGAACTCACTCCTTACTCAATTTCTGTGAATCTTTGGTTTTAAACTCTTTCAGGTATGGGTGGGTGTCCTCACCATCAGAACTGCTGTTAATATAAGACAGAATCCAATCAAAACAAGGTCTGCTGGGTGGCATTAAAAGTATATTTAAGAATAGAAGCAAAGCTTAGTCAGACTTCTCCACTGCAGATTGTCTTTCACCTTCTTGTAAAATATCCAGTATCACAGAAATATAGAACTGTAGAATGGTTTGGGTTGGAAGGGACTTTAAAGATCATCTAGTTCCAATTCTCCTGCTGTGGGCAGGGAGGCCTTTCATTAGACCAACCTGGATAGATCTAGTCTACAAAACAACAGGATTTCATCCTCTTGGTGCTCCAAGTCATGGAATTACCTGCAAAGGTTGGACTCCAAACCCTGCAGTAGGGTCTGGATCAGTTAATCCAATTCTGAGTCAAGTGTATTTTAAAAGACCATGTGGGAACTTGCCATTATCCAGGGCTGGGGCGCAAATACAGAGCACAGTTGCCTTGTTTTTGATGGTAGCAATGCTGGGGACTGAAAAAATGGCCAGGAAAGCAACCACGGAAACCATACACAAGGCCTGAAAACCAACTTCAGCCTTATATCTCAATCCAAATAGTAACCATTTTTAATTATTGTGTAGCTTCTGCAGCTCTTAATAAATATAAATTGTTCACACAGCCTGGGCAGAAAACCCAAACAAGTTTGTGAATTGTGGGCTAGAACTGATTCCAGCTTCTGTGTAACAAATACAACCAGGCTTGGATTCCTGCAGGAGCCTGGGATAGACATCCTTTGGACTGCAAATATCCAAGCATTCCTTTTTTTAGCAGAAATACTCACAAGAAACGAGTTTGGAGATCTCAGGGGTGCATATTTGAGGCTCCAGAGACTCTCTGTACACACACAAGTATGTTGTTCATGCCAGAGCTGCTCATCCAATCAAGGAACGGAAATGCTGCTCCTGCTTGTGGTTCATTTACCCAAATGCTCCCAAAAACCACAGCGGAAATTTAGAATAGTTGGGACCACTACGACAGGGAAGATATTCCAAAAATGCATGATAAAAATTCTAACGTTACACTCAAAAGCCTGTGCTGCTCCCAGAAGGGGAAAAAGGGAAAAAAAAACAAACCTGTGTTAAATGGGTTCCCAACACCTGGAACAGTTATTGGGAAGAAAAAAATAATAATATTTTGAATAAGCAGCAGATGAAGATCCGGAAAAAACAGCATTTTGTTAATTCATTATTGAGAAGAGCATTGAAGTCTTGCATTAAATTACTTTTCAACTTTATTAGACAAAGAATTTACTATAACATGGAGTAAAAGGCAATATTTAATTGAAAGTTTCCCTTTTATTTACGGTTAGGAGAACATGAGGAGACTCAGCTCTCTAAATAAGCCTCTGGAAAAAAGAAACCATGAATCATGAGCTCTCTCTAGTGTTTTAATGTCACACTGCAGTGAGGAACCAAAAAACCCTTCATGTTTTACTTAGCATATTCATAAATCAGTTCAGTTGTCCATCTTTTCTATATTGAAGCCAGTAATTACTTGCTTAAACTCTGATTTCTTTTGTTAGTATTTAACAGATACTTACTCATCTGGCTCTCCCATTTTACAACAAACTGAACATACTGCAATGTTTTGATGTGCATTTTGACGTCAATTAATATCAGATCAGTAAATTTCTGTTTATTTTGCAGACTCCAAGCATGGCAGCATTTATCATGGAAAATCCACAGCAAATTGTTAGTGAGGATTTTACTCGTTACCTTCAGCTTAAGACACAAGACAGAGGAAAGGAGAGGGGAAAAAAAGCAACAGCTAAAAATCCGAAGCATTTCATGGGGGATTTATAAGAAATTCTCAATTCATTCATGACCTGGTTTTCAGAAACAAATCCATTTACATAAATACAGTCTGCATGAAGATGCCTTTCTAATTTTTCTTCCTCTTTCTGCCTTTATTAACTTTATTAACTGAGATGATGGTGATCAATTCATACCTGAATTCAGAACCCAGAGGAGGAGGAAAAGCTTGAGATGGACTGAGAAATTTGAGGGCAAAAGTTGAGCAAGAACAGCACTTTGATTTTGTCTTAACAGCCTTAAAGGTGTCTGAAAGGATGTTAAGGTGGAGTCTTGTGGTTGCTCCATCTTCTTAAGCCCTTCCTAAAAACCTCTCCCAAAGGAAAAAAAAAGAAAGGGGATCTTAATCTGAAATCAAAATTTCTTATTTATATCTCAATCAGAACAACTGGATTCTGCAAGAAGTGATGTTGGAGGGCAAGGTTTTAAAAGGAGATATAAGAGCAAGGCTAGTCTGGAACAGGAGCCCTACAAAATCCATCAAAGCCAGCAAAAGTGTGATAGGGACAAGGCAACAATTTATTTTACTAGCAATGATATGCTCAGAAAAATAAAACATCTTCTGCATTCTTCTGATTCATATTCTTGTACTAAACAGATGTTGTATCTTAAGGGAAAAAAAATCTTAAAAGAGAAAAAGGATGTTTGAAAATTGACTTGACAGTCAGAGTATGTGTTTTGTCCCTGTAATTTATTCTGCATTTTGTTTATTTCTCAGTCTATGATCCAAAGGATGCTATTGTTCACTACTGGTTTGGAGTTAATTATTTTCCTAGCAACAGTGCCAATTCCTATTTAAACAGCAAAATATACTCTTGATTTTCCACACAGCCATATTGCAGGTACTGGAGACCATTCAGAAGCCGTGAAATCTTCCCATGGAGTTTATCAGTTTCTCTGGATCTCTGAGAGGGAAAAACAATTACGTGACCGCCAAATTGACAGTGTTTTTGTTAAGGTCTGTAAGAAGATGTCTGGGCCCTGGGCTGAGGTTTATTAACTGAACAGACCACGAAAAACTACTGGACACAACATAAGAAACTGCTGAACATAAATAACAGAGTGAAAAAGTGAAGAAAATTATACATAGTGCTGTGAAGGATGGGTGGATTTAACACATGATGAGCAAATTCCTGAGGTACCATTTAAGGACCAGGATCTTTCAAGACCACCAGGAGCCAGGTAATGCCAGACCCAGGTAGTGCCATCCACATAAGGCTTGAATGACTTGAGTAACTTTCAGAAATACTAAATTTGGATGCAGATACACCAAACCCCTGGGGAAAAGTTAATTAGGGATGGGTTGTTCATTTAGGAGGATGCAGGAGTGGAGAAAGGAAGAGATCAAAGTGTCTGGGGAAAGGGGGAAATAAATGGGATTTGCCACGTGTGAACAGGTCACCACCCTCGTCTGACTGACCCTGTGCCTCACCACCACAGTCTGCCCTGTGTTAAATCCTAATCTTTTATATTTTGTGTGAGATCTCTTCTGTTCTGTGTGTCTGAGGGTGACATAAGTGTTGGCAGCTGAAGAGCAGACCACCAACCACAGGCATCTGTAGGTCCTGGTGAAAGCAATGGAGGCACCAGGACGGTGGGTGCTTCACCAGGGAATGTCAACTCTGAGGTTTGCTACTAAACTTTAAGCTGGACCAGCTGCTGAGCAGAAAATCCACATCTGGTAAAGCCCAAGGTCTCAGCTGACAACTGTTTAAAGTCCCTGGACAAAGCCCAGGCATGGACATGAGATGAAATAGCCTATTAGATGAAGAAGAATGATGATATTAGATGAATATTTGAGAGATCTGCCATTCTGGTGTGTTTGTGAATCTAGAGACTCAAGGTATGGAAATGTCTTTTCACTAAAGAACTTCAATTTAGATCAAGAGTGTCATAATTTCGGCAAGACATCCAGGTTACCACAGATTCAAGCCAATGAAGCTTGTTTCCATGGTATTACAGTCTCAGGAAGTACAACTGCCCTAGAAAACCAAAAATGCAGATCACAAACTGGAAAAAAAAGTTTGATTTTAGCATAATCATCTAAAATAGACTGCAGGGAAGAGAAGCTGGCTGATAAGAAAGGCATCCATCCATATCCTGTGTTCTCTTCTGCTCTAAACACAGTAGGACAACAGAGTTCTGTAAGAATCTCAGGAGACACCAGGACACTCATCCAGTAGGACAGCATGGAAAAAAAAGGGGAGAATACAGGAAAAATAGGATATCAGTTGCCATGTAAAGGTTGCACAAACAGTGAGCAACAAAGCCTGCTGTTATCAGGTGTTGCGTGAATGCCCCAAGTACAGTCCTGCTGTTCAGCTGTATTGATTCCATATTTCCAACAGGATAACCACAAACATTTGTCCATAACTATTTTCCAAGTATTAAGGTGAGACAACGGTCTCTGACTCCTGCTCCTCAACATTTGCATTAGCAAACAGTCCCAGAGATTTTGATTAAATTAGTTTTTAGCTGTTTAAAGTGCAATATTCACTGGAATACGATAACCTGATATTAGGAAACTAATAACAACACTGTACAAAAAAGACACACAGGAGTGCAGTTAACAGTGAGGTCTGCTTCAGGATTCCAGCAGTTCCTTAACAACAGGGCTCAGGAAGAATAAAGCATCCATCATATTCCTACATGAAATATTACAGCAATATTATAAATTACACTGCTCCTTCCTCTCGAGTGCTTAGATGCAATTATAAAACTCAGTGGTAGACAAACACATACCGTTGGCTTTCACTCGTGTGTTTCTAAGAAATTTAATTCCTATCTGTGTTTCGTACCTTTTCTGTAGCAGAAAGCTGAGGTTCCCATTAAACCAGGACTGCTTTACCAGGGGAGAGAGACAAAAAGATGGATGAAGTTCCAGACTGAAATGATGCCATAACTCACAGTTTATGACTTATACAAAGGATTGTGATACTGTATTTCAAACTGGGTCTGGAAACTCTGTGATTACTTGCTTGTTGTTTGTAACGCTGAAATACTATGCAGACCTTTAGAAAAACAGCCAAGGCTATCAGGCAGTATAGGAGTGAAGGGTTTTTGAAGCCCTGTCCTTTGTTCCCAATTCTCCTTCAGTTGATTGAGAGTGAAGAATGTGGAGGGGAAAAAAAAAAGCACAGTGCCATGCCTTTTCTTTTCACAAAATGAAACAGCTTTTTAATCCAATATCAAAATAATTCTTAAAAAAAATATTAGCCAAACCACACTGGAGGAATCCAAACCATCTCCAACATGTCACTTATTAAAACAAGTCTTTTGATTTGTTCTAATAACAGGGACTATAACAACAGGGGCTATAATAATAAGGGCTTTGAACTAAAGTTGGTGGAAGAGGGGAACTTCAATCCACCCCATTCCTACCAGTTTGATACCAGAGCCAACAGTAGATATCAGCACCTGGAGAGGGATTATAGGTCAGCAGGAGAGCACCTGAAGAGCAGGAAAAAGGAATTCCAGCCACTCCAGCCAGTAAGGTGGCTTCAGCAGGGGTCCTACTTAGTGGCTGCCCCATCCCTGGAAGTGTTCAAGGCCAGGTTGGATGGAGCTTGGAGCTACCTGGTACAGTGGAAGGTGTCCCTGCTCATAGCAGGGAGTTGGAATTAGATGATATTTAAGGTCCTTTCCAATCCAAACCATTCCGTGTTTTCGTGATTCTAATTTAATAATACACTTAATGAGGGATACACAGCAAGATAAACACAATCCACTTGTGGATTCTGCTAGTTTCAGTCAACACACCAGCAGAAAGTTACCTTGATATTGAAATATTCAGAGGGTGGGTGGTATTTTAGTGTATTTTTCCTTAAGAGTGCATTCTTCATGTATAATTTTGAGAAGCTAATTTTTGCAGCAGTGATTTACAGCAGCAGTCCTGAGCAGAAAGGCACTATAATAGCTTTTAAGCATCAGTTTAACATCTCATCCTTGAAAAACTTTACGAAATTTCTTGCTGTTATTGTTTTTACTCTTCCAGTCATTTATCCCTCTGATTTCTAACAGTTAAATGAAGATAGGTCTGACAAACACAGAAAACAAGACGATACCTGCAAGTCTCCTCTTTAAACAACAGATTCTCTGGAGGGAGATGGCACAGCAGGCTCCAGTCAGACCTGTTAACTAATTTACACCCACAAACATTAAATGCCGGGATGTGCAAACAGGGACTAAATGGTTGGCACAGCAGGTGGCCCAGAGGGAGGTAAATCAGTGCCACGGTGATGTTCTACATGAATGGAAGAGGTTTTCACCTAGAATGGAGACATGAGGAAAGATGTGGCTGCATGGAGCACTGGGTCCCTCTTCCTGAACCCAGGGCTGGGATTGCAGCAGCCTCAAACAGGCAAATTGTGCTCCAGTCAAACAACGGGATCTGGAGAATTTGTAGTGTAACAGCATGAAGATGTTACAGGAAAAGGGAAGCGTGGAAGAATCCTTGGGGTTAGGAATCCCATAATCTAATTCCAGTTTAGCACTGGAACGGGACACTGCTGATCCCCATCAGGGCAATGGCAGTGATCATGAAATGCTGAGCACAGAAAGTGTATATATTGGAATATTGGACTTATTGGGATAAGAAGTTTAATCACCTACACACAGAGTGCGTGGGTGATTCATCAGCAAGAGCTGCAAACCCAAAACTTCTACAAGAACCTATACAGGAATCCACATGAAAGATGCTATTTTGGATTTAGACTCAAGTGGTGCTTGAAACCAGTTCAAGTGGAATCATTGGAAGAGCTGCTCTTTAGTGGTGTTCACAACACAATTAGGTTGTTATAGAAAAGAGTGGGTGAGTGAAAAAAGCACTAGATAAAAGATGTGAAGAAATGGAACAATGTCAAAACAAGGTTATTAGGCAAGAAAAAAGATGAAAAGAACAGCCCCAAAGGTAGGAACTATCATATCTACAAACAACTACACAGAATTCTGGGTTAGAAGGCCAAATAAAACATGGACCAAAAGGAAAGAAAGAAGAAAAAAATCCCAATTAATTCTTTCTTGGCTCAACAGGGAGTCAAGAAGTCTGTCAGAAGGAAAAGGTCAGCATTTAAAAAAGTGGAAAGCTTGCCCACATGCAGAGAACAGAAGAGCATCAAACATGGCAGGTCAAATCTAAACAAGAAATTAAGAGGATGGAAATTAATTTGAACAGCATCTTACAATGGATACTCAACTTCATAGTAAGAAGTTCTTGAAAAACATTAAAAGCATGAGGCCAGCTAGGGAATCAACAGGATTGCTTGATGGAAAAATTGTAACAGGAGCACTTGAGGTAGGCAAAAAACACTCAGTGAATCCCTTGACCTGGGCTCTTCTGACAAAAGACCTTGGGAAGATTCCCACACTTCTGACATCCTTTATAGTGAATCAACTTCAGTACATAAGAAATACCGGCCTCAAGTGATAATGCTAATGAAACCATCAAAACTGGGCTGCATTCTCTCAAATTTGAATCTGCAAAGCTGCTGGCAAAGGCAGGTCACCCACCCTACAAACTGCTGCCCCCCCAGAGGCCTGCAGTGCTGCCAGCACAATTCCCAGCTCCAGAAGGGCTCCAGAAGGTATCTTTAGAATTACGGGCTTGTGAGTGACCTCTTTGGCAGTGACAGAGTAATAATTTTAGCAAAAAATAAGAAGATATTTCAAGCACACACACAAATACATGCTATTTGGAAAGAAATGGTACGTATTTTCAAGGGGAAATCCAGCCCCACCAGGCTGCTGGATTTGTGTGAGGGCATCAGTCAGTGTTTGGGGAAAGGGAACCCCATGGACATGATTTATTTGTATTTTGAAATAATCATCCATTAACAAGCCACGTTGCCTGAGAGTTGGAAAGGAGCTATCACATCCAGGAGGTGAGCAGGGAGCATCCATGCTCAGAAACACAGCAATGCCACCTCCAGGTGATGATTAAAGCACAGGACTGAGCTTCCTACAGCAACCACCTGGAGACGTTTCCAAAACCTTTGAAGTTTCCTTGAGCAATACTCTTTCCTACTATGTATTTTCATACTTTTTTTTTCTGGTGTCTCGGTAGTAATTTCCTATATTCCTGTTCACAGTCAATACAAACCTGCTCTACATTTTTAAATAAAATGTACAATCGCGGAACTGAAACGGAATTATTTCTAATGAACGCCTGCACTAATGAGCCAAGTTCAAGCTAAATGCATCATTTTGCTCAATCCCAAATGCTATAAATTAGCGTGGGTGTCACAGCCTTCAAGAGCTTGAGCACTGCTTTAAAAGAATCTGTCAATTATTTAATAGAAAATCTCTCCTAGTAGAGTGTTGCTGATCTATGTTTCATATCCAAGGTTAATTTAATGCTTAAAATGTAGCACTTCAATTACTGTTGCATGAAATAATTTATCCTGGAAAAAAAAAATGCAGAGAACAAGGAAAGAATTACTCATGTGAGTAACAGAACATGAATCACAAAGGAGAGAAAATTATATCTATATAATGCAGACATGCAAAGATCAATCCTTTAAATGAGGCAACACAAAGAAAGGAGATTTAAATTGTAGAGTAAAATTATAGCCACACAGAGTAATTTTTTTTTCTTTTCTTTTTTTTTTTTTTTTTTAAAGCAGAAAGGAATCTGGTTCAGCACAGATTCTGGTCAAGTCAATCAAGATGCTACCACACCATTCAGAAAACCTCTTTAAATCCACTCAGGTACATCTGTAGTGTCAATACACACTCTTAGACTTACAGAATCAAGTTGGAAGGCACCAGCAAGGCAAAGCTTAGTCTGAGGCAATTCCAAGGATTCTATGACAAATGTCATAGAATCAGAGAACAGTTTCAGTTGGAAAGGACTTTTAAAGGCCATCTAGTCCAACCCTCTGCAAGAAGCAGGGACATCTTCAACCAGACTGGGTTGCTCAGAGCCCTATCCAACCTGACCTTGAATGTTTTCAGGGATGGGGCATCCATCACCTCTCTGGGCAACCTGTTCCAGCCTCTTCATGAAGTCTCAAAGGCCAGTTTCATCCTGTTTCCAAAGACATTTCAGTAAGTGGCCAAAAATCAAACCACTCCTCTAGAGCAGGACGGTATATCTGCCCACATTAGTTGTGATCAGGGTTCCAAATCATTTTAGAGCCTCTCCCTTGGGGTCTGGCACCTTAATGTGGAGAGCTCAGAGCCAGATGACTAAGAAAAGAACCACTCCCTGTCCAAGCAGATTTGTTACTTCCCCTGGACTTGGATCAGGGATGCTGAGGAGAGACTGCCAAGGCTCATCCAGTCCTTAGGGATGCTGAGGAGAGACTGCCAAGGCTCATCCAGTCCGTGGGCACCTGCTGCTCATTCACATGGGTTAAGGGAGACCATGAGCACATGAACACGAGAGGCCTGTATGACTAAAGCTCTGTGAGAGAACACAGGTTATGACGGAGGAGCTCAGAAACACTGCCAGGGCATGTGGAGGCGGTGTCAGAAAAGCCAGAGCTCATTCATGGTTCATGCTTGTAGAAGACTTTAAGGGCTAAAAGAAGTGCTGCTTCTCTCACATACATGACTGGTATCACAGCAAGGCTGCTCTGTCATCTTTGAACAGTTGTGGAGTTCCAGGGAGATGGAAGACAAGTGCTGCACCTGTCTTCAAAAAGAGGCCGAAAGTTCTACCCAGGGATCAACAAGCTGGTCAGCTTTCCCACAGTTTATGGGAAATGAGGAGACAAGTCCTACTGGAACACGCTTCTGAGTGCATGAAGGAGAGGGGGGTTATTTGGAATAGTCTGTGGAAAATGACATGCAGGTCTTGGTAGCCAGCAACCTGCCCACTAGTCAGCACTGTGCCCTGGTAGCAAAGGCTGCTCACAGCATCCTGGGCTCTATTAAAAGGAGCATTGCCTATTAATCAAGGAAAACTGCCTGAGGGGAATTATTAACCCCCTTGGCTCTGGGGAGTTTAGATCCCATTAGATCACACGCCCCTGATTTGCGTATGTGAAATGTCACACACATTTTTGGTACCGCTGGTATAAGGAGCACACTGACCAACTGGGTTAAGTTCAGTAGAGGGTCACCAACATGGGCAGGGGCTGGAGCATGTGTCCTGTTAGAGTTTCCTGAGGGGACAGGGCTTGTTCAGCCTGGAGAAGAGAAAGCTGCAGGGAGGAAGAGCTGTCAGGTTGTGTGAGAAAAGGTTCAACTTCACAAAGAAGCCCAGAGAGAGAATGGCAAAGGGGAAAACCTGAGCAATACCATGCCCTGGCTACGCCGAATTATCACAGGAGTCTTCAGCTTGAAAGAGCAAAGCTGAACAGGCAAGGGGACCCCATTAAGTTACCTGGAGAGAAAGCTCCCCAGCAGCATCTCCTCCCAGGGCTGCCACAGGAGAAACATCAACAATCCAACAAAAGGGGTCTCCTGAGCACCTTTGGACTGAGGAGGAGGTTTATACAATGCAGGATAGTTCAAAACTTACTAAGAAGTTCCTTCCCTTAAGGGAAGGAACCAAAGACAGGAGAAGGTAAAGATCAAGGTATTTTTGGAAAGATTAGCTACATATAAATAGAAAGGTAAGGATTTAGAAGGGGCTTGATGTGTGCAGCCAGGGCTTTTCAGTACATCTGTCTTTCTACACAAGGTCAGCGCAGTCTGTCCTGTCTCCTCATTAAGCTTTATTTCCAACTACTGTCCTGGGAAGTTACTCTCTATTCTGTGGTTCGG
Source organism: Corapipo altera (assembly GCF_003945725.1). Taxonomy (NCBI): domain Eukaryota; kingdom Metazoa; phylum Chordata; class Aves; order Passeriformes; family Pipridae; genus Corapipo; species Corapipo altera. The sequence goes on from NW_020884937.1 coordinate 1,455,184, forward strand.
TGTGTATTCAGAGCTCTGAGTCATCTGTATCTTTCTCATGCTTTCCACTCATTTCCCCCCCTACTCCTCTGATTAAACCAAGGGCTGAAAAAAAAAGACAAGCAACAGAAAAATAAACCTAAAAAATGCTTTGGCAACAAGGAGCTCAATCAGCTTTTTACTCAGCACCCCAAATACCAGTCAAGTTCTTTCCTGTGCAAATCAGTCACTCACCAATCCCCTTATGTACAAAAATGCCTTTTTTTCAGAAAAAGTCGCTGCACTTTTATGCATTTCACTTTCTTTTTTGTACAATGAAATGTTTTGCATTTTTGCAAAAAACGCTGGAACATTAACTAGAGAAATAAAGGTCACCTTAACCAGCATATAAACCATCAGGTTTAAGTGCCATTATGTTTTCCAGAGCACAGAGCAGAGAACAAGGGGACACAAAAAACTGCAGCACCCACATCACTGTGTGCAATTACACGAGCAATACATAATGTGTTCTAATTACTTTGCACTGATACCAGACTTCATTGTATTCCAAATTCTCTGTCAAAGAGTTGTCAGCCCACTCCAGGTGCCTTTTAAAAGCCAGAGCTATTCCACTCCATTAAGTGTTACCCCCTCTGGAAAATAATGGTATTTACAGATACCACAATGTTCAAAGAAAACTTTAAGAAGTCTTTCCAGACCTCACATTTGCTGGATGGCTGGAAGTGCCACGTTACTGGCAGCATCTCCCTTAGCCCTGAACCAGAAGAATGTTTCTAGACTGCATGTGATCAGTAGCTATTGATGCTGAACCATACAAATTACACTGCACACCGTGCTGCCCCAGGTGTGGGTGAGCAGTGACTGTCACCAACGGGGACCCTGAAGCTGGGGTAGTGACATTTGTGACTAACTAAAACCAGAAGCCTGCAAGGCAGCCATAGTTGCTGCCTAATCAGTAGATTATTGGACCCACACAGACAGAAGTGCCACGTCCCCAGAGTGTGATCACTCAGCAGCCCTTTGTTCAGGCAGAGATTAAGGATATGTGGGAAATTTGCAGTTAACAGCCTTAGGAATCTGTCTGCAGCAGCTGTGGAGGTGCTGGGAAACTGGAGTGGGTGGGATGCAGCTGATGGGTTAAGTAAAAACTAATTAGGTGCACAAGGGTGGGTGCTGACACACTGGACTTGCTGCACTAAAGGAAGGGGCTGCCACTGACCTGGCAGCTGATGAGGATAATCAAGTTGATGGGATATATGGATCAGGTGGGTAGGCACCCCTGTACCTCAACAGCATCACACCTCGGCAGACACTGTCACTCAATGCAACCAAAAATCATCCTGAAGACCTTGGGGAAATGGAATCTCAAGGAATGGGAATCTCATCTCCAACAAACTGTGCAGTTGGTTAACACAAAACATCTGGGTTGTTTAGGGAACTCTGAAGGGGAAAGAACACAGAACCCTGGGTCAGGTGTGCTGCTGGGAGAGCTCCAGCCTGTACCTGACCTGATGCTAGAGGAATTCATCAGAGGAATTTTGATGGAGTCCATGTATCACATGGTGAAAATAAGGGAATATAAGACTTAGAAAGTCTTTATATGCTGTAAACAACTATTAAATGCAGTTTAAAGAAAAGACAAAGCCAGACTCACCTCAGAGGGCACAGTTAAAGGGGTAAGACAAAACAGACAGAAGCTGTAGCAAGGGAAATTTTAGTGTAATAAGGAAAACAGTTTACCCGCCAAGAGTGGTCAAGTTTTGGAAGAGGCTGGCCAGGCTGTGGAATCTCCATTCTGGGTCAATACCCCAGGCCAGAGTGTACCCCAGTCAGATCCCCAAGCCCAAAGTGTCACTCACCACAATCCCTGCCTTGATCATATTATTGGCTCAAGTAGGTGTAACCTGAAAGATTCAGCTGATGAATCTCCCACCCCAGACACAGCCAGTGTGGGAGATTAAGCTTAGTTTGTACCAGCGACAGTGTGTCCAGTAGGACCAGGGAAATGATGATTCTTCCCTGGTACTTGGCACTGGGGAGACCTCGAGTGCTGTGTCCAGTTCTGGGCCCCTCAATTCAGGAAGGACATGGAGGGGCTGGAGTGGGTCCAGAGAAGGACAACAAACCTGGGGAAGGGTCTGGAGCACATGTCCTATGAGGAGCTGCTGAGGGAGCTGGGGTTGTTTAGTCTGGAGAAAAGGAGGCTCGGGGGGACCTTGTCACTCTGCAACTCCCTGACAGGAGGGTGTAGCCAGATGGAGGTCAGGCTCTTCTCCCAGGTAGCGAGTGTTAGGACAAGGGGACATACAGACTTCAGCAGCGCCAGAGGAGGTTCAGGTTGGACATTAGGAAGAATTTCTGCACAGAAAGTGTGATTAGACATAGGAATGGTCTGCCCAGGAGGTGAAGGAGTCACTGTCCCTGGAGGTGTTTAAGGAAAGACTGGATGTGGCATCAGTCGACACGGTGGTGTTGGGTCACAGGTTGGACTTGATCTCAGTGGTCTTTTCCAACCTAAATAGTTCTGTGATTCTGTGACTTAGAAGCTGCTAAGCTAATTAATGAATTAGTTTGTTTGTTCTATACAAAAGGAACATATATAGTTAAAAGTCACACTAGCACAGGAGTATTCGACAGCAAGTAACAACTACGTACGCTTCTTAAAGACAGAAATAATCCTAAATCCCTTCCCTCGCTGAGATTTGAACATTCTTTCTCTCTCCTTCTAATTTTTTTTTTTTTTTTTTTGGGGGGGGGGGGGGGGGGGGGTGGTGGTAAATTTAAAGCAACCACAGAGTTTCTCGCCTCGCTGCTACACCGCGAGCTCTTGGGAATTCTAAGTCTACCCGGCTTCCTTCCTTCCTCCCTTCCTTCCCAGGGGGAGGAGTTCTCCCAGCTTCCTATGACATGGGCTCCACAGCAACATCCCTGCGGGAGGCGGCCCGGCACAGCCGCCCCGAGGAGCTGCGATGCCGCCGGGCTCCGGGGAGTTGGTAGGAGAAGTGAAAAACATCTCCCCCCCATGAGCAGGGTTTGGGCTAAAAGATGGACAACTCCTTTGTGGAAGAAGTGGCCGCATCGCTGGTGAGAGAATTTCTCAGTAGAAAGGTAACTCCTCTTGATTTTCTCCAGCTTAGCCCAGATGAGAACGACACGTGGGCAGCGTTAAAGTGCTAAAAAAAAAAAATAATTGAGGGATGCTGGGAGGGGGGAAGTATATTCCAGGGTGAAAGCAGCTGGAGCTGAAGGGTAACAGCTTCTCGGGTGAGTTGCTGAACTACATTTCCCACAGTGCCTTGTTATTCCTGACGATGGAAGCAGCTTCCTCCCGGTCTGAGAAAGCCCCATCCTTTCCCACACATGCCTGTGAAACTTAAATCAACAACCACGGTTTCAGTGGTTTTGTTTGTTTGTTTGTGTTTTGTTTGTTTGTGGTTTTGTTTGGTTTTGTTTGGTTTTTTTGTTGTTTTTTGTTTTGTTTTGTTTTTTAAAAATTTTTTGGTTTTGTTTTTTTGTTTTGTGGTTTTGTTTTGTGGTTTTGTTTTGTTTGGTTGGTTTTTTGTTGGTTTTTCTTGTTTTCTTTTGTTTGTTTGTTTGTTTTTGTTTTTTTTTTTTCCATTAACTATCTATTTTGTTGTTATCCTTGTGTTTACAAGAGGCATACAGAGCCTCCTAGGACAAACATTTAGGTGGTGGTGGGGGGAAAGGCGAAAGGTAACAATTTTAGAGAAACTGGTAAGCTGTGACTTTCCCCCAGTTTTCAGTTATAACTCGTCAGAAAGCAGATTTGTCGAGGGGGGAAGGAGACAGGGAGAAGGGGAGGAAAGAGGTTGGTGTGCTTTTCTTAATGCTGTAAAGGAAACTTTGGACCACACGTGGGTGTGGGGAGTGTGGGACTGACCAGATGAAAAGGCACCTTCACATTTCCAAGTGGCAGTACCTATTGTATTTATGTTCAGTCCTAAGGAAATACTGCTGATGTCAGACCCCCAGTGGCAGGAATGAGTTAGTTTGTATCAGAAATTAAAACAACCACTGTCTTATTAAGTGCTACACAAACCTCAATCTCAGGTTTTGCACCCCGTCTCCAAATTCGTATTTTCAACCCTGGAGTCAAAACAAGGGGCACTGCTTCCCTCCAAACCTCTCCTACACATCAGAGCCAGCTGTGATAATGATCCTTTATTTGCCACAACTTGTCCTTAGTTCCCTAAATCTGAGCCAGACGCTCCATCTGCAGAAAAACAAATCCTTTTCTTGTAACAATAACCCTTCATGGGAGGAATTGGGGCTTTCTCTCTCAAAATAGTAATCTTGTTTTGTACCGCTTAAATTTGTTGAGTTAAGGCGCGGGTTCTCAGGGTTACCTGGTTACTGATTACTGCCATGCACAAGCTTCATATTACATCCAACAAAATCCAGAATAAAAGGTTTGGTAACTGACACTTTTCCTTCTCAGGGTTTGAAGAAAACCATCACCATCATGGACCGGGAGCTTCCACGTTCTGAGCTCAGCATCAATAACAGGAATGAGCTTCGGAATGTCCTACATCTGCACTCCTTGTACAAACAGAACAAGGTAAGAGAGTACATGGTGCTTCCCAAAATGTAGAAGTACCCTTGCATGCCCATTTCTATTAGTAACTTTATATATGATGCAGCAGATAAAAATTAAACTTCTAGCATTTATTATCCTTTGAAATGTAATGTAGACAGCGATAGCTGATGGTAGGGACATCAATGGGTAACATCCATCTCCAGTTCACTCATGACTTAAGGTACCACGATGCCTTTGATGAGCAGCATGAGGCAGTCCTGTTATAAGTCACCTCAAAAAATCCTCCCAGTGTAGAAAAGAAGTGTTCTGACAGTTACCACCCTTTGCAATGTTTAGCTAAAGTGAGAGTAAGAAATGACTGTAACACATTGTTTTTATTATATCATGCTTAATTCATTTAACACAGCAATAGCTTCAAGCTTTTAACATTCTCTAGCTGACATCTTCCATCTTCCTGATACACACATGGAAATAGTATGTTCAGTTACTGCATAGGTTAAAAAGGATATCCTGTCTTAGGCTGCAGTAAGACTAACAAAGCATTTTAATAGTCACCAAGAACTCCCATTTTTCTTTTGGGGAAAGGCAAAGGAGAACCCACTGAAAACACTTCTTGAAATTATTACTAATTACTTCCTCGAACACCGTGGGACTTCCAGGAGCACTGGTTCCAGTTCTACTCTGTCAGCTCCTCAGAGTAAGAGCTCAGCATCCCATGCACCCGACCTCTTGGATGAGGATCATGTGCATGGGAATGATGAAAGCAAAACTCAAGCTTCCAGGTACAGTCTGATTTATTTCTCTTTGTCCTGTGTCTTCCCTTATTTTTAAATTAAGGGAAATAGTGTTAAAAATTTATACCTTCACCTCTATTACCTTTTATTAATTATCCTAGTAGCACAAAGCTTAAGTATACAGATTATTAAAATCTCCTGTGCAAGCCACCCTTCAAAAATGGTCTTTTATGTTCCCTACCAATTATGAAGATTGATAATCTCAATTACATCTTTTAGTCACTGAAGGACATAGAAATGTGAGCTTTTATGCCTTATAAATTGGAAATACTCACATTGAAGCATGTTTGGATGTGAAACAAAGCACCTACGCTCAAACTGCAGGAATATTCATGCCTTACATAGAAACAAGGCATAATGTTTTAAATTCAGTGTTGTTACAGATAGTGTAGATTGTTTTCATCTTGCAGAATACCTGAAAACAGTATGTAACCAAGTTTTTCATGTATTGGTGCCTCAAGGAGGACTAACAGTGTTGTGCTTCCATAGAGAGCTTTTAAAATTGGCACAAAATTTACCTTCCCAGCTTGCTCTCCTAGGGAATTAATCAGATTTTATTCCTCATCCTAAACACGTGTTCAAAGCAGCTAAATCTGAGTGTCAGTGCTTGAAAAAAACTCACCAACTCATTTTAGTAGGGGAAGAAAGCCAAGATGTTTTAAGTTGGGCTTTGAAGCAACATTTGAAAAGGAGGCAGGGCAAAGGAATCAGCTTTTTTTCTTCCTTTTTTTTTTCTCCACTTTTTTTTTATGGATTCTCCTGTAGAGGAGTCCCTGACACTGCTCTGTGAGGGCACAGCAGGACCAGCACCATTAGCTGACCCATGCACTCCCTCTGCAGCAAAGTGGCACTGACACCCCCTCCTAGGACATCGTGGAATCATGGAATAGTTTGGGTCGAAGAGACCTTAAAGACCATCCAGTTCCAACCCCCTGCCATGGGCAGGGACACCTTCCACTAGCCCAGGTTGCTCCAAGCCCTGTCCAACCTGGCCTTGGACACTTCCAGGGATGGGGCAGCCACAGCTTCTCAGGGCAACCTGTGCCAGGGCCTCACCACCCTCACAGGAAAGAATTTCTTTTGTGTATCTCACCTAAATTTCCCCTCTTTCAGTTTGAACCCATTACATATCAAAATCAGTAAGCATAAGAGTAAAGTGTTATACATATTATAACCAGTTGTGATATATAAAAGTGACACTGAAATAATGTCCTGAAGACCTACATACAGATGTTTAAGTGAAAAGTGACTGTATTTGAGTGCCATTTCTAGATAAAATATAGCTTAATTTGACAGCAGTGCTTTACTTAGCCAAGTAGATGTCTTTATTAACTTAATGATGCATTATTTTGCTGTTTCAAGCTCTTCCTTTTTTTTCCTTGTAGATATGATGTTGAGAATCCACTGGATAAAATTCCTTCATCCAGAAGACATCAGCACAGAAGTGAAAAGTGCCACACAGGAACAATACCCAACAGCCACTTACCCTCTGATGGGGACAAAAAGTTAAAAGATAGTCAAGAAGATTTAAAAGCAGCAACGATTTCTGAGGAGACAAAATCCACAGTGAAGGAGAAGTCAAAGCTCAGGTCTGGTCTCATTGCCAGAGGAATGATGGCTGGACCAGTAGCAAGTTCACCAGAGGTGATTCCTAACACTTACAAAATATTTGGCTTGCCATGGATTTTTTTATCTAACCTTCTGCAATAAAGTCATTTGCAAATAATATTGAAATGACTCCTGCATGTTAATTCATTAAATCTGCAGGCTGAAAAGATGTGCTAAGTTAGGGGAGTTATTCTGGTTAATTCAGAAATTCAAACTGTTTCAGGTATAACCACTGCAGGCAGCTACCTCCTGCATGCCTGTGATTTTGGTCACCAATTCCTTTATAAATCTTTCCCATTCTTGATAACTCTTGATAGATTGGGTTTTCCATTTTCCTGGGAAAATTGCTTTTTTACCTTCACAGTATCTGTTGTACTCAGGTTTTTCCAAAACTTCCCATTTAATCAGTAGCAGTTTGGAACTGAAAACTGCTTTCAGTTAGAAATATGTTTCTGAGTTGATCGAATCATGAGACCATATTCCAGCAATAAATGTTTTCAAAACAGTTAAAAGACTTGCCTACATTTTTTCCTTCATGCTACTTTTATATAGACAGAGACTTTCCCTGTGTAAAATTAAGCTTGCAATAATGAGAAATTTAAATATTCTAGGTATATAATTTAGATAATACTGAAGAGCATATGGAAGTTAAATTAATTAGTTGGATTTTTCTATATATATCTCTTGATTTGGAAATAAAGACTAGATACCTGTGGTGGGCAGTCTTTCCAGTAAAATGTCTTATATGTTTTGGTTTCTTGAGTTGGATATAACCCCAGAATAAAGGTTTTAGGCAGTTTTTCATTGATGCCATCGGTAAAAGAAAGCAGTTTTTAATTGTGTAGGTCCTCTTTAATACTGTTCAAAATTTAAGTAAATTTTAAGTGTGTCTTTATTTATTATCAACTTTTAAAAAATCTGATTTACTCTATAACCTGATTCCTACTAATAAGCAAATTGCTTAGCCCAGAAGTTAGTGCTAGAGCTTTCCTTTGCTTTTCATGTTTGTTTAAAGATGGTAAAATTTTAATCTCTGCCTCTTATTTCCAGGATCTCCAAAAAAGGAGGCTTTCAAAAAGATCCACCAGCATAAGCAGCACAGCACAGCTCAAGGGTGAAGAGCATGAAGAACATGACCTGAGAGTCCCAAGTACTGATTTTCAGGAAAGCAAAGGATCTCCACCACGAGTAAATATAGAGTTTGCATCAAAGACTGTGCCAGGCTCACACACGAGTTCAGCCTCTGAAAAACTAAGGAACGTCCCCAAAGATCCAGATGACTTTATTGCCAGGCTGCTGTCTGAGAGAGAGAGGACCAAGACAGAGGAAAGAAAATCAGTTCCAAGCTTTGATACAGACAGCAGTGAAAAAAGCATTAAAGTGACTGCCCCTCACAGACATTCGGGGTCTGGAAGAGAGAAGAGGGAAAGATCCCTCAAGAAAAGTGAGAGTCGGTTGTCAGGCCACAGGTAAGAATGTTTGTAAGAATATTATGTTAAATTTATTCTCCTGCATTAACTCATATAGAAATAGAAATTTTAGAAGAATTTCCTGTGAGCTCCAAATATATATTTTTCTTTCTCTTATACTTTTAATTGATCTTTTTTTAATATATTTTTCTTTCTGTGCAGAATTTAAGAGTGGGAGGCATGGGATGTTGTTTATTTGGGGGTTCCTAAGCAGTAGGAGCCAGACTGAGATATCTCTAAACTGGCTTTGTAGTGGGGCTGTGACTTGGGTTGGGTTTTGAAATGCCTCAGGTGGAATCATCCCTGAGAGTTGAACCACTCTGGAATTCTGAGCCACTGAAGATGCTCTGGATTTGAGCAGTTCAGGGCAGCTGTGCCCTTTCCTTGTGGGTATAAAATCTGCATGATAAAATCTGCTGCCTCATTATCCAGCACTTCTCATCACTAGTCCTCAAACACCTTTGAGCATGGGGTGAGTACCAGCCACTCTGCCCCTGCTACACATGGGAAGGTGGGAGCAGGTGGAGAGAAACCTGCATCCCACAGGGCACCTGAGGGTTGCTCTTGTTCTCTCCCCGTGCTGTAGGTGAGTGTTTTTTAGAATTGGTAGAAATATCTTTCAGTTTGCATCACCTGCTGCTCCATAAACTGAAGGCACATCCCTTTCCATGGGCCATAAAGTAGTATTTCTGTTTTACTAAATTTAACAGCAGCCAGGTTTTGTTGCCTTTTTTTTTTAAGTGCTGCAAAAACTTGTTGATACTCTAAAACTGCAGCCGGGTTTTTAAAAATTACTATTGCTATTTTGTTCTCTGATTTAGTTTCTTATAAATCTTGAGATACTGTGTGTTGAGGCCCTGTTGAGAAGGAAGCAATTATATATTAGGTCTCTCCACTTCTATGTTAGGGGCTGTGGGATTTAACAAACTGGGGATCTACTGGAGCTAAAAATGGGCCAGGAGTAGCAGTTACTTCCTGTCTGGAACCAAAAACAACTGAAAATAGCCACCAGCATTACACTGTACTAGCTAACTTCATTTGTTCAAGATTGAGTAACAGGCCAAAGTTCCACAGTCTGAGGTCTGAAAACTCACAGGAAGTCAGTTCTCCATTATATATTTTACTGGAAAGCTGAGTCATGTCAGGTAGTGGCTGTTCAACTGTTGCTGGACTGGAACTGGTGCCTCCAGACCCATCTTTGATGTTCTACTTCCAGAAGGGTTTATTAAGTCTCATGTGATTCCATGTGAATGTGGAGAGCCAGCTCATAAGTCACTGTGGAAGCAGAAGCAACGGGATCTGACTCCACACGGCTCTCATTTCATGAAGGTTGACTGAGTGTGTAATGTAGTGCTGACCCATTGCTTTATCCTTTCCAGTCTCAGGATGGTTTATTGCCTCACATTCAGCATTATTTGACGTAGAGAACACAGCTTCAGTGGGCTTTGGCAGCTCCCCAACAAAGCTGAGAAGAACAATTGTATCCCTGGTATTTGATAATCAATATATAGTTCATTATTTATGAGTGTCAAAGGCATAGTGAACTGGATAAAACTCTTTGGGAAGACCATGTCTGACCAAGAAAACTCCTATGCTAACTTCACTTGCTAAGTGCTGGGTCCAGCACTTGGGTCACAATTCCATGCAACGCTACAGGCTAGGGAAGAGTGGCTGGAAAGCTGTCCCTCAGGAAAGGACCTGGGGGTGCTGGTTGGCAGCAGCTGAACATGAGCCCAGGTGTGCCCAGGTGGCCAAGAAGGCCGGTGGCATCTTGGCCTCCATCTGGAATAGTGTGGCCACAGGACCAAGGCAGTGATTGTCTCCTTGTGCTCAGCACTGGGGAGGCCACACCTTGAATCCTGTCTTTGGTTTTGGGCCCCTCTTGACAAGAAAGACATTGAGGGCATGTCCAGAGAAGGGGAAGGGAGCTGAGGAAGGGTCTGGAGCACCAGGAGCTGCTGAGGGAGCTGGGGGGGTTCATCCTGGAAAAAAGGAGGCTTGGGGGGATCTTCTCACTCTCTCCAGCTCCCTGACAGGAGGATAGAGCCAGCTGGAAGTTGGGCTCTTCTCCCAGATAACAAGTGACAGAACCAGAGGAAATGGCCTCAACTCGTGCTGGGGGAGATTTAGATTGGATATTAGGGAAAATTTCTTCACTGGAATGATGGTCAGGCATTGGAACAGGCTGCTCAGGGAGGTGGTGGAGTCACCATCCCTGGAAGTGTTCAAAAGGCAGGTGATTGTGACCCTTGGGGACAGTGTTTAGTGGTGAACATGGCAGTGCTGGGGTAACAGTTGGGCTCGACAATCTTAGAGATCTTTTCCAACCTTGATGATTCCCTGATTCTGATTCACTCAGCTGTACTGATGCACTGGACTGACATTCCCACACCTTATGCAGTAATCGTGGAGGGACCTGAAAAGAAGAAACTGGACTGTAGTGAGGTGCCCCACTGCCCCAGTTAGTGCAATATGCTGGGGTCCTGTGCTCCACTGCTGCAGGTGGTTTGAAATAGTTCCCTTCCTTCAGAGGGCTGGTTTGGTCTCAGCGAGAGCAGCAGAGGGAGCTCTTTCCTAAGCAGAGTCCATGAAATCTGTCTCCAGAGAAATACAGGGACATTCCTGCCAGCTGGTTTGAGTTAAAGCCAGCAGAGCATTTGAATTCCTGCTGAGCTCTGAGCTCCTGAAAACGCTCACAGAAAGCAGCAGGATGCTGATACTCCTGAAGTTAAGTGGAAGGAACAGGGAGTAGAAGTGAGACTCCAAAGAAACACTGACAATATAAGGCCTGGCTCTTGCAAGACTTTTCTATCCCTTCAGCCAAATCCTGCAGTGTTTGAGAGCCTTTCAGGATTTGGCCAGAGTGCTTGAGCATTTTGAAAAATGAAAAATTACAATGTGTGAGTGGATATTAGTCTGGATCCTCTTCCATCCTCTTGTTACCTGACACCTCTGACATAAATCTAAGTATTTAGATAAGTAGCTGAAAATCTCTGTAGAATTAGCCACAGCTGGTTCATTCATAGAATCTGCAATTCTGGTTTTGTTTCCCATACAAAACTAAATTTTATTTTTCTTTCTGTTTGCTTTACTTTTTCATTCTCTTTTCTCACATGCAAAAAATGCTGTTGTAGCCTAGCCAGGGTAAAGGCATTCTGTGTCTACATAGGAGAAAAGCTGAAGTAAAACCACTGCCGTGCTTCAGAAGACAAGCTGAATGTTATTGAATAAATGCTTAGAAACTGAGAGGGCAGGAATACAAAATATCCTGGGGAAATGCAGATGCACAGTATTTTGACTCACATGTTTTAATGAAGTTTTTGTTCTCTTGAGTCAATGATAGTTCTTTATGCCATGATTATATTCTTTTCCATGTCATGTGGGGTTACTTCATAAAGTATAACATGCACTAGAGTTTGCATACCTACCCAGATTCTATATACTTTTTTTTTAGAATAACATTGTTTTTTAATTAATCCAGGAAAAAACCAATATATAGGTGGCAGCAAATCTTCGTGTATCCTCAGCTGTAAGGAAACAGCAACTAATTTAATTTCTCAATCCATAGAATCACAGAACACCAGGTTGAAAAGGACCTCAAGGGTCATCTGGTCCAACCTTTTGGCAAAAGCACTGTCTAGACAAGGCAACCCAGCACCCTGTCCAGCTGAATGTTGAAAGTGTCCAGTGTTTGGGAATCCAGCACTTCCCTGGGGAGATTGTTCCAATGGCTGATTGTTCTCATTGTGAAAAACTTTCCTCTTGTGTCCAGTTGGAATATCCCCAGGAGTAATTTGTACCCATGGCTCCTCATCTTTTCCATGTGACTCCTTGTAGGAAAGGAGTCTCCATCTTCTTTGTAGCCACCCTTTAGATGCTGGAACATGGCGATGTTATACAAAAAGTACATATAGAATTATGTCAGCAATTCCCCCCTGCTCCTTCATATCAATTTTATTTAACTTAACAAATTAAAAATGATATTTATGTCTCAGTGCCACTTCACTGGAAAATTTGAAACCCCTTCTGGGTAACTTTGATGCTGTCATTTATAGTCCATCCTCAAAGGAGTGTTTCTCACTGTTCCTCTGATTTTCTTGAGCCCTCGTTCCTCTTAGTTGTGTTCGTTGTGTGTGAGGCCAAGTAACATGTGGATGATTCCCTGCTTTTCAATTTCTTTTATTTTGAGATTTTCAAGGGAATAAAAACTTACATTTAAAAGTACCCAATTCAAGTGACTGATCCAAGATTCCAACTAAAAATTGCCGTATCTGTAGTTGTGGTTATCTTCTTAAGCTGCAAGATCCAGAGGAACTTGGGAGAGACAATGTTGAGGGAACAAACTCAGGTCAAAGGTAGCAAACTTGAAGGCTCTACTGAGTTTTTTAGCCTGGGCACAGCCTTGAGGGGCAGTGAGGAAAGGTTCTCTGTCACCTTTAGTATCTAGAGGTGGGGTTAACCATCTCTGGAGCAGGGCTTGGACCAGGTGACCTCCAGAGGTCCCTTCCAACCTGAATCCATCTGTGATTTTCCTTAATCTGAATCCCCTACAGGAGAGGAGTATTTATCACTAACCTGAGCACACAGACTAAAGAACAAGGATCTGTAGTGCAATGAATTTATGATCTTCAGGAACTGTAAAAAAATAAATGGGTGTTGAAGTTGATGACTGTCCCTGGATTAAAGACTTTCTAATACTTTTCCAGTAAAACCCAGTGTGAATAATGAGTCATTTGGGAAGGCTACACAGTGTTAGAAGGTCAAGATTTCCCCCTTTCATGCCTTGAGAAAATAAAATTGAGGAAGGCAAGAAAAACCACTTCACAGCCATGGAGAAACAGTTCTTCTGCCTCAGCTACAGAGATGTGTTGCATTTGGTGCCTCTGCAGCCTCTGAAGTGCTCTCCTAATTTTCCATGCCCCTTAATCCTCTCAGTGCAAGGTGTGGTGGTGCTGTGGAAACCCTCCAGGTTCTCAGCTGAATAGTTTCTAAATGAGTAAACCTGTTCTGGTCCCCTGCAGCTCTGCAGGGTGGTGGAACCACCTTTTACTGAGTTAGATGGGCAGATATTGTCTGTACAGCTCCATCTCACTTCTGGTCCTTAAGAATGTGATGCTTGAACTTCTAGTTTTCGTGTATAAACCCAACTAACTTCCCTTCCCTAATTCTAAGAAAAATAGTGTAAAAACTAGAATCAGAGCACTGAAATAAGAAAAAAAGTCTAGAACTGGAATCAGAGACCCAAAGGAACAAAAGGGCTTTGCAATCAGGACCCGAAGTTAAGGATATGTTGCCAATTTCTTAGAAACTCAGAGGGAATGGCTGTTGGAGAGACACAGAGAATTGGGAATATCGTTACCTCAGAACAAAAATTTCCCCCTGCCATTAGGGAGCAAAAGGATACAGCAGTGGATCCCATTGTCCAAAGAGATCTGTGACACAGTTTCAGGAGCAGGGAGGATAATTGATTCTCCACTCATCCTTTCACAGTGAACAGTCCCCCTTCTTATCCTGTCCCCCTGATTGCCTCTGCCATCCCCTCCTCTGCCATGCCATCAGCCTTGGCTGCAAACTCACTGTGAGCTCGTGGTTTCCTTCCAGCAGTCTGCCAGGACAGATGGATATTTCAGACAGCAGGGACTGCTTTATGACTGTGGAGCTTGGCTTCAGATCCCGTTTCCAACCAAAACCTGAGTATCTCTGATGCACTTCGTCTCCACCACCAGGAACGCGAGTGCCAGCGAGTTCAGAGCCAGGGTTTCTCTTCCTGCATTAGTGTCTCAACTGAGTTCACCTTAGCTGGGCACTGTTAAGTGCTTCCCGTTCCCAAAATATCCCTCACTGTGTTTGGTGATGAGCCTTTTTCTAGCAGTGCTCTGCATTCTAACACGAATAGGGTTGGGTTGGGGAATTGCCATAGATACCAAGTTCCTCAGTGGAACATTACTCATATTTCGCAGAATCTTAGAAATTAAAGATGGAAAAGACCTTTTAAGGTCATTTCGTTCTATGGCACATTAATCATTACTATATATACATGTATTTGCTGTAATACTTTTTCCAGGTTTTGTCTAGTCCAGTGTTAAATGACTCAAGTGACACCTCTCCCCTGATAATATATTCCAGTTTCTAGCAGTCCTTATTATAAGGAAATTTTCTGTTATATACACCTTGCATTTGCTTTTTTCTATCCTGTTATCCATAGCTAAAGTTGATGTTTGGCTGATGTTTCTGTTTCTTGCTGCATGTTCACCTCTGTTAAAATACTCCAAATATTTTTCATGTTCCTTTAGGCACTTTTTGTCTAAAGCTTGTGTTGTGTGCCTGTGCTTTTATCTTTCCTGCTCTGAATTTTTGCTGTTGTTTTTTTTCTGTTAGGTTTTATTGAGTTGTTTTGTATTTCCTCTATTTATTTAATGTGTTCCTATGGAAAGTGTACCTTCCTTCAACTCCCTAATTTCTAAGACTGACAAGGAGTAAATGGCTTTACTTGCTTTCTGAATCACCTGTGGATTTCTTCTTCATTACTGGAGACCAGTGCAGGTGAACACATTGTGTTATGGAAAATTCTGCCTCTTCTCTTTCATCTGTTCCAAAAAAAGAGTCCCTGAAAACTCTTTTTCTGTGGAGATAGGAAATCCTTAGAGCTACAAAATACTAATCTTCTTCAAAGAAACCTTAAAATCCTTTAAAAATATATTCAGGGTTGGGATTTTTTTTTATTATTCTTTTAGGTATCCGACGCTTTCAAAATATTATTATATAAATATTTTAAGGACCATAACTCTTTCAGAATATTATTTTGAAAGTGTTATGGTCCTTAAAGGATTAATATTCATGCTTTCTGTTATTAACAGGAATAAAAGAGCTTATTTTCTGTGTGAGGACCAAGCCAATATAGATGGTTGGGTGCCTAAAACTGCGAAGATCCTCTCACACATTTTTATGCTTCATCATTCCCAGCCACAAGCTGAGCTGATCTGCATTAGAACATTGGCAGAGAACGCTGGCCATGAGTTTCTGAGCAAGTCCAGAGCAGGATTTGATGTTCCCTCAGTCAGCATAAAGCAACAAAGCAGAGCACAAACAAGGAGGTTTCTGGGCTGCGCTGATGATAAGTCCTGACCCACTGAAGTGGGAAAATACGGTTCTGTTCAAGGTTAATAAATGAATATCACATTTCATGAGGAATCCTAATCAACATTCCAGGTTTAATAGTATTTTTTTTATATAAAATTGAATTTCCAACTCAAAGGAAAAATAGTTCCAGCAAAGTTGTGTAATGTACACTACTTACCCAGCAGCTGTGGTTGGCTCCAGTCTTTCCTACCGTGCGTTTTGGTGTAAAAGTAGGTTTTCTAGGGATAGTGAATTCTGTAGTGTGGGTCATAATATTTCAGTGTTATATATGCAATTGGTGTGTTAGATGAGATGGCTTTTTCTTAAATAATACCTGGCAATTTGGGAAGTAATAAAGCTTTGGTCCTGGGGGCTGCTGAGCATCTCCTAAAAGTCCTCATCACCTTGAGAGCCTATTGTGTGGAATGAGGCCTGAGCTCACATGGCCATGGAGTGATAAGCTAGATCCTGTTTAAAATCAGCCATAAAAACGTCACTAATTCCAGCATCTTCCAGCATCCTCAGTGTGTGTGAGCAACATCTGAGGAATTAATTCCATTTTTCCCACTAGGAGAGGAAGAGGATGTATTGGGCAGCAGTGGCATTTCTAGGAAACGAGAGTTTAGTCAGAGTGCAACATTTCAGATAAAAGGATGGAAAGGAATGCGGGGTTGGAGCAGCCTAAGAGTAAATTCCCTTTGCCTGTTTCCTTCCACCTTTGTCTGGGATCTGTCCCTAGCACCCGGCGTTGTCCTTAAGCCACACCTGGCATCATCTCAGGCTTTCGTCAGAGCTTTGGTGTGGCTCTGGAGGCAGGAAGCAGGGTGAGAACTGAGCACTCACACCTTCCCAGAGACATTCAAACCTTCCTGGAGGGGTTTTGCTTCCCTTACACCCGGGATTAAGTCTTTATTTGACCCTTGCAATTGGAATTCCAAAACTTTGGGCTCATCTTTGGGGCATATGGGTTTAATGAAAAGAGGCAGAGGTTGGCAAATCACTCAGGAGTGAAAACCTTCAAGTATCTGGAGTTGCATAACACCTCTTGTAACATAATGGTTGGACCGGAAAAAAGAAGCTAAAATAAAATAAAGGTTGTAAACTATTGTGACTTTTGTGCTGTGCCAATGGATTTATGGCATCGGAGCCTGCGGTGTAACATCGGGGGGGAGGGGGTTCCAATTGCCCTTTCAGTATTTTTCCAGCACCCCATAGGAAGAAGCACTTTGCAATTACTGGAAGTGACAAATGGCTCCTGTATCATTTCTTTATTTTTGGAAAGGATGTAAATCTGGAGAGGTCCAGCCCGTTGCCTGAAACGCAGTCAGTCAGTTGAGGGTTTGCGTTGTTCGTGCAAACACAGAGGGACTTTAGATCTTCTCAGATGCAAGGCAGGAACAGACAGTTGACCTCCTGTTTCACTGGTAGAGTTTCACATCGTTTCCTTTCACTGTGTCTACACACCAGCTCCAGGGGGAACATGGTAGGAAGCACCATGTATTCCACCTGGAGTGCTGCATCCAGCCCTTGGGTCCCTGGCGTAGGAAGGACATGGACCTGTTGGAACGAGCCCAGAGGAGTCCTTGTGAAGATGATTAGAGTGATGGAGCACCTCTCCTAAGAGGAAAAGCTGAAATAATTAGGTTTATTCAGCCTGGAGAGGAAAAGGCTCTGGGGAAAACTTACTGTGGCCTTTCAGTGCATGAATGAGCTCCAAAAGAGCTGGAGACAGGCTTTAGGGAAGGGCATGGAGTGACAGGACAAGTGGAATGGCTTTAAACTGAAAGAGAACAGGTTTAGATTGGATACTGGGGAGAAGTTGTTCCCTGTGAGGGTGGTGAGGTCCTGGCACAGGCTGCCCAGAGAAGCTGTGGCTGCCCCATCCCTGGAAGTGTCCAAGGCCAGGTTGGACTGGGCTTGGAGCAACCTGGGCTAGTGGAAGGTGTCCCTGCCTGTGGCAGGGGTTGGGACTGGATGATCTTTAAGGTTCCTTCCAACCTTAAAAAACAATCAGTTGTTTGCAGGTAGCACAAGGAATTTTTGTCTTCCTCTTCCTAAGATTCTTTTCCCAGGAGGTCAAATCTCTCCTTGCAGTGGCATGTTCTCACCCTTGGCTGTTGTCTGTGTTCACCTTTTTTTTAATAATAAAATAAGAGAAAAAAGAAGTAAGAGAACTACTCCATCCTCAGTGTGAGCTTTTATCTTCCAGTTTAACAGTTGTTAATAGCTTTCAGGAATTTTTTATTTTTATTTTTGCTAATACCTCTCAGGTTACAGTGGTTTGGGCTGATAAAAATCTGAGGTTTCTGACAGGAAATCGAAGGCCACGAATATTCCGCATCCTTAAAAATAAATGACCTAAAAGCTGAAGGTCAAAGCCAAACAGGGTGTGGGTACTTCATGTGTGGTCAACAGAGCAGAGGGCTCTGTTTACCTCCACAGATGTGAGTTGGTTGAGTGTTGAAATCTGGAAACCCTTCTGAGTGCTTTATGTTGTGTCTCAGCTGCTATCCAGTTTTATTTATTGGAATTTTATCTCCATGTTTTATTTCAGTGATACTTGTTTATTTTGCTGGCAACCATTTGGTCAGTTATATATAATATAATGGTCAGTTCACAGGAGTGGCATTGTGATCCCTGAAAATTCCAGTGTGGGGGTGTTACACCTCAAAACCTTTGGTAGAGCACAGTGTGAACAAAGAAGCTCCACTTTTGTTATAGTAAGTCTTGTTTTGTAGCTGGAGATAAATATTCATTCTTAACCTGTGGAAGAGTGTTCTGTTCAGGTGAGCCCAACTCATCAGGCATTTCAAACCATCCTGTAGCTCAACCCGTGATCATAATAATTTTATTTTCATGTACAAACCTTATCAGCAAAGGTTTTGAGTTGTCACTACAGTTAATAAAATTCATCAGGACACTTATTCGTGTGTGAGAATCTATTTCTGTTAGAAATGACCTTTTTCAATGACATGTTTTTCATTTACCTGTTTTGTGTCTTGTCAATGAGCCACCTGCTCACAAATTAACTTTTCATACCTCTAATGTGCAGATACAGGTCTTCACTAAAGATGAAATTTGGAGAAATTAAGTGTCTGACCTCTGTTACTTTTGCCAGCCAGACTTGCAAACATGGCAGAATTTATATAAAAGGGTTTTTTTCCATAGAAATATATTGCCTGGCATTGGTAGCGTTTGTGTCCTTTGCATCTTTACACTTGTTTTCAATAATTCTGTTTTTATAATCAGGCCCCAAAGCTGCATCACATAGAGTGGCCTTTTTTACCCCTTTGCAAGTAGTAATAGAAGTTAATTTTTTCTTACCTTCTCTCTGGATTTTACTATACCAAGAATATTCGATGTACTGATATATGGCATAAGAGATATACATCCAGTAGAAAAGCTGTTGTAATCAGCCAGTGAAAATAAGTTTTACCACAACAGTCACTGCTGCCTAGTGTTTATTTTTTAAGCCCCTTTGTTTATTTGCCCTCTTGTGTATGTCGGTGTAAATAGGAAATAGTGGAATGTACTTGCATTATTGTGCCAAGAAGCTCCTTCTCTGCGAGTTCAGCTCCTCTGAGTAAATTCAGTTTTCTACAATGCATGAAGGTCACATAGGAATGTTCAAATATTTAGAGAAAGTGCTGTATAGTGTGTTTAGAATGAAGCATATTTTCTTCCTGTCCCATTTTCCTGCCATGAGGGATGACTTCCCCCTTCCTAAGCGTTCTCACTGTATGGTTTTGACGTGTACAATAAATTTTCCTGGCGCAGTAACCATCTGCTGACGTGGAAATTGCAATAAACCTCCTGACTGTTTTGAGAAACACAAGTTCTCCTTAAGGAGGGAACCTACACCTGCAAAAATCCCCCACTTAACCAGAAAACACCCGACATCAATCTTGGATGTCAGCGCTTTCCTCAGCTTGGTGGGAATTCTCAGCCTGGAGAATTCAAAGTTCTTTGTGCCCTGGGCTGGGTTCTTCCTGGAATAGGGGTAGATCCAACATCTTTTGGACTTGCCAGAGAGCAATAACATTACAAAAACTGGTGCCAGGTGAGCTGTATGTGAATTGTACCATGGCTGAATATTTTCACATGAAACACTACCAAGGAGAAGTGTTTTGGGCAGCAGTGAATCAAGGGTGCTAATTTGATGTAGGGAGTGATCCATGTGCCTAAACATAGGGATATAGTGCTATTTGGGACTCTTCAGGTATCCAGGACATCTAATGAAGCAAGGAGATATGGTACAGTATCTGTAGGATTCCCAAACAAGCAGAAACTGAGGCCAGAGAGAGAGCTGGAATCTGTAGTGCTGCATTAAGTGTCAGAATCATAGAATCACAGAATGGTTTGGGTTGGAAGGGATCTTAAAGACCATCTCATTCCAACCTCCTACCATGGGCAGGGACACCTTCCACTAGCCCAGGTTGCT
This sequence comes from Corapipo altera, assembly GCF_003945725.1. Classification (NCBI taxonomy): domain Eukaryota; kingdom Metazoa; phylum Chordata; class Aves; order Passeriformes; family Pipridae; genus Corapipo; species Corapipo altera. The sequence continues at coordinate 1,475,152 of NW_020884937.1, forward strand.
CCAAGCCCTGTCCAGCCTGGCCTTGAAAGGTGTAAAGAACTCTTGCAAAACTAGATGGGAATTGTTTGATGTAGGAGGAACCACATTATCCTCTGGGAAAGAACAGAGGATAGCGTGCAACCTCAGACAAAACAAAAATGTGGATTTTCGTTATGCCTAAGTGCAGTTAAATGACATAAGTTGGCTGAAAAACATTATATTGGCAAATTTAGTGTCATTGAGATCTTTTCCCTGGCCTGGAGAGGTGAAAATACCTGGCAAAAAGAAATCTCAGCTGAAACTCAGTTTTAGGAAACTGCAAGGGGAGATCTGATTGTGTTATAAAATATACCACAGTCAGCTCTGTTAAATTCTGTATCACATTATAAGTACTGGAATGTTCAGTGGGAGCTCAATGCTACTTTTATGTCACTGTACAAATTTGCTCTCAGACCTCTCATTTATACTGACCTCCTGGGCATCCTATTTATTTTTACCTCAGGTCCCTAGAACATGGGTGATTCACTTCCATTCTACCTTTCCTGAATTGGGCCACCCACATTTCCTTGGATAAAGTTTTTAACTTATTTATAGATAAAAAGAGAAGTGTTTGTGTTCTTATAGCATCAAATACTATCAGCGAGAAAGGGGCCAAAATGCTTATAAACTGGGCAAATCCTGAGTGTGGTATGTCTGTGTTCTGTTTTTATTAGTCTTTCATACACTGAAAAGGAAATTAAGTTGATGGAAAGTATGTGATATGACAGCAGTTGTTACTGTAATATTATTGTGCATACAAAGAATGTTGCTGAGGAAATGATTCCATACTATTTTTGAAAGGACTGTCAGTGCAATACCCTTTTTCCAAAGCAAAGGCCAATGAAACAGTATTGCTTTCTGGGGGAAAAAAAAAAGGCCATTTTTAGAAATAGTTATTTGAAACTTTTCCTTGGTTCTGAATTAATTTTGGGATGAATTCAACAGGAAGAATAAACCTGTCTCATCTCCGAAAATCTAACATTCTATTTCAGTTCTGACTTCACAGCCAAGTTTAAGTGCTCAGTCCTTTTAACACTTATTCATAGGAATTTTAACCTGTTAATAATGTAATATAAAATTAAACCACGAGAGCAGTTGAAGAACTGCTACTTATTAGTGGATAAAAAATTACCCCTGTAAAGGAGCCAGTCTAAAACCTATTTCCACTTTTATTATTTGGATGTTTCTAGTAGTTTAATTTCTAACTTGAATCTTGTCCTGATCCCTTTCAGGGATGTAAATTTTATTTTATGATCCTCAAATCAGGAATGAAATGAAACTGATGTATTGAAGCAGGACTGAAATCTCAAATCCAATACAGTGTATTGCTCCATCCTGGCTGTTATTCCTGATGAACTCCTGGAGTTCAGCTTTCTTCCACTGAAAAAGGTTTTGTTCTAAAACCATTTATTTCTTAGACCATTTATATACACACACCTCACTAAAAATTATATGCTTGTCTGGGAATGCCCCATATTTCTTATTGGTTATTCAAACAACTTTTCTCATTAAAAGTGAACAATTAGTCATTCATTTATTCGTTTAATTTTCATGTAGGAAGTCTCCAACATCCACTGGGTATAAAGAAGACCAAATGAAAGAAGTCCTAGAATTAGGTAAGCTGAGTTTCAGTTTTGCTTTTGCCATTATATTCTTCAGAGCAGCTGTGACCAAGTTGCTTCTTTTGTAACTACTTTTAATTGCATTTTCTATTAACTTCTTGGGTAAGGGTGGGAAAAGAAGTCATTAATATTAATCAGACAAAGGCTGGCTCATGTATTTCTATTTGTCCTTTCTGGCTAAAACTGTATTTTCCTTTTTATAAAGATGGATGCCAATGTGTTAATTTTCATATTGGTGACCTCTTGGTACTGAGTGTGCTGGAAGAAGCAATTTTTGTCATCCAACACATTATATGATTTTTCTTTTCTTTCTTTCAGTCAATGTTGAGGATGAAGAAACAACTGGAGAAATTAATAAGAACCCAGACCTTTCAACACTGTACATGCTTCAAATAGTATCCAAGGCAATTGATATTTCCCTTGCAAAAGTAAGACTAATAATTATGATGGTAAATGCAAATAGGTGTATGAGAATGTTATTTCAGTTAAGTTGCCCAAAGCTGCAGTGGGTTGCCCTGTGTTGTATGTTTATGTGGGATTGAACACGTGTTGTATTCCTGAGTATATTCCTCATATGGTGTTCAGGGGACAGAGTAATTTAGGGATGCCTATCCAAAAGTTCAGAAAAATACCAGGAGAGCATGGCAGGATGGATCAGCCTACCTGAAGCACAGATAATAGCTTTAAATAATGAAGCTTATATTGTTTTCTTAATGCCTCTAGTCAGTTATTGTGCTTGTTCTCCAGTCCTTTCAGCTGACAGTGGTTCAGAATGAGCTTATTATTCCCCTATGACTCTTTCTCCCTTGCTCATCTTCCCAATTTTGAGCAGAGATGGAACCATAAATGCTTCTAATGTTTTCCATCCCATTCAGACAGAGGGAGAAAAAGAGAAAAAAAAATAATGATGGTGTCTTCCAATTTTATTCTAAATCAGTGAGTTTGGAGTAACTATACTAACACTGAGTTGACTGCTCTTATTTACTCACCTTTACTTTTTTCATTTAATTAACATTTATCTCATACCAGCAACTTTGACAGGCAAAATGGGCTTCCTTTCCCCACACCGTGTCCCACAGGGTCCTTTTCTCTCTAATCAAACCATTAGTAGGTGTTGCTCTCCCAGCTGTTAAATTTCAGGGAATATTGTGTAATGCTTTCATGGGAAGCCGTGCCCCAGACATTATACATAAATATTTTCCAATGCTGAGCAGCTCACAGCATTATGAGTGGAAGGAATATAGCAGGAAAAGGAAAATATTGCTCCTTTTCATTGGAGTGTTGCTATTTACAGTATGGATAAAACAGAAGAGGGTGGTTATAGGGAATTAGTCATTACCCTTCCACACTCCTCCTTTCTTTTCTACAAATTACTGCAAGAAAAAGTACCCCTGTTTCGGATTTGTTTTTAAAATGAAAACTTTTTCCTTTCTTTTATAGGAATTAAAAAACCTTTTGTTTGGCTCTAGTCTTTGTTGCTTCAGTGAAGAATGGAAAATCCAGAGTTTTACATTTAGCAATATACCACAGTTAAAATATGGCATTGTGCAGAAAAAGGTACAGTAAGTGACTTCCTTACACTGAACTCTGCTTTTTACACTGAGTTTACAAAGGCTGTGCGTTTCAGCAGTGAAAACATAAGTCTTTTAAAGGCTCTTCTCTTTAATTTGTCTTGTTACCACTGGATTATGTCACCTTGGCAAGTCTTGGTAGGAGACTTGAGATGGATGGGGTGTTTCTGAGGGAAACGTGGAGTAGCTGCAGAAAGTGTGTATGTGTGTGTGTGTGATGGGGAGTTATTCACAGAGAGGAAGACAAGCCACTGCAGCTGAAAGCTGGTGGTGGTAAAAGAATAAAAGAGCTTAAATCAAGGGTGCAGTTCAAGAGAAAAATGGTATGTGGGGTAAATGTTTAACAAATTTGAGACGGAGCTTGATCTGCCTCAAAATGAGATGTAGTGAGAATTTCCTGCAGTGCCTGGGAAGTCACAAGGAGATTTTTGCCTCCTAAAGGTATGGGGGACAAATGTTGAGACTCATTCCTAAAATAAAAGGGAATAAACTCCCTTGCAGTGTCACTGGGACACTGGGACTGCTGGTGAGCTCACCTCCTTTGCAGCCATGTCTCTGTAATTCTGGCCTGCAGCCACAAGATGCCAGCTCCTCCCTGAACCGAGGTTTACATCAGTTCCCTGCCATCATCAACCAAGTGCACAGGTCTGAAATCCCCAGCAGCTCCCTGTGGTGGAAGCATCTACCCAATCCATAGAAATTTTTGGTGCTAATAAAGATCTCTGTGGTCAGGGCATTTAGTGGGGATGACTCTTATCTGGTGTCTGTCTTGTCAGCCCTGCCTGGGCTTCTGACTCTTACAGACTGAGGCTTCAATGCTTCAGACCCCCTTTTCTGCTCTGTGTTTGGTCAGCCTGGTTTCTCAGCTGGCTGATGCACAGCACCCCCTCCCATAGCTGCCTCCAGAATCAAACAGATCCATTGTAAAAATGGATCCTCCTCAACCACAGCTTAAAGCTTTTGTGTCATCCCTGTGACTCTCTGCATGTGCTTCTGGGATATCCACACACATGGTCTTTCAGGAGCAAGGAGCTGAGGAATTCAATAAAGTCTTTGGGAAGGAGTAGACTCCTCTTTACAAAACACTCATCAAGCTTCTGTGCTGATGCAGAAAATCTTTATTTGGGCTGAGAGAAGCAGACCATTGTACAGAAATGAGAGGAAGAGAGGCTTTGAGGCGAGGACAATGGCTAATAAACATGTCATTGAGATGTTTAATTAACTTACCTTGTCTAATTAAATATTTCATTAGGCTGATGATCTCAGAAGAAAGCTGCTTATCTTAGAAAACCTAGCGGAAAAAAAAAAAAAAATTAAATGTTAATTTAAACTCCAAAAGGAACTGTGGCAGGAGTGTTCACTGGCCCACAGTAAATGTTACTTTGGTGTTTCCAGACCCTGCTGCTGGAGAAAGGATGTCTCATCACTTCCAGCAACTCACTGACCATTAAATTCCCTACCATAAATTCCACGACAGGAAAGGTGTTTTGCTTAGATGTGACTGTTTCAGCTCATTAATATATTCCTCCTCACTTCCAAAATTACTTTCAGCTGAACAATTGTTTGGTTCTGTCTCATGTTAAGTTTTTGTGGTGCTATGAGAAGATATTTAGAATAGATCCTATAATTCCTTTTTTGCCGGGGAGGCTTTTCCTGATGGACTAAAATAAACCTTGCTTTTTTCCTTAATGTATTTCAGATAATTCACTCAGTACTTATGTAAGTAATTATAGAGGGGTAGTGTGAAAAATTGGAAGGTATCAATATCTAAGCTATTTTCTAATTCCAGGACCTTTATTTTCTGGGATCCATACTGGATGTACCTGCAGGTCCCATTCCCTTGGGCTTCATGCTGCAACTGGGACAAACTGAGAATTAAACTGATCACTTAAATCTCTTGGCTGTGTAAAAACAGCAGTACTGGCTGCCCTTTTCATTCTTCTCCAGGGTTTTGAGAGGAGTTTGGTGGGTGGCACTGTGGTATCTGTGGTGTTATTCTTGTGTCCTGTATAACCTACTCCATTCCTATGGATGTTCCAGAGAAAGGATGGCTGTTCTCTGTCTCCTCAGCAAACTACTGGAGTAAATAATATGATATGAGGCAGCTGGGAGAGAATTAATTGACAAGGGAGGGAGAGTTGTGCTGGATGAAGTTTTCTAGGCCAGAAGAGGGCACACCATTTGCTTCTCAGGACAACTTGTGCAGCTGTCTCTGACATGTTGTTAATCCATAGGAACAGGTCTTGGTCGTGAGGGAATGAACAAGGAGAAGGAAATACATTGCTGCCCCATCCCACAGTCTTTCAGTCATAGAATCACAGAATATCCTGAGTTGAAAGGGAGCCACAAGGATCATCAAAGTCCAACTCTTAGCCCTGCACAGGCCCATCCCCACACCCTGTGCCTGAGAGGATCATCCAAACCCTCCTGGAGCTCTGGCAGCCTTGGTGCTGTGCTCATTGCCCTGGGGAGCCTGGTCAGTGCCCAGCCACCCTCTGGGTGAGGAAACTTTTCCTAATGTCCAACCTAAGTCTGCCCTGACACAACTCTGTGCCATTCCCTGGGTGCTGTCCCTGGTCCCTCCAGAGCAGAGCTCAGTCCTTGCCCCTCCTCTACCCTTCCCAAGGAAATTGTAACTGCAGTGAGGTCTCCCCTCAGTCTCCTCTTCTCCAGCTGAACACACCAGGTGCCCTCAGTGTCCTCACACTGCTTCAAATCAAGGCCCTTCCCCATCCTCGCAGCCCAAACCAGCTATAAATGTTTCCATAAGGTTTCAAGTTAATATGGCATTTCTGAGTATTATGACTTTTTTTTTTGCTCTGCAACATTAATAATTTGCAAGGCTCAAACTTCCTTGATTTTCTCTCTCTTCCCCAGTGAGAGAGCTGCCTGGTGCAGGGGGCTGTGCTGAAAACTGGAATTTTGTTTAGTGATGCAGGTGGGAACTCGAGGGGAGACCTAGTGCTGAGAGGAGCTACAAGAGCAAGGCTTCTTTTCACTCTTTGGAAACCATTCAGATTTAATTTCTCTCTGGAACTTAGACTGTGGCTCAGAAGGGACCAGGAGATTTTTAATTTGTTTGCATAATCACAGAACAGATTTTTAAAAAAACCTTTTCCTTTGGTGTTACAGATGTTTAGGTATTTTCAGGAAAAACAGGCAGGAAACATGAAACCAGTTAATAAGATTGCTTTTCATTGGAGTGAGAGAGAGAACTGTGAAGCCTTGGATGGAAAGAGAGGGATGAAGGGATGGCTTTAGCCTGAATGGAAGCAGAAGTTTTCCCCAGCTCCAAATTGTTTTCCTCATGGAATGTCCCATTATTCCCCTCAGGGTGGCCCGTGTGGAGTCCTGGCTGCAGTTCAAGCCTGTGTCCTGCAGCAGCTGCTCTTTGCAGACAGTAACAGGAATAAAGACACCCGGTAAGTCAGAGACTGGCAGCACCAATATTTTCCATACAGTAGTGTAAAAAAAAAAAAAAAAAGAAAAAAAAAAGAAATTATTTCTCTGCTGCAGCCACTCAGGAGCCTTTTGGGTTTGAACTTACTGAACTTCTCTTTGTCTCTGAGAGACAAAATAAGCAGCATCTGATTTAGTTGTGTTTGCTTCCCTTTCAACTGTAGGAGTTTAGAGGTTGGTGTCTTATTTGTGTAATTTCTTGCTTGTGATAAACCCAAGAACCTCTACAGAAACCCAACAGGTTGAGTTGAGGCCAATGAAAGTTATTTGACCTCGAGGTGCTATTTGATTTCAAATAAAAAGTGATCTAGGTTTGAAAGACCATGAAACTCATCCAGTTTTTGACACTAAGAATCTCAGTGAGGGTGAAAACTAAAGTTATAGCTGTATTTTTTTATTGCTACTGTGTTTGATCTTTCACATTTAAACTCCTTAATAGGATTTGAATTTAAATTCCATGTGTGTATTTTCTACTTACTTTAAAGGAATATTGTTCAGTGTTGCTGGTGTCAAGAAAATTGCTTGGACTGCTATAATATCAATGTACTTGTCACTTTGCTAAAGGAGAAGGGCTTATTCAGTGAATTGCTGGAAAATACTGCCTCAAAAATTACTTTATTACCAGATTTCATGTATTTTCCTTCTGTTTTCAATAAGAAATTAAGTCCATTACAAAAGAAAAATTCCACAAAGCTTCCCTGTGCTTTATATGAACTGAATGTTAAATAGGGGAAACAATTTCACTGGTTTATTCTGCCACCACCTTGTGTTATTTGTGACCTCAATTAGTCTGGCCTCAATTTAGTCGGGAGAGAAGCTTTCATAGTGAGACCTTTCTTGAACTTCATTCCCTTACAATATAAAAATGGTCGTCTTGTATTTAGTTTTGGCCTTAAATATCCATTTTTCTGCTTATACTGCTTGGGAAAGTGACAGGGTCTCAGTTGATTTTCCTTAGTTTTGTCTGACACTTAATGTAAATTCATTTTTTGTGCTGTTTTTCGTTGATAATGGAGAGAAGCAGGTGCCTGTAGAACATCATTATTTGTCTTTAGCACCAAGGATGGGAGCTGGCATTTGATCAAAGGATTCCCAGGCCCAGGTGGTTCAGGTTCAGGAGCACTAGTGGGTGCACAGTCCTGATACAAGACACCTGTAAACCACTAAAAATGTGGAAAACCAGGCTTGGAGTATAAATACAAATCTGCAGGTTTTACTGTTACTATATTATTTCTGTTGCTTGTTATTATGGGCACTGACTGCCTGGGGACCCCGAGAAAAGGGCCAAATAAACAAGATGCTGTGAATTCATCTCTTGAAAATTGCCTGTTCCTTGAAGTCACTTAAAGCACACTTCTTAAAAGTGCAGAAATCATCTAGCAAAACTTTAGTGTTCTAATTCAGATTATAATGAGACTTTTGAAGGCAGAGTGAGGCTCTTGCTTACATAAAAGTAAAACCTCAGAAAATTCCTTTCAAGAACCTCAGTACATATTTAGATTTTATGACCAGGAACCTCCACAGAAGAATTATTTCTGGTTGTGAAAACCAAGAATTCGTTTCAGCTTGGAGGACGGCCTTTGATCATCTGCTCCTCGGTCCCTTTGTGTCTCAGGTCATCCCTAGCAAAAATAGAGATGTTAATTTTCCTCTTTCAGTATGGTTCAGTGATCATAAATGTCATAAAATTATGTGGCACCCAAATAAATGGATTTGGGCCAGGTTTTTTAAACTATGTGTCCCAGCTCATGCCAGCTCCAACCTATCATGTTTACTTGGTAGTATTTGCCTCCTGTTTTTCCCCTCCTATAATCCACATAGTTTTAAAAGATTTTTTTTTTTTTAATTCCTGAGATAAACAGACTTTTCTTATGATGTGTTGGCCATGGGCAGAAACTCTTAGTCTGGCAGAAAGAAAGGGAAGTCTCAGAGTCTGAAATGAGAGGATTAATATTCCAGTCTAATTATAACCTGGATTTTAAAATTACCACCCACTTCACATTAAGTGTTTGACTTCAGGCTTCTTCAACATTCAGGTCATAATTATCATGTCTTCTTCTTCCTCTGCTCTCTCTCTCAGACACATAAATTAGTTGCTGTGATTCCTGTAGATCTCTGAGTGTCTGTATTTGAACACTGGGAGAGATAAGAGAAAGTTGTGATTATGTTTTTTTTTTTACTTGAAAACTCTCACCAATTATTTCTCATATCTCACATCCTTCAGAGAGGGAAACATTCTCTAAATGGACATTAAATTCAATGCAGACATTGAACTTGAAAGTCTGTTTAAGTTTTTGATGTTTGATGTTTCTTGTTTAGTCTTTTGAATTATTAGATCTTTTACTCAAATGCTGGGAACAAGTTTTGACATCATCTCCCGTGCTGGTAACATTCTAGGACTGATAATATCTGAATTTCAAAGACTACCATTCTTGAAGCCACTAGAGAAAACTTCAGTTAGGTTCTTCCCAGAGTCATGGATCTCTTGGCCACTTCTTCAGGCTCATGGATGTTGGGTTTTATTCTTGAACCTACCAGTTTTCCATTATGTGGCTTTTAGGCCTCCTGGTGCTTTATTTCTCCATTCATCTCTTGGAAGTTGGAATAACAGGAGGCTTTAGGAGCCTGCACAAAACACAGTTTGTAGGATGTGTGTTAAAAATGTTCCTACATACCTGGGATCAACAGACTGCTGTAAACATTCCATAGTTTTACACATCACTCTGTGAGTTCCAAGCAAAACATCTAAGTGAAAATATTTCAGGAACAGTGATGCTCCACTGAGCAATTCTGAGGCAGTTACTGTGATATTTTAGGTCACCACTTTGGGGCACACCTTATTAAAAAAAACATGCAAGCCTAGTGTTTACTGCAGACAATACTTTACATAAAGTTTAGTAGTGGGTAATAACACGATGCAGATTTATTGACAAGAGTTAAGTAAAATAAAAAACTTCAAAAGAAATTAAGTATGAAGGCCTTTGGAAACTAAAAGTCATATTTAAAACATAAACATTCTGTTTTAAAACATAAAATCATCCTTTTAGGGAATATTGAAGTAGTTCTATTACAGATTTAAAGTTGAAGTAGTTTCTCTAGTTCATTATTTGCCAATACAGTATTGTTCCCTGAAGTACCTTTACCTGTTTTCTTGTCCAACCAATTATAAATATGTACTCTGAAAGAGCATCTATTTCTTTCACAAGATTAATTGTCAGGGTGTGATTATAGATCTGTGCATAATCAGTTCCTGTTGTTGATCAGACCTTATTTAGTCTTCTCTTGATTTTTGTCCATTGTTTTTAATGATAATAATAGTCCTAATTTAATTATGTGTTATAAATCAGACTCCATATTCAGCATCAATCTCCTAGAAGCAGTGATTGTGCATTTCATCTCTTAAATTCACCTGTATGACAAGGGTGTTGTCATAGAACATACAGACATAGGCCAGCAAGCTTGAGTACCCACAGCAGCAGTCTAACCATCATTATGAACAATGTGAGCTCATCCAGGCCCCCCAAAATACAGCAGACAACTCTCAACACTTGACCTTGGTGAATTTACTTCCTTCAAATATCTGGTTTGCTTCTGATTTCAGAAGAGACCCACCCACTGTGCCCAGTTTGTTTCCTCTAAAGAGGAAGTTGGGCTCTATTCACTGGATCTGATTGTCTTCAGTAAGATCCGAGGTACCTTCTTAAATGCCTAAAATGAGGTTTAAGCTGGTTCACCTCAGAGAATGGTTCAGAAAGCCCATATTCCAGTGGTGACTTCAATTGCACCTCCCTCTTGAGAGCTCTTTAGGTGCTGGGAAGTCTTAACACGGGGTGCACAGTGAGTGCTCTCGTGGAATCTCAGATGTTTAATCCTCAGAGAAAGGACAGATTCAACTGCACCTTTATACCTGGAGTGTCTCCTCAGTAACAATACCAGCTTCCTCTTCAACTCACAGGGTTTTTGGCCATCCAAGTTGTCTCTTTTTGGACAAGTAGAAGAAACTGAGGTGATGAAGAAACTGAGGTGATGAAGAAACTGAATGATGATTTCCTGAGGCAACTTGCCTCATTATTAGGCATCACAACACCTAAATAGCCTCTATCAGTGCTTTTGCTCTGTTGGCTGCAGACCTGCCGTGAATCTGTTTGCCCTCACGTTCTGGAACTTGTCTCTCTCTTTTATTCCCTGGCCTGCAGTTGTCTCCAGCCCTCAGAAGTTTACAGGACCAAGTGCCTGACCATGGCCATCGCAGACATCCTGTGGCGAGCGGGGGGCCACGAAAAAGCCATCGTGGCCCTGTGAGTAGGAGAAGCATTTTTAATTGCTGGGCAGTGCTCCTGTACCCCTGTCCGTTCCAGATGTACATAATTCTCAGCAGGAAGGCTTTGTCAGCTGTATTTATGCCATCTAAAATGGCTTAAGGAGAAATCCAAAGTGTAATTTCTGGTGTCCCAGTAGCTTGGGCAGAACAGACAAAATTCTTTGAAATTGCTGTGAAAGATCCTGTGGATTTAATTGAATGTAAGATTCATTCAAAATCTAAGAGTTGTATTTCCAGACGCAGCATTTTTCTCCTATATTGCAGGATATTCTGTTATGGCTAGAATTAAGTTTCCTTTGCTGTATTTGCCTACTAGCTACTTAGTTTATACTGTGCAATTAGGCTGCTTGTACACAAAACATCCAGCTTTTAGATCCCCAGCTTTGGCTGTGTTGGATCCTCCATGATATTTTTATAAGTGAGCCAGGTTTTGTGAGACTGGGTAATTTCTTTTATTAGATAAACACAGATAGCTGAAAAATAACAGAGAGGCTTTGGGACACAGAAATCCTTCTTAAACCTGAAATAGAAGCAGCAAATTCAAAGACATTTCAAATTATGTTTTGCATATTTTACATCTTAAAACTGCTTCCTCTGTGATGACATTTTATATATCTTCTACTTGTTTAAATGTCATTAGTCTAATATTATTTTTCAGTAAAAACTGTTATTAACATCTTAAAGTTGCATTTATCCTCTTTCTGTGTGGAGAAACTTGTAATTTATATTAAATAGACTCAGAGAGCACAGCACAGGTAAAGTATTTGCTTCATTGATAGAAATTTAATATGTAATATGAACTTACTTTAAGAAGTCTGTTTTAAAAAAGTGATTAAAATAATAGTGCATGGGTCATCATTCAGTTCATATAACGTTGATTTCTCTTTAATTCCATTTTCTTCCTTTTAACATGAGCTTTGTCTGAATATCCTCCTCAGGCCATCAGGAAGACAACAGTTCACTCCCATAGGAAAATACAAGGCAGATGGAATCTTAGAAACTGTAAGGCTCTGTGTAACTCACATTCTCCATATATCCTCTTTCTAGTTTTTTTTTTTAAGTCCAGTGAACCTGATTTCCATTGCTCTCTTAGTGTATTAAAACCTTTTATCTCAAATTGGTTAGTTACGATCCAAAAACCAATTGGAAATAGCAAAATCCTGTTGTCTGGCTCTGGGTTCTGCCAGTCTGTGGACAACTGGACTCTCTGGAGTCCTTTTTTGTTCCATTTACTTTTCAAGCTTATAAACTGCCCCTACTTTTGATGATATGCAGTAAAAATGAACGTGGGTCCTCCCAAGTTGACCACCACGACCACGAGCATCAGAAGAGACTCTTTACTTCTTGTCTTACACAGAATTCTTTGCCATTTTTTTTCCCCCCGCTCCAAATGGCAAAATAACTTTTCCAGTTATGCCTTGTTTCCACGTGAAGCCCTCAGATGGCTTTGCAGGCAGTGGTGCTATCGGCCAGGCTTTGGTGGTTTAAGGAAATATTTTACTGACCTCCTGAACGGAGGAATGGATTTGTCAAAATCTGAAGGTGGAAAAATAGGCAAAGAGTATTGAAGTGAGGGCCTGGATCTGCGAACTCTTCTGAATTTCATGTTAATTAAGAATATTCACGGGAGTATTCTCTGTGGTAAGTGCTCTGCTCTAAACCTGCCATAGGGGCCTCACCGTATAGGTACAGACTCCTGAGCTACTTGCCCATCCTATGTTTTCTAAAGCTGCAACATTCCTATGTTTGTTCTGGGAATTGTCTTTCATTACATAAACAGTGCTTTAATTTGAATCCAAGGGTCTGTTCCATAAAAAGAAGCAGTATTTAAAAATTTGGAATATAGGAAGTGTTGAGATGCATTATTATACTAAGTAACAACAGTAAGAGATAGATTTTATTGGGTATTTATTCCATTTTTTTAGTTCAAATCTTTCTGGTTTTGGCTACTTCATTTCATCTTTGAGTTTATAAAAATGAGTTGTTATTGTTTCAGTTACTTTTTTTTTTCTTCTTACATTTCTTCCCAGCTGATACTACACAGTGCCACGAGATATGAAGACTTGATTGTGTTTCTTCAGCAGAACATTCACCAGGTAGTGTGTATAGAGAAGGTCTTAAACCTATTAAGGTTCAGCTGCCAGACTTTCTGTGTCTGTCAGTCTCATATGATGCTTTCTGAACAATGTTTCAAACACTTTGACAGATTTTTGCATTTTAAGAAGCACAGCAACAAATTCAGTTCTCAAATGAGAACAGTTCCTTCTGCTTTCAGTTCCATTTGCTTTTCTTCAGCATTGGAGCAAAAAAACACACAGAGCAAACAAAATAAAACCAGCTCTTTTCTTTTTCAGTTCGAAATTGGTCCCTGTGGGTGCATCCTCCTGACTGTGTCTGTCATCTTATCAAGATCAATCAATCTGTGAGTGACTTTGCATCCTTGTTTCATAAACTGCAAAGCAAACAAACTGTGCAAAGTGAGGGGAAATCCATGATATATTTAAGTCTCTGGTGCTATTAATCTCTCTTGGTGTTTACTCTGATAAATATGGGGAAGTTATGCAGATTTATTCACTTAATGCAGATTTACTCACTTAATCTTGTTTTTTCTTGTAAATATTTTCTTTTCGTATATATATATATATATATATATGCTGTTTAAGTTGTGATCAGTTCAGCATATCTGATATAAACTACTCCATCTAAACATTAGGTATCATGTTGTGTTGTGCTCCCTACCTTGACTGTTGACATTTCTTTCCCAAACTTTAGGTATCTGTCTTAGGTAGGGATGAATAACTTCCTTGTGATGCCCCAGTCTCTCCAGCAATGATAATGATAAGGAAAAACTGGTGTACAGTGGATTTGGGAGCTAATTTTTAGATGGCTATAAAATATGACAGATCTGGTCTCAGTTTATTGGTGTAATAAATATGCTGAGGTTTAATGGAAAGTCATTATAACCTCTTTTAAAAACTCGTTCAGGTTTGCTCAAGCACAGTTGCATTTAATTGTGCTTTTATACAGATGAAAGGTGTTTTTGTGATACTGTGAATTTCAGTGGGTCAGAATAGAAAAGCTTTCTTCATCTTGTCAAAATCCACTTTTGTGAGAATCTCCAAGAGTTATCTGCAAAAGGGAAAACTGTTCCCTGACAGCTTGTAATAAGAAGTGACACGGAAAGAGCAGCTGCACTTGAGAGCAGTGTGTTTGATTTATGTAAGCTTTTATTTCTTAAATCTCTGCATTGTCTGGAAAAGGAAATAGCAACTTAGTCCAAATTTGAGATATACAATCAGCTGCTCACCTACTGAGGTCCCAGCAAGCATTCGCAGGTTGGTTTTTTTTTTTTTTGTTTTCTTTTGTTTTATTGTAATTTCTCCCTTTCTTTTACTTACAGTAACACTACAGCCATTGGCTTGACTCCACTTTTGTACTCTAACACAAATGATGTGAAAGTTTTATAGCATATGCCACTTATTCTCATTTTTCTGAGTTAGTCTGGGTTAGTAAAGATATTTGTGCAAGTAATGATTTATTTGGCATTTGGTAAGGTCACCAAAAGCCACAAGTTCATAATTGCTACTGTTTGCATTGCTTCACTTGCCATAAAATGATAAATATTCTTCAATAATATAAGCAAGGAGCCTTTTTCCCCCATCATCTGTCAGTTCTTAACAGATGGATTATGACAAGGCCAATCAATCATCTGTGTTTGTGTTTGGGGGAGCTGTGTCTAAAGTGAACATGAAAATTGCTTATGGTGCCTATTTGCATTTTGAAGTATCTAAATATTTTTACAGTTCTGCTCCAGAATTGTTTATAAAGGGAGCTCTATTTTTAAGACATTTCATGATTTTCTCACACAACTTCATTTTAAAGTACTGTTACTCTTCTGGCTTTTACTGTGTAAGATATTGCACCTATCTTTTGTTTTTAAGAAACAGGGATTTTTCTGTCAAAAAGTGCAGTTTTTTGACCTTTGCATAATTTTTTTTTAGAATTGCAAACTAAATTTGGTTTATGTAATTTTCAGTAATCTATTTTAATGCCTATGTCATAGTGCTTCTCTTAGGATATTATAAATATCAAGACAAATAACTCACTCCTGATACTATTGAGAAATATGTACCATTTAGTGAGTGTTACAAGCATGGTAAGCAATTATTTACATAACTGGCATAGTTCTGGATGAATAGTTGAAGACAAGTAACAGTTGTTTTAGATAATGGAATTTTCAGCCAGTAACA
The DNA here is from genome assembly GCF_003945725.1 of Corapipo altera. Classification (NCBI taxonomy): domain Eukaryota; kingdom Metazoa; phylum Chordata; class Aves; order Passeriformes; family Pipridae; genus Corapipo; species Corapipo altera. Next base: position 1,490,393 of record NW_020884937.1, read on the forward strand.
GATCTCCCTGGGATTGTTTTGTCCCAATTTTTTGGGTTCTTTTTGACCAAAAATCAGCAGGTTTTTACAAAAGAAAACTTAATGGAAATTTCAGTTGTCCTGATTTTTGTGTGCATATTTTATCGAAAAAGGCAGTTTTAGGTGAGAGGCTGAGAGATTTTAGTTTCTCAAACAATGTTGAAATGCTTCTGTTTGGGTGGGTTCTTCACCATGTGCCCACAATGCTCCGGGATCCCTTGGTAAATATCTATTCAATTAATAATTGGCATTTCTTGTCAGCAAGTGGAAGACTGAAGGTGGAATAGTTTTGACTGTAGTGAATAATGAGACCACAGAGGTTATAGAACTCCTCAGAGCAGTCACATCTGTGGGCAGAAGCTTCCCATGTCTGTCCAGGTGGGAGGTGGCTGTGGCCAGGCCACATAACTCAGGGATGGCAGCTGCAGGAGGTGATGTGGTTCAGAATGATTAAGACTTGTTAGCACCTTCTTAAACCTGTTCTAGCAGTCCAGAAGGATCTCATAGTGCCAACAATGTGTAGCCTTCTAAAAACTGTGCCAAGTCTCAGTGCTCCCAGCTCCCTCTGGAATCAGTGGAAAGAGAGAAGGTTCTCTAAAAGAGTCGTCCTGTCCGAAACTAAGTGTCAAGAACTGGGAGGAGAATTGCTGTGGGCAGTGCTTGTCTTTGTTTTTGGATGGAGAACTATTAGCTAAGACTGTTATTTTTTAGATTTTTGCTGTTTTGAGGGGAATTATCTGTCTTACTGCTCTGAGAAGTTGTGGACTCCCCATCTCTGGAAGTGCTCAAGGCCATGTTGGACAGGGCTTGGAGCAACCTGGGCTAGTGGAAGGTATCCCTGCCCATGGCAAGGGGATTGAACTGGATGATCTTTAAGATCCCTTCCAACCCAAACCATTTGATGATTCTATGATTTATTTACTTTCTATGGAAAAATTTGCATCCGGGCTTCCCTAATGCTCAAAAAAAAAAAAAAAAGAGAAAAAGATCGTGAGTATTTTGACTTATTTTTAATGTCTAACTTAGAATGAGACAAATCCTCTCCTGAAGTGGTTACTTATCTCCCCTATAAAATAAGAAAATCTAAGTAACCTACTCATAAAGATCTTTTACACTGTAAATATCCAGTGGTGAAATGAAATCTGTTTTATAGTGACAGGACAATAAAATGGGAGATTAAATTAAGTCTTAATAATGCAGAGCATTGTACATGATGCAAACAGTCTCAAATATACTTACCTAGTGATGGGCTTTAAATAGGCTGTTCTAGAAAAGGAGAGAAATTCTGGCACCACTGCTAGCAATGTAATTATCTGGACACATCAGTTCAGATAGTTTCTGTGATGGACAAAAAATAAATGATGTGTTGGGAGTTATGGTGATAAGAAATGAGAACAGAATATAAAAACATGCTAATGTCTTTGTATAAATATATGATCTTCTCATAGTTTATCTTGCTTGGAGTTGTAAGACTAGTAAAGACCAGGCCAGTAAAGACACATCAGAACTAGAACAGACTGGAAGACAAAAACAAAGTTTCCCTTTACTGTGGGCAGATAAAAAAATCTTTCCTCTTCGTCATTGAAGAGGAATAACTTGGAAGTAATAAAAATGAAGACATCCATGATAAGGTTGAATAAGGAGTGATTATACCTTATTTCTCAGAGTCCAAAAACTTGGGAGCTGGCAGGGAAATGCTCAGGCTTTGATGTTAAAACAAGCCACAACACTCTTTTTTTCCACAGCACGAGTAACTTTCAGTACTGGGAGATAAGGAGGTCAAAAATATCAGGAGGTTCAAATAAATTTAGACAAATTACTGGAACCTACATGCTTCAGTACCTTTAAACGCACTGGTGGTGATGTTATTTCAATGTACCCCATTTTTGTACCCTTCCTTGATGTTTGCTGCTGCTGCTGCTGCTGCTTTTGGGCCAGCTCCATAATTTTTGCATTGTTATGGATGTTTCTTGTGGATGGAAATTCCAGATTTCAGCCAGGTCTGTTGGGCAGTTGTTCTAAATCACTGACAATCTGAGTATTTTTTATTTAATGGGAACGCATGCCAGGAAATGCAGGAGTTTGTAGTGCTTTGTAGATTTTGGTAATGAGTTTTTCATGCTCCCAGCACTAATGATCATCACTGCTCCAACTGATAACAAATGGCCAAAGAGGAGTGAGAATTCCTGAGGAAGTTGCTGAGAACGCGTTGTTGCTCCTGGGACAGGAAGGAATTCTGGTCACTAACAATTGTAACCTCCTTTTTTTTTTCCTTTTTCTTTTTCTTTACAACCACTGAAAAATTAAAAAATAGTCATATTATACCCACTCAGGGGACTAATCTCTCTGAACGTGCAAAGTGTGTGCTGGAAACACGTTGATAAGAGCTACAGGATGTTTTTTCCATGTATATGGGAGAGACTGAGCTTAAAGGGTGGGCTGCAGGCCCCCATTCCATATTGTGTGTAGGGAAGTTGTGGATCCTCAGGAGTAGATTACACAGACCCAGTAATGACAGCTTGAGTGAAGCCCACAGCCTGAAGTTACAACATGTAGTAAAAGCATAGCACAAGCTTTCCCTGCTGGCTGCTGTCCTTGGCACCTTCCTCACTGTGCAAAACCATCACTAGGCTGGGATGTGGCTCATTTGGATCCATTCATTGGATCATCCGTTTTCCTGAACTTCAGCTCCTTTACCAACCAGTCCCACCCTCAGTTTTCACTGCCATATTCTTCCTAATCAGTGCAGTAACTTTATTGCATTGCTAGAACCTGCTGTAGCAAAGAACACATGGGATGAGAAAACCCCTTAGGTCAAATTCCTGTGTGGAAAAGCAGTGTATTGGTTTTCAGGCTACCTGGAGACAATATATTTGAGCCTGATCTGAAACACAGACTCGTTGTGTTGCTCACAAATCAAAATACCAGTGTTTGCATCCCTTTTGTTGACTTTATCACTTGCTGAGAGCAGATCACGGTGTCCTTCTGCAGTCAGCACTGGTCATGGGGTGTCTTTCCCATTTTTTCTCTGGAGTGTTTGTGTGAGAATAAATAAAACAATGCCTTTATCTGTGGGAAAACATAAAAAAACAGGAGACTGATTTTACAAGTCAAGAGGAGGCTGTGTACTTCATTAGGGTTGGCTGCTTGTAAACCTTGGAAAACACACGTCGACACCTTTTTCCTTGTTGAGATCCCACAACTCTGCTGACTGCTCTTCTTTGCTGCTCCAGAAATGTGTACAGCCCTGCTTCAAAAATTATTTATGCTGTTTCCAGTTTGGTGTTTGGGAATTTTGATTGGTTGGAGTTGGTTGTATTTGTGGGGGTTTTTTGTTTGTTTGTTTGTTTGTTTTTGTTTTTTTGTTTTGGTTTTGGTTTTTTTATTTATTTGAAAAGCCAATGTGTTTTTATTAAATTGGATAAATCACAATATAACTCCTTATCAGTCTAAGATTTCTCACACCAAGTAGGTGTGTCCTTAGTTATTCCCAATTCGTCTCTTTCTCTGAAATCTTCTATTAATCAACAATTTTTAATAGAGGGAATCATATGGTTAAAACTATGGTTTTTTGGGCCCTTGAACACTTATTCTTCATTCTTCTGGTACTATTTTACTGAAGTGGGGAAGTTAAAGTTCCTTCATCAGTCATGCTAATCCATTCTTGAAATAAACACACACCAGCACCAAATCATGTTAATAGCTGGTCATTATTTTGCCCTGTAAGATGCTCAAATATATCTGTTTGTCAGCTTAGTTTTACTTCTGTAATTATTTATCTGATTGCAAGGAATATTCCAGCCCTTGGAGCATCTCCATGGCCTCCTCTGGACCTCCTCCAGCAGGTCCACGTCCTTCTTATGTTGAAGGCCTCAGAGAAGAAACTGTACATTGACTACTGAACTTTGGCATCCCTAGCCCTGATGTCACCTGCCTTTCGGGTTTTATTTGCTGGCCCACTTTTAACTGGATTATTCCACATTGCTGCAAGCACAAAATAAGTACTCAATTAGTTAACTGTGCACTTCATTACCATAAATAATCTTGAATGATCTCAACAATGTTTAACTTATGAAAGTGCACTTAGAACATACTGAAAGCCAGGCTGTGGGGAAACTCCCTTTACTTAGTAAGACAATTTTTTTTTGGAGATGTGTAGCAGATAATCATCACTCTTTTAATCTGAAACAAGCCATTTTTGGGGGTATCCTTTTCTATGCCCTTTCTGTATCATTTTTTGTATCATCTACTGTGAAATAACCCCAATTCTGAGGTGTTACTTCACCTTTAATGCCTTTCAGTCACGTAGGACATTGAAAAGGAAAGTGATGCTCTGCTGGCTCATGAACTGTGGGTGGAACAAAGGTTCCTCCACCCTCAATCCACTTTCCTTAAGTGACACCTTTTCCTGTCCCAGAGCCAATATCTAATTGGAGTCCAGTCTCTAATTTTGGAGTTCCCCTGACATGCACCCACTCTCCTCATGCTGTTTGGCTGGTGAAGAAAGGCTTTTCTGTGAAATGTCCATCTGGCTTGGCCAATGGTAAAAGGGATTGCAGCTTCACATGGAGGATCCAATCACACGGGGCATTCCCAGTTCTTGGTGGAAGTGTATTTTATGTGTGAGCCAGTTTTCTGGGAAAACTTTTTTCAGAAGTAGTTTCCCCCCCTAACTGAGAGAGCCTGGGAGACCAACAGTGAGGGGAAATAACGTGTGTGGGCAGTTTTTCACTCTGTGTTTACAGCTGTGGAATAGAAATAGATGTCATCATGTATTTTACAGCTCGGTCTTTTGGTGATGGAAAAAAAAAGTGTGGGGAAGCTGCTGTTTTCAAGGGGAAACAGCTGTCAGTGATGTTACAGTGCTAAAAAACAAGAGGCTTGACATCACTGAAAAATCCATCTTTGAGAATCTCAGACCTCTCTCCAAGACCAATTTGTGATTTTACAACATGAAGGAAGCATGAGGTTAAATTTATCAGAAGCAGGGGGAGGAGGGAAAATAGGAGAGATTGTGTGGGATCCAGTCCTTGGTGGGGAAGAATTGAGCCCTTGTTTGTTGAGATAAGTGAACTTCTGTGCCTCCTGCCCTGTGGGTGGCATGTCATTCAGGATTTTCAGGATCTTCCTTGTCTTTGAACTTCTGTTGTGGGAATTAGACAAAGGCCTTGTAGCCGAAGTGCTCGTTGGGCAAGAGTTGCTTGCAACATTAATAAGTTCATAAGTGCAGAACAGCTGCTAAGAGGTAATAAAGAAGGGATTTTGCTTGAAATAATTTAATGTTTTTCCTTCAAAGAAAGGCAAGAATACAGGCATAATACAACCTTAGCAATATTTGTAGGAGGATATGAGACCAAGATTTGAAGCTCTGAGGTTTATATTCTTTCAAAAGTGGATATGCAGTGGAATGTATGCAATGGATGTGTGAAATGTCACCTTTTAACACTTGAGAAAGAGGGGACCCAGGAACAAAACCATAAAACTAAAGGTGATGAGAGAATGGGGTTTTGGAGACGAGATACAGGAAAGGAGAGGAGGGTCTCACAAAGCAGAAATAGCAGATACCTGCCAAATAAGGTCTGAAGATAAGGAAGCTATTTAGCATGGTAGATAAAGAATGTGACACAGGTGGAAAAGTGACCACTAAGACAAAGGAGAGGAAGAGTTGAATTAGGGTTGAGGAAATTTGCAAGACTGGAGAACAAGGAGCAGAATTTAGTGGTAAAGGAAATGAGAAAAATGAAACTAAACTCAGAAAAAAAGAAAGAATCGAGAGGACAAAGAGGTTGTTATACTGATTCTGTTTGATATCTTGTAAGTAAGGGACTGGTATGGTGGAAAATGCAAAAAAAAAAGGGGGGGGAGAGGTGGAATCTGGAATTGGCACAAATAATTGGGACATGTGACTCCTGTCTCCCTGTTAAGGAAATTCAGGAAGCCTTTCACCAACATGGGTCCACAGAGCAGAGAAGTGGACTATATATTGGGTGTGGATATGGAACAGAAAGGTTGCTTGTGGCAGCATGGGAAAAAACTCCAGATTGCTCCCCTGACACATCCAGTTCCTTGTAGAACAGAGCAGGGTAACTCCTAAAGCTGAAGAACACGCCTGAAGAGAAGGAAGATTATTGACTCCTTCTCTGGAGAATTTTCTGATTTCTAAGGAAAGAGGGCAAAGGAATGAAAAAAAGTGTGGTGAGCAGCAACTCTATCTGTCACTAGTGGTGTTGGAAAACACAGAAGTGATGTGGTTCAGATGAGGTCAGACCAGACCTCGAGTCACAGAAATGAAACAACAAGTGATTCCCTTATCATATTAATACAAAGCTATCAGGAAAAGATGGGAAGCTTCTGTGTAGAGTGGCTGTGGCTGATACGAGGAGTAATGCTGAGAATGCTCTAAATCTAAACTAATATTCTGCCTTTCAGTAAGGATAACAGCAGTCAGGATGGAATTTTTGCATTGTGACTGGATTAATTTTATGGGAGGTAGAATTGAATCTGAAAACGTGATGGCTGCACAACATAAAGTTAAAAAATAAAACAGGTATCTTTATACCTGTATCTCATTCCTAAACTTTTGCAAGACTTGCAGAGCTCTCCCCTGCTTTTTCAGACTCTACGGGTGGACTTTATTCTAAAAGCTTACCTGCTTTGTTGTACCTTACCATACACTTGCCTCATTGAAACCTACAGTTACCTTGCATCTAAATATACAGTAAATTGGCTTGCAGTTATAGCACCAAATTGAGAATTGTTAGCTAAACTGAAAAAAAAAATTAGAATAAAATTAGTTGATAGAGACCTAATAAGAGTTTTTTTGTATTTGACATTATGCCAAGTGAGAAATCATTTGGTAATGTGAAAATAAGAGATCTTTGTAGAATTACAGAGGTGATAAAGGAAAGGAACTCACAAAAGAACTATCAGCATGAGGAACATTACTGATGGAATTTGTCACTGATCAGACTGGGATTAGACAGTTTTTATTCCCTACAATAAACATTGGAAAAAGGGAGTGGTGTGCTAATGAAATGTACTGATGACTGAAAAGCTGAAAGACCCTGTCTATACAGAGAACAAATCATGCTGCAAAAAAAGAGTTGGCTCAGTTTCATGATGAGGGCAATAAAAAAGAATTTATTTTCACTGCAGAAACTACAAGGTCTTGTAAACACAGACTGCTCACTACTGTCTGTGGGGGTTTAGAATTTGTAAATGGCAGGATGGGGAGTTGAATAGCAGGGCATACAGTGACTTTGAGCCAGCATCATAAAATAGCCTTGGATCTACTCTTAGGGTGTCTCAGCATAAATAGTTTTAGGAGGTGAAGAAATATTAATAGGTTGTGCAATGCACTGATGTGCCCTCAGTGAAATACCAGGTCAAGTTCACCCATTAAAACTGGGAGAAGTGTAGGAAAAGCGTAGACCAGGGGAATGAGAAATCTGTCTTACCAAAGAATTATAAAAGAAGAATTTTTTTATATTTTTCTAACCTAAAAACCCAAATTCCGACGTGGGACATAACTATTTCCTAAAAAATGGGAAGGTAGCAATTTTAAGTAAACAAGAAGGATCAGGAAGAGTTGTTTAATTTAAAGATCAATTTTAGTACAAAATGCAAATGTATCAGTAAACAGCCTGTGAGTCAATAAACTTGGAAGAAAGTGTGAGTAGATTTCAGGTTCCCAAGCTACCACTGAGGAAAGTATGGAAAGCCAAGAAAGCAACTAAGAAATGTGGTTTTCCTATGAAAGAGAGTATCTGGGATGGCTGGATTTTACCTGCCAGATGCAGGGATCATCATCTTCCTTCCTTCCTTCCCCCTCTACAACTCTGCTTTATCCCAGGATGGATTGTGCCTGTAGTCCACACCACAGGTGATATAAACAGAGGATTGTTCTGGGAAGAATGTTATGAAAAGTTGTGAGTAAATGTTCCTTAATCACCTCCTCACCATCCAGGGGTTTGTGAACATCTGTTGCAGTCCATCAGTTGGGTCCTTTTGCAGTGAAATGATCCTTGTCTCTGTAGTCTCTTCCCATGGAAAAGCTGCTCCATGTCTTAACCATGGTTTCTTCTATCACAATTTCCTCTGATTCTGCTATATCTTTTTCTATGTCTAGTATATCTAATGCTCAAATTCTGCTCAGCTAAAACCTGTAACAAATTGGCTATATGAAATCAAGTCTTCATGCTTTACTTTTAATTAACTTGTCTGATCGAGGAGTCTTTTTTCAAAGACTCGCTCCAAGGTGTTATTATTTCTATATCAACCTTATTTCCCATTTCTCAGCTTTTAATCTAAATAAAAATACACTCAGCCTTTCTGCAGTGCCGGAATATTTGTGAGTGTGGTTTATCCATCCAGGCCCTTGGTATTTAAGAGTTTCATGGCCGTGTCCAGGTCATGGCAGGCTCTCTTTACTGGCTGTTCATGGGCTGGAGAAAAGGCATTTTCCAGTAGTTTCTTCCTCTGCTCTGCAAATTATCTAAGCAAGGTCACCTAAATTGCCCTCAGGATGTACCAGTTTCTCTCCATGTCCAAAAATGTGAAGAAGCCCAGAGTGATTACTTGTTTATGTGTCCATCTTTAGATATAAAAATTAGTGATATGATGCCCGTCCCTAAGTGCTTGATTAGCTTTGTCATCTTGTTCTTTCCCTTTCCTTTCCTGCAGTAGATCAAAGCATTTTCATTTTGATTTTAGGGGAATAAAGTATATTTATTAAAAGACTCCAAAGGTGGGAAAGAATAAGTGTGATTCTACTAAAAAACAGAGCAGTAACAAATAGATTTTGGCCAAATTTCAGCCAGTGTAGTCTCATACTAAAAACTCTTCAACTGTTTGCTGAACCCAGAGTCAGTGTGGTCACACAGATACAGGTTTAGTATCTTTGCTTGATCTGTTGTACTCAGAAGGACATTGCATTCAGTAAGAAAGGTAATTTATTTTAAAAAATAAAATACTGGGTCGAATGTGCCAATAGATTAATCGCTTTTCCCATCAGATCTACCCCTGTGAAATGTAAATATAAATGTCAGCACCCTGGAATAGCAGAGCTGATGAGTTAATGTGCATGAATACCACAGTACATGTACATTTTAAAAGCTTTGTGAAATTAGCAGGTGTGTGATAAAGTGATAAATAAAGCTTGAAGCCACTTTCTTGCTTTCATTGCTCTGAATCCCAAACAACATATTTTTTTTTTTTTAAGAGAGGCTCTTCCCTCCTTCTTTGAACATTCATTTGAAACCGTTGCCATGTACCAGTATAAAAAAAATAAATAAATATTCTGGAACATTTACACAATAAGGCAGTCACCCATCTTGTCATTTTCCACATCCCCATTGTAATTATTTGAAATCCTTATGCCTGAAGACAAGCTTTCTCTCTCTGCCAACCCCAAATCTATTTTAAGAGCAGACTTGTAATTGTGTGTTTGTTAATGGAACTGTCTGTTGCCATGAACAAAGTGAGGTCACCAATTTTCTGTGGCAGCTTTGCCACAGAGTTAAGGACCATAAAACAACCAGCACTTATTTGAGTGCACTATTTTTTCCTTTATATTATTTTGTTTTGTTCTGCTGTACAACCCAAACAATATCTGTGGTAAATAACTAATATAAACTAACTCATGTTCTGGTAGTCTGGAATTATTCCAGTGTTAATGTTTGTATGTGACTTTTATATTTAATATTGACTTATTTGACTTAAATTTAATATTAATACTCAGCATTTCTATTTAATACTCAGTATTAATACCACTTTGTCTCAGCATGGTGTTCTCCATTTAAGACTCTGCATGAACTTTCCTGGAAGTAAATTGAGATAAAGGTATATGAAACATTTTAATAATGTCTTACTTATTTAACTTAGTTTTTGCTAAGAAGAAGTTCATCTGATTACAGATCATGTTATATTTGAGCATCCAGTGATCAAAATATATCTATTTTGGATTTTTATTTATGCACTTTTAAAACTTTATTGAGTCCATGCAGATCACTGTAATTTATTTTATCAGTGCACCATCAGTGCTGAGGTTTATAATGACATTACAGTTTCTTCTATCTAATGGTATTTTTATCCGTCTGTCTTAAACTCTTGGAATATTTTCTAATTATTTGTATATCCCAGAATGGATTGAAAACACGAGTCAGTTTTCCAATAACTCTCTTGAAGTCAATTCAGAGGTTTGGCTCAGAACCTTCTGTCCACCTTCAGTGTTTACATCCTTAAACACATTATTTATAACTTGAAACCAACAGTTCCAACAAGGCTGAAGATGTGAACACACAATCACTAACAGGAGAATGAAGAGCAAATAGATTCATAATATAAAATGATATTTTTTGGAAAGGCATTCCTGCCCTAAAACCAACAGCATTACAAAACATGAAAAAAAAGTATCATTCACAGCAGGTGTATTTTGTTGGTTTCAATCATTATGAGATTTCTCCAGTTGCTATAAAGTAAGTTTTTTGTCTGAAGCCACCTTACACATCTTTTGGGTTTGCCACATAATGACTTTTGTTTTGTGTGATTCTAATGTGAGAAAAAAAAATGTTTGCTTGCACGAGGAATGAAAGGACAGTTAAGCCTTGGGATAAAGGCTCAAAATCACCCTTTTTTGGGGGAAAAAAAAGAAGTTTTAAATAAAAATATTTTAAAAAAGAACAGTGCAAAATGAAACTGCGCTCTCTGGTTTCACAGAGACGTAAACCACAGCACACACATTACAACTACAAATAAAAATCAACCCGAGAGATCTCACTGAGTGATCTGAAATTTAGCAACTTTTTATTCGTGTCAGCTTGGGGAATTATTTCTGCTGAAGGCTGTGCTTTAGCATATTTTAAAGGTGTGTAATTTCAAGTATTTGGCCAGGAGATTTTCAAAATCAGTGTCTTACCTCTGATTTAGGAGGGTTTTTTTTCCACAGGCTTTACAGTATGACCAGGTAATTACCACCATTCTGCACCAGCAGTCGACACTCTCCAGTCAGAACTATGTGCTGTCACAACACTGGAAAATACTGATAATATAGAAAAAGAAAGAAATATTTACCATTAACACTGTTAATGTTAATTGCCATTATTAATTTGTAGTGTCTCTTTCCTGACCTGTGATTCTGTCACAGGAGCACATGGGGTGTTGGGTTCTGAATTAGGAAGGGATTCACAGAGTCAAGACTTCACTTAGTCTGGTGATGACTGGGATACTTACAAGACTCTTGGCTTAGAGGTTTTTTTCTGGTTTAAAGTAATTTAAAAATTATAAATGGAAAACTCCATGCTGGGACAAAGTAGTATTAATAATGATGATTATTCCTTACATCTGTTTTGACGTCCGATAACCAGGACACCAAAGAGTGACCGAATACTTCATGTTTGCTTATCACCAACAAATGTCTCCACAGCCCAGCAGAAAAAACCTCACACAGTTATCATTATCTGATATTTTTAAAATGCCTGAAGTGTAGTTGCACCTAAAACCCAGTAAATCCACCTGCACAGAAGCTGGTGAGCCTTTGGCAGGTAGGAACGATGACCTCAAACCCGTTCGGAGGAGGTGTAAACCTCGTGGCTTTAATGCCTGACCTTTGTTTCCTCATTAGCGGGGCTGATTGGAAAGGCAGATGTTCTTCTTCTTGAAAATCCGAGATCCACCTCTAAACCCCCATATTGTTTGTACCTACAGATGGAATTAGAACTTCCTGCCATTGTCCGTACCGTACGTCCCACCGTCCCCGACTGACGCATATTGTATAGTCTGCTCATGTCACGGTGTTTGCAAGATGAAACTGTTTCTAAAACTAAGAAATGGCCAAAATCCAAAGATTATTATCATCCCATCCATGCTTTGCAATGGTGCATGAGGGAATTTTCCCTACCACGGGCACGCTTTTCCTTGGTCTTTCCTTTGATTTCTGGCAACAGATGTCGGTGGCACGTTGTTGTGACTGACACTAACTTATAAATTACCTTTAAAGTAAGGTTTTAAAAAGGGCTAAAAGACATTTTTCATAAAGGGTTGAAAGATATTTTTTAAAAGAGGTAAAATAATTTTTTAATAAACGGGCAAAATGATTTTTTTTAAAAGGGAATTGTGATTCAATGGCTACGACTTGTTTCGAATGATTTTTAAGTATCGTTAGGGCTGTAAATGGTAGAAATTGTATTTTACATTCTGATTTTGGCATTCAAAGGAACCCTGTGAGAAAGTAATTATCTAAAATTTGGGATGAAGACATGGAATGTCCCAGCTTTTTATTTAAGAAACAGATTTTTTAGTGGAGCACGTATAGCAATGTTAAAGGGAAGTGTCTAGCTACCTTTGCCCTCACCACATCAAGTCAGCTCTTGCTTTGTCACAAACGAAATATTTCCTTTTTTAAAAAGAATTATTGTGCCAATTTTCAAGAAACATGAATATTTGTGTACACAGAAGATTTTTCAAGTCAAATGACAGTGAAAAGCCCAGATGATGTAGAATAATTAAGTTTTAATTGATGATCATTCAGGCATTCTCTCTACCTCTGGAGCAATACCAGCATAAAGATGGAGCCAAAACAATTGAGATCAACATATTTTATATTGAAGGGAAATAGCTTTTTATGACCCATAGAATTAATCTGTGGAGTTTATTGCTGTAGCTCTCCCAGGATATAGTACATTGTGTTTTCTCAAACCTAGATTAAACATTTATTCATGTATAAAATAATGTTTGCAATTACATTATATCTGCTGGATAAAAATTACCACAGTTACAACCTGTATTTTTCAGGCCATCAACCAATTGCTAATTCAATAATTCCAGGAGTTATGAGAGAGGGAACTTTGGGGAGACATCACTCCATAATTATCAATAATGCGATTTCATGGAATTTCTCTTTGATTTCACAAAACAGAAGGGACCACACAGCACCATTATAAATGTTTACATATAGGGTCCTTTTCTCTTCTCTTCTCTAAACTTATCTTCTCTTTTCTTCTCTTCTCCTCTCCTCTCTTCTCCTCTCCTCTTCTCTTCTTCTCTCTTCTCTTCCTCTTTTTCCCTTCCCTTCCCCAGGTATGTTGTGGAATCCACCTCCTTTGAGATATCCAGGAACCATCTAGATATGGTCCTGGGCAACTGGCTCTGGGTGGTCAGAGATGGGGTGGACAAGGTGACTTCCAGAAGTCCCTTCCAACCTCAACCACTCTGTGATTCTGTCAGGCAAGTAGTGCAGTAATTCTAACTCTGATGTTCTAACTAGTGGTGACTAGAATGACTTCTTTTCTCCTCTTCAGCTGTGTCTTCCAAGTCTAGCTCTATCAACTTTTGCTTTGTTGATATATTCACATTTTTTTTTTCCCCTGCGAAAAATCGCCTTGAAAGGATTCAAAAATGCAGAGCTGTATTTATGATTGGGAAGCAGTTTGGTCTAGCTTTTCCTCAGGATTTAGAGGTGCTAAGTCTAATGAAAAGAAACAATTGTATTTCAGTTTAACAGCATTCTCCACTCCTGATTTAATTACATTTCCCCCTCCTTTCCAGGGTGCGCAACGACTTCGATGTGCTCACGAACCGTCTCATCGGCAGCCACGGCTACTGCACTCAGGTGGGCTCAGGATGGGATCCTGGCCTGTCACAGGAGCTGACCTCTGGGAAGAGATGGCATTCCTTACTTTAAGTTGTAGAATCATAGAATTACAGAATGGTTTGGGTTGGAAGGGACCTTAAGGATCATTTCATTCCAACCCCCGCTGCCACGAGCAGGGATATCTTCCACTACACCAAGTTATTCAGAGCCCCATTCAACCTGCCCTTGAACACTTCCAGGGATGGGGCAGCCACAGCTTCTCTGGGCAACTTGTACCAGGGCCTCCCCACCCTCACAGGGAAGAACTTCTTCCTAATATCCTTTGAACCTACAGTCCTTCAGCTTAAGGCCATTCCCCCTTGTCCTGTCACTCCATGCCCTTGTGAAAAGTCTCTCTCCAGCTCTCTTAGAGCCCCTGTAGGTACTGGAAGGCTACTCTAAGGTCTCCACAAATTTCCTTAGTTTTTTTTACTTCATCTCCATATTGTCCAGCACCTTTATCCTTTATTCTTTTACCTTTTGTTTTGGCAAATTGTTGTCTTTGCTTTCAGAACTTATGATTTCCAGCCTGGTTTTCTGGTCCATGTGTGTCTGTACCTATATGTGCATGTCCTTAGACTCCTTTCATCTGCCTCTTTTGAACTCTCTTTAGTTGATTTTAGTGCTGAGATACCACTGTGTTTCCTCCCTGTCCTTTCAGAGAGGGTCTTGTCTGATCCTACATCTCCTCTGTAAATGGTCACTGCTTCACTAACTGAGCTGCTGCTGGTGGAAGATAACTGATAATTCAGGCTGGAGTCCCTGACTTGTTATAGATGTGTCTAAAAGCCACGTGGTGCTTGAAAATCACCAGCCTGAATTACTGGCTGACACGTAGGACCTAAACTTTACGTAGAATAATTCCAGGTCATATCCTATATCAAATGTCTTCCACTGGCTCGAGTCCTCCAGAGGCACCCACCCAGTTGGAAACACTTTGCCTTGGACACTTAAATCACAGAATTCTGTGACAGAGATTCCCTCCAAAGCTGGGAGGTGGGCAGTGGTGTGGTCTGAATATGGTGCACAGCTGCCCAGGGAAGTGGTGGAGTCACCATTCCTGGAAGTGTTCAAAAAACTGATGGATGTGGCACTTGGGGATGTGGTTTAGTGCTGAACATGGTGGTGCTGGCTTGACAGCTGGACTTGATGATCTTAGAGGTCTTTTCCAACCTTTATGATTCTGTGATTCTGCTGCCATTTTGGTTGCCAAAGGCAGGCTTCATGTCCTCTTGTACTGTTGCTTAGAAGACTTTTTTACTGTGGTTACACAGTGATTCCTCAAAAAGGTGATGGAACATCACTGGTGGATTAGAACTGCTAAAAACATCAGTAAGAACCCATAAACTCTGGGGAGTCCTTCAGGAGAAACACACTGTAATTGTGTGCAGTAGTTTTGAAACCAATTCCAAACTGGCTACAACAGAGTTGTTCATGTCTTTGGGCAGGGTGATTTGGACTGTTTTTTCTGGAAACTTTGTTCTTGTTGTTTCCCCTCCTGTTTCTTGCCATATGGTATTTATTCACAGGTGGTTCCTTGCTGCTGCACAGTCTACTCTTAGCTCTGGTTACATCCCAGCTGGCCCTTGTGGGATGTTACACTAAGAAATGTGTCCCATATCTCTGTTCCTTGAACTTTATGGACACTTGCATGTGCACGTGCACATCCCCCACCCTGTCACATGTATTTATCCTCTGACAAACCCCTACTTCAGTTGGAGAGGAAATAATCTACAATCTCCTCTGGTAAATATGAGTATATTAGTGATATGGGTCCATATAGGTGAATATCTTACTGTATGAGGCTTGAGTTCATCCAGAAGTAATCAGCAAGGAAGAAAAATAATTTAACAAATCTTGTTCAAAATGCATCACTGAGCACATGCAGAAATATCAGATAGTACTGGACAGGCTTTGGATATATCTCATTCATGCTGTAGTTCCATTGTAGAGAAAAAGGGACACTAAAATATTTTAATTCAAACAAAACAGCCCTAATATGAGAAGGTTGAGAGTTGCATGTAAGACTAAATTGGTTATGAGCAGTTTGCCTCTGGAAAGATGAATATTGGAAACTCCACTAATATTTCCTCATTTTGCTGTAGGAGTAGACTTTACCCAAAGTATCTGGAGAATTTTTCATAAGCAATCCTAATCCTAACCCTAAAATTAAAAGCCATGATATAAATTAAGGCTCTGCTACACGTGTAACTTTTATCAATCCGGAATGAATCTTGTGCTGATGTTTAAGTACTGTTTGTTTTTTGGTTTTTTTGGTTTGTTTTGTTTTTAAACATGTCACGAACAGGAATTGGTGAACCTGCTTTTGACTGGCAAAGCTGTGTCCAATGTTTTCAACAACGTGATAGAGCTGGACTCTGGGAATGGGAATATCACGATCCTGAAAGGCATCACCAGCCGCAGTGACATCGGTTTGCTGTCTCTCTTCGAGCACTATGATGTCTGTCAGGTATTTCCTTTCCCTGCCTTTAATCAAAAAAGAAAACAATTACATTTAAAATTAGCTTGAGGTGAGTAAAGCAGCAAAGCAACGATGGGCTTGGTTCGGTTGCTCTGCTCTGTGCTGGAGGGGTGGTGATGTTGTGTGAGCAGTAAAAAAAAAAATTATAGAAATTAAAATAGCTGTTACTGCAGTGGGATTGTTCCCTTTAACATGCTTTGGAAAGCAGTATTTTAATTGTATTCATCATGAAAATTAAAAGATAGATTAAAAATTTCAAAGAAGTGACAGCCATTAGTTTACCTCTGGTCAAACTTCTATAAGGAAGTTTCACTGGTTTTCCGTGTACAGTGCTGGGGAGAGGGACATCTTTCCTAAAGACATATTCTATCTTAAACAGACAGTCTTGTGTTTGATTCAAGACTATTATTTGAAATTCTCTTGCCTGTGTTGGATGCCAGATAGGATACTTGTAGCAGTCCCATCTGGATTTGCAGTCAGCACCTCTATAAAAATTTGAAAGTGATTGCCAAAGAAATTGTTTGTACTGATACAGTATAAATGTATGACTGAAAAGAAAGCCTGTTTTTAACCTTTTCCCAGCTACATTTTCCTACTACTTTTTGTTGTTTTTAATTAACAGAATCATTTACATTATTCGTAATATTATAAAAGGCTTGAATTCAGTCAAGAAATTATATCAGTGTATCCAAATCAGATGAATTCAGAACAGAGTGGGCTAAAAATAAATAAGCATCTGTGTCTAGTTCACGCTTCTTTTTCTTCTCTATAAACAATGTAACATTTAAAACCTCAAAAAATGGTTCTGCATCACTGTAGCATTTTTTCCACTCTCTAGTGAGGAAAATGACTTGGGAGTAGCAAAATGGTAAGTGAGGTCAGTGCAGGTAAGAGCTATTTCTTTCCCACCTGCCCTCTAAAAATAAAGTAAGTTATCCAGAGAATCAGTCACCATTTTCCATTTATTCTGCAAATTATATGGTAGAGGGGATCTGTTTCTACTACTGTACTCTTGCTTGGGAGTTGGACTCATGAGCAAGGATCTGTTTTTCCATGCCAGTGACTCTTAATCAGTTACAGAAACTCCAGTAGACGTAGTTTCCTTTTTTTTTTAGAGTCTACACTAGCTGGGCAGCTGCTGCAAATTGTCTTGGTTTTTATTAAGAACATCTGGGAGTTCTCTGCATTTCAGTTCAGATGCAGTGTCTGCTCAGGACTAGAACAAAAGTCACATTCTGGTGGACTTTGGCCTCAAATCGGGGTGTCTCCACTGTGGCTTCAGCATGGAGGGCCAGATTCTGCTTTCTGTTACAATATTTAGAGCAATTTAGGAAAAATAAATGTCACTGGTAGTTTGCAGGAGTGGAACTGAGAATAGAATTTTCAAACTGACTCTTTTCTTCCTCTCAGTAAGTGGATTCAGCATCCAATTACAGTGTGGCTGTGAGGCTGGGAACTGACACCAGTCATGGAAAAGGACTGTCATTTTTGGTTGGTTTTATTTTTTGTTTCCAGTAGCAAGAAAATCCTGAGCGTGCTGTATGGTGAATCATAGACATCGGAGTCAGAAAACTCCCTTTAGGTCACATCCAGCCAATCTCCCAGGGGATAATTCCGGATATTTTTATGTCCTGTCATATAGCAGGGTTTCTTTTCAAAATCTGTGTCCCTGAAGTTCCTGTCTCTTTGTTCAGATGGCCATTTTTTAGCTGATTTTTGGGCATCTAACCGTGATCTTACCTTTTTTCTCATACGTCTCTACTTTAAAAAATAAGTACAAACACAGATTTGTAGGTACTTGTGAATTTGGAGATTTTAATATCTGCCACACAGCTTGTGTTTGGATACACTAATATTAAATCTGACTCTTCATTCACTTAGTTTCCTCTGATTATAATTTTACTTCTCATCCAACCTGCCCCCTAAACAATTCCTCCCCATCCGCTGGACATTTGCAGCTGATGTAACAGTTCCTCCCTTTTTCATCAGTACATCCTGTCC
Source organism: Corapipo altera (assembly GCF_003945725.1). Lineage (NCBI taxonomy): Eukaryota > Metazoa > Chordata > Aves > Passeriformes > Pipridae > Corapipo > Corapipo altera. The sequence continues at coordinate 1,508,521 of NW_020884937.1, forward strand.
AAAGCTTGTTTTTACTGCCCTGCTCTAGACTTGTTCCAACTTGCCAACACATTTAGGAAGACGTATTCAAGATATTCCAGGCTGGATGCTGAAAATCCACGTGGAGAAAAATTTCTATACCATTTTATCTCCCTTGTCTAATACGTGGAGTATTTGTATATAATCCACATTGGCATGGCTTCTGAGTTGAAAATACCATGAGGGCATGTGAACTGAATTAGTCCTCCTGTCAAACTTCAACAGTAGCAAATGAAAACAAAATGATCCCTTCCTTTTTCTCCTGGAGAATCCCACTGTGTTCCCAATCCATTAATCTCTTGCAGTGGATCATGCCGAATGTGTTATCTCTGCTGATTAGAAAAATGTGTGCTCCGTGTAATTTGTCTGGAACTGTTAATGTCTGATCATCACTCTCAGCCCTGAAATATCACCCACACTCAGAAGAGCTTTTTGCAGTGTAATTACTTGTTGCAAATTGTTTCCCAATGATAGATGGATCCATTCCATCCATTTCATGTGCAAATGTTTAGTTCCATAGTGAGATTCCGTATTTTAATACAAAAAAGCTAAAAGCCCAATTCTGTTACTTTTCAGTAGCCAAGTTACACATTTTTGGATTTTTTTTTCTTTGTGCTAAGCCCATATTTAAGCAATATTAATTCCGTGTGATCTTACACATTTGACTTAGAAGTATAAATTGAGATTTTAGGTTTTCTGGGATTTATTTAGAGCTCTTAAAGCAACAGAAACATTTCCAAAAACTGATCAGTCTTCAGAAAATTGGTGGAGGTTTACCCTTTTTGCTGAGCTGCAGGACAGAGCAGTTCAGTGAAGTCTCAGGGAGGCTGAGTGGTTTCTCAGCAGGGACAAGACCTCAGAGAAGGGGATGAGGAACAGGAGTGGGCAGGGCCAATTATAGCAGTCCTGGGTGAGAAAGTCCCTGCATTTGGGTCAGAACCTTTGACCTAAATGCAATGTTAAAATTGCAAGTGGAAAGACTTGGAATGATGTTCTTTTTTTCAAAATCTCTCCTGATGTTAAAAGCAGAAATGGATGGAAACAGATGCTCCTCATCTTTATGGCAGGTCATTTAAGAGACTTACTGTGACAAAGGGAAAAATAATCTGCATTCACAGGTGATAAATTTAAAAGACACCACTATTATCATTATTATTATTAATAACATACTAACTTCAATAATGTTAATAACCCATCAATAAATACCACTGTGCTCATTAATATTAATAATGATAATAATATCAATAATATATAGCATTTATGTGTCATTTCCTATTGAAAGATCTGTGCTTTCCAAGAGTGCCAAGTGTCATTACCATTTTACAGAGGGGGTTAACAGATGAATAAAAGTCAAAGTGCTTATCCCAGTAAGTCCCCCAGTAAGATCATGGCTGAACTGGGATGAGCACAGGTCTGAATCCCTCATTCCAAAGGCAGTATGGTATTGGTTGATGAATTTGTTCATCCTTCTGAAAAGTGTATTGAAACCACTTTAGTTAAGTGCTGGTATATGGAGAGTAATGGAAATACTCAAGGTTAATTGTCTCTTTTGAACCTTTACTCTGATTCTTTGCTTTCACTGATTCTCTCCTGCTTTAACCTGTCCTGCTGTAGTAGTTAAACCTCCTGCCACCTGACCTCCCAAACTCTCCCTACTCTGATTCCTGACAGTGTCCCGGGCACTCCCTGAGCTGTCAGCATTTTGGGAGACTGTTGCTTTTTAGATTTTGCTTTTCTGAAAATGAAGAGAGGACACTGACAAAGAAGTTATGCTCATTTCCCCTCTTTCTTTTCAAAGAGAAACAGAAATAAACAGAATTTATTCATTAAAATTCCGCAGATGGGAAACATTATCTTTGGTCCTTTTGATGAAACCAGCACACTCTGTGCTGTCACAGGACCTACTTGAATTATTAAATTCAGCACACATGCTCTGTCTTCTGCCACCTCACTGCTTTATTTGCCCTGTGGAACATCCTTCCTATAACCTTCTTCCCTGGGAAATATGTCTCCTGAACAATCACTTTTATCCATCAGATGGGCTGGGTTCAAGCCAGGGGTTGTGGAGGGGGAGGTTTAGAAAGAGGGTTTTAACCACCTCATTTGAGAAACCAGCAACAAAAATATGCAAGTGCAAAATGGAAACTTGATGGTCGGTTTTAATTTTCCATTTATTTTTCAGGAATAGGGGTAGATATTGTGCCCTGTAGATGCTTTCAGGAAGGGATGCTGCTATTTTTCTGAGGCATTTGTGACACTGGGGGCAAAATCATGTGATACATTCAAATTTAACTGAAACAAGGCTGGCAAAGCATTGGCCCTTGAAAAAGCGTGTTCTTCATTCCCTGTTTTTACATCTCCCTTTCTAGCCTGGAACTGAAATGTTCTTTAATGAAGTCCTATTGTCCTCCCAAGTTATGGACAGTTATTTTCCCAGAGGCCAGTCCCTGTGGCTGGGGTATTGGCATCACTTTCTTCTCAACATCCTTCCAAATAAAATAGAGTTTTTCTTTGAGGCAATAAGAATAACAAAGCCCACATGTTTAGAAGAGCTCTACATGCTTTGCAAACAGACAAAACAGAAAACGATAAGTCAAATATTTTCCACATGTCTCTCTAGATTATAAATACCTGCATTTGCATGTGGACTTATGCCATCTCACTTCAGGTCCTTTATAGGCTGAGAATGTTTCAGGTCAGAGTCCAGCCAACTCCCTTTATCATGGATGAACAGGGGAAATGTCAGAATTTCTGACAATACCCATCTCTTCCTTGCTAAGTTTTACAGACAGCCAAAGCCTAAGGGCCAACCTAAGTTAGAGGGCCTAGAAATAGATGCAGAAGGGATAAGTGGAGTGAATCTTGACCTGTCTTTGTCATTGCAGTGATGTGACTTAGCACAGTGAACTAGAAACTCCTTCGTGTGCAGAGAGGAAATGGCAAAGTGCTGAAGTTCGAGTGAGTGTCTGAATCTCCCTCACGATTTATTCACTTCTTGGGACATACCAGAAGAGCAGCAGAGTGGGACAAGGGTAAAGACAAGATCCAGAGGCTCTCTGGCACCCTGACATCTGTTTTCCTTGCCACATCTGCTGTCTTTTATACTGTGGCAGCATAAGGGAAATTTAGTCATAAGCCAGTGCTTTCCAGGAGTCTTTGGTTTGGGAGTCCTAGGATTGAACACACATCTCTTTCTGTTCTTCTTTATTAATGTTGCCCTTTCTCCCCCCCATTTCATTATCAGAAACATTCCCTTTTCTACAACAAAAAGGTTCCAAAGCTGCAGAGAATTTATCTAGGGCTCCCAGGTAGTGTTTGTTACTACTTTATAACTCTATGGCTAAAAACTCTTCCATTTCTGTCTGACCTGGCATAGCCATTTCATTGTACATACTCTGAATGTCAGATATTGTGAGCATTAATGTTTTTTTTCTTAATCTGATTGAAATGAAGTACCTATGAATGGCAGTAATTTTACCCTCACAGTGTCCCTTAACTATCTACAAACATAACAGGAATGTAGCTGACCTGGTGTTTCAGGTGGAGTGCTGGTGGAGTAGGTGACCTGAGGGTTCCTGCTCACTCAAGGGCTGTTGCAAAGATATCTGGTTTTACACCACTGACACTTCAGGCTTAACACCATTGGAACATTGTTTAATATTAATTCAGTAAAGGTCATTGCAACTGTGGGGGAAAAACACTGGCAGAACAAACAATAGGGTGTTCCCTGTAACTCTGAAAGCTTTGTGTAATTATCCTTTTGTCTACCAATCCTATTGGATTTAGTACAGCCAACAATTATTCAGTCTGACAAGCACCCAGTGGAATCACTACAGCCTGTGATTAGTTTGGAAAATAAGCATCTATAACAGTTGTATTCAGGCAAACGGACATTCTGAATATAACAAACAGAATGACTATAATTTTAATTAGAAAATAAAAAGTAAAGTCCAACAAGCAAGGAGAGGAAATTACATTAAGTGATAAAACTCCTGGAGAAAAATGCCATCACATCAGTCATATCCAGTGATCCCCCTTGGTTTTGATGTCATATTCTCTTGTTTGTTCCTCTTAGAATTCACATGGCAAAAGGCAGCCTTGTTCAATTAGCAAATAAAAGCTGAATGGTGAAGTAGCATCCACTCATTCTGGTAGAGATGCTGGAATAATTCTCCAGTGATAAATATTTGTGTGTAGATTTAATATTTTTGTGTGTGGATTTAATTTCACCATTGTGAGAATATGCACAAAAATCAGACATGGAAAAGGATGGCCCTTAGTATTTAAAATGAGCCCTTTGAAGGTGCCTGCTTTTGAAAAATTGACATTTTCCAAAGATCAGGTTGGTGTCCCTGAAATTTATGAGCATTCTTAAGGGATTTTAAGGGAGGAGAGGATTAGGGTTAGTGAAGTCTCCGTAGGAATTGAAAACATGCAGCATGAAAGGACACCTAATTCATTCCCCCCCCTTACTTTTTTTTGCCTGAAGATTAATGAGCCTGTCTGAAAACAAATACTTGAATAGCAATAGGAATACAGCCATTGAGCCCTTAACAAATAATGTTTCATGGAATAGATGGAAGTCACACATCCCTGATTTGCCTTTGGAAGCCAGAGCCAGCATTACAGGCATAGGGAACACACTGTCAGGCACTTGCTGGATGGCACACACACTCTGACTGAGCTTCATGGGTTTCCTGAGGAGTCAGAACATTGGGTGTTCCTGCTTGTTCTTCCCTGTCCTGCTTCAGGGTCCTGTTGTATTCCAGGATCACCACCAACCAACCTGGCCAGGCAAGTGAGGAAGAACTCACCCCTCAGCAGCTGGACCAGTTGAATGAGGGTGTACTTCTGTGTATGAAGGGTCTAGAGAGTAAGTCTGATGAGCAGCAGCTGAGGGAGCTGGGATTATTTAGCCTGGAGAAAAGGAGGCTCAGGGGAGACCTTATCGCTCTCTAGGACTCCCTGAAAGGAGGTTGTAGTGAAGTGGAAGTCGTCCTCTGCTCCCAGGCAACCACTGACAGGCCGAGAGGAAACGGCCTCAAGCTGTGCCAGGACAGATTCAGGTGGGACATCAGGAGGAATTTCTTCACTGAAAGGGGTAGTTAAGCATTGGAAGGGGCTACCCGGGGAGGTGGTGGAGTCACCATCCCTGGAGGTGTCCAAGGAATGACTGGACATGGCACTTGGTTCCGTGGTTTCGTTGACAAGGCCGTGTTTGGTTGAAGGTTGGACTCGATGATCCTGGAGGTCTTTTCCAACCTCAATGCTTCCACAATTCTGTCATTCCAGTCCGCTCAAAAACTGATGGCTGAAGAAGCAGCCAAAGGAGTCCTCACAATGAGGACTATCCTTACTTTGTCAGTAACATGGTTCCATATTAATACTGTAGAAAAAATCTAGACATGTTTTGCAGCTTGATGTTAAAAGACAGCAGCTGACCCTCGGCTAATGCAGGTGATGTAACCCAAATGAAGACTCCACCCTTCTTATGGGAGAGGAGGATTTGAGCTACAGTTTTAGACTCTTTATTGTCTCAAAGTTCATGCCCTCACTGCTCTCTGCAAGGGTTGGAATTGAAAACTATACATGTTTGGAGAATGTTCCTACAGCCCTTGATCATCTGCACAGTTTGTCCTGACTTCGTGGGAGTGAGAACTGCAGTGGATGTGGCTTTGAAAGTTCTGTATCTCTCTAATCTTATTTTGTCAAATGTTGTTTGATGGAGATGGGAAGTCACTTTTGCAGACATATGTAGGAGAAGACTGGCTGTTCTTTTTGGCTTTGGCTTATCTGCATATTAAAATATGCATCTTTGTGAGACTGAATCTTTTCATCCGTGTCCCTCTAAATTGCCATCTTTTGTTGCATCTACGTATTTCCCTTCTTGATGATTCCTGTTAGCAGTGTTATTGTAAGCTTGGAAAAAAATGTCTTTACTTTTAAGCCAAGAATTTACATAAAAAGCAAAACTGTTGCATAAAAGGCTGTTTTAAATAGATTTTTAGCGAAGTAATGAGTCAGAGAACAGTTACTTAATTAGCTGGAGACTTGTTGTCTAACATGAGAAGAAATTCTCATGGGGGAAGCAGTTGGATTTACACTCCTGTAACTCTTCAGATATAAATTCTAAATATCAATGATGACAAAAACACACACTCTTTATCACTTAGGATGCTGTTTAGAGTTTTAATTACAGCAGAATATATGTTGACTTCTTCCTTTTCACAGCATATTAGATGACATTTGCACCTGTGCCCAAGGTGAAGAACTGAGGGCTGCACTGTAGAATATCCACAAATCTGTGTCTACAAAACATGTATAAGAATTTTTCTGTTAAAACCCCCCCAGTTTCCAGCAGCATTCCACTGCAAGCAAAATGTTTAATTTCAGATTTGAGTTTCCCCGAGCAATTTATCAGAGATACAAAACCCAACAATTCAGTGGGGGGAAAAAGACAGCATTATTTGGAACCTTACAATACAGATTTCAATGACAGGAATAGAGCCAATAATAAATACCTGTTGTAGCTGAATATTAAAATCCTAGCTGGAAGAAATAAGGTTTCTTTGCTCCACCGAGCAATCTAACGATTAATTTTGCTCTCTTATTTACTCTGATGGAGCTAATATCCTTAATTGATACTGCAGCTTTATAATGATAGTTATTGATGGTATCTGTCTCAAAACACATTAGTGTGAGGTGAAGAAAATCCTACAAGATACTCACTGACCTCAGGGGATGCAGGAAATTCCATGACTCATTTTAAATCAGCATATATTGAGTTTCAAACCCAACACCAGTGATGCCGTAGCTCTGGGAGGTGAGCAATGCTTCCAGTTCATCCTGTTTGTTTCCCAGACTGTGTGTGTTGGTGTCCAGGTGTTTCAGATACATTCCTGAGCCCTCTGTGCTCCCAGGAAATGTGCAAATGTTCCCACCAGGATTGCAGTCCTCAGGGTTGGCTTACCTACTGCAGTGATGTTGGAATCCCCTTCCCTCACTGATTAGAGATTAAATCTCTTGAGCATTCGAGTTTAAAACATCTGTGAATGAGCATGAAAATCATTTAAGTGTAATTTCATACAGAATATTCAGAATATTTATAAATATACTTCCAACTTTCAGAAGGAGGGCAAAGGCTTTGTAAAGGCTTTTGTTAAAGAAATCATTGTGGTTTTTCAGGTGACAGTATTTCATTTTTAAGAATAATGAAGCAAAACAAGTGCTTTTGTTATTGGTTTCTTCTAATAGCTGAAAATCATTTATATATCTGGACTGTGAAGCTAAAAGAAGATGGTAAAGTGAAGGGAATGTATTATACTCTTAATTCAAGAAGGGATTTTGAGTTCAGCTGAGTTGCCCACACAGGGATTCTCATGTTATCTGAGATCCTATTAGTGTCTTGCCTGGCTTCCGGCTACTCTTGCATGAGAGCAGAGTCTCCCATTGGTCTCATGTTGCATTCCTGGCCTAAACTCACTGTGGTTTTACAGCTATTGCAGAAGATAGGGTTTCTTTTGCTTTTGATCATGTAGGATATGATCTTTTTGCTGTCAGGGTATTACAGCTGGATGTCATTACCTGCCTATAACTGAAAGCCAAGTATTTGCTTTGTATCTCCCCTGGTTTACTGAAGGTGTCCTCATCAAGACTCTGTAATGAGCCTTCCTTAAAGTCTGTAGACTGCAATAAATAAGTGATCTCATGAATTCCATGTTTTCCACAATTAATTGTTTCTCCCCCTGCCCCTCATGACATTCTAATGTTTTATATCTTTTAGGTTGGTTGCTACTTGAAGACCCCCAAGTACCCAATTTGGCTGGTATGCAGTGAGAGCCACTTCAGTGTCCTTTTCTGCTTGGAAAAGGATCTACTCAGTGACTGGAAAACGGGAAGGAGATTTGACCTTTACTACTATGATGGCTTGGCCAACCAGGACGAGGAGATCCGGTTGACAGTCGGTATGTGCAGCTCAGTCACTCTGCATCTCAGCTCTGGCGGTGGCAGCAGCATCACCACAGAAAGAAGAATCCAATAATACAAACAGTGATGGTCACAGGCATGAAATACTGCGTGCCTGTTTCCTAATTTCCATAATTAGCATTGGTGGTTAATTGGAAATTGGGTTTCGCAAGGAAATTTTGAGGATGAGCTGCTGAAAGGGTTGAAAGTGAGCATATGTCACTTTATACACACTGGTAAAGCATTCAGTGGTGCTGGTTTCCGAGGATCAGGTTGTGATCTGGCCTATTCATACTCTCAGGGCAGTATTTAAACCATATTTTACTACTCCCATTCTCCTTCACGTCACCTCACATCATTTCTACAGGCAGGAAATGCAAGTTTCCTCTTCCTCAACCCTCCACGACAGTAGGAAAAGGAGCAGGGAGGGTGAGGAAGCATGAAATCCTTGATGATGCTAGTAATCTGCTAAAAAAAAATCTCTTACCTGCCTGTAAACATACCTGCAAACACAAGCCTGCAAAAGATCTTCCAGCTTGTTACACTTCTTCTTTCAGGAAACCATGCCAAATTATCCAGCTGCTTTTACAGTAACTACACACTTGTCCAGCTGGAAGGCATTTGGATAAGTATCCTGATCCTTAGAAAGCACCTACTTACTGCCATATCAAGACATTCTTGACCACTACATTTTTATTTGCTAATAATATCTTACTTATCTTCTGTTTTCTTTCCCTCGATATATTTATACAATCTAATCTGTGATTCTTTGATAGTCAAATTCCTTCTCAGTCTTGAGGAGCCACTTTGTTGTAGCCTGCTCCTTAAAAATAAGTTGTCTCTGTTCCTTATTTGCACCAATATCCATGTTCTTGGACAGAATGGGTTATATTTGGGTGTTTTATGTTCTACTTGAGTCCATGTGGCAAAGCTGTTCATGCAGTGCTGGGGGCTTCAGCATCTCACAAGATTTGAGAGTGAATTCAATCATCATTCTGCCTGTTATTTATCCTCTTATTTTAATTCAAATCCCTGTCATTCTATTGTATGGGTCAAATTATGTATTATCTGAAAAAATGCTTAAACTTTTACAGGACTTTAGTTGCCAAGTGGTTCCCACATGGCCTCTCCCAGATAAAAATTACTTGGCAAGTTCAGGGCAGGACTAGAAACACGTTTTTTCTGTTGTGTTGCACCATGTAACATATGGTTCAAACCAGGAGCCCTTATCTGTCTTTCCATCATTAATAAATCAGGAGTGTTTCCAAAATCCAGAGCTGCCAGGTGCTCTAAGATCCCTGGATAAGGAATTGCTCAGAGCATGCATAAATTTTTCTCTTTACTGTTCAACCTGTCGTGGCATAGCTGTGTAGTTCTCCTCAGAGCCTAAACGTGCATGGAGAGATAGAAATCTCTTTGTTGTGGCTGTGGCCTCTTCCAGGGATGTGTCCCAGTAAATCCCCTGTTATCTGTGACATTCTGCAAAAGGCAGTAAAATGCAAATATTTTCATCATTCCAGGGAAGCCCTGACCTGGTTCTGGCTGTGCAATAATCCTCTGCTATGTTAACATTTATAATATGTTCTCTCCAAGTGAAGATATAGGGAATTTTTGTAAAATCTGTTTTAAAAAAAAAATCTTTCTTATGTCTCCTTTGTTCGTACCTTCAACTCAGGATCCTTTTCAAAGTGTTTTCAGACAGCAACTGGATAATTGCTTAGAATAATATAACTAAATTCCCCAGAAGATTCTTCCAGAGTCACAGACACCATCCTCAACCCCTTTTCAGATCCCATGGAAGGCAGCACAAGCAATGAAATCTGTGGTGGTGCTCAGTTTCTCACTACCTTTAGCTTAGAATGTAAGTGGAGATAAAAGAGATTATATTCACATCCTTCTTGTTGTTGATGGCTCCAGGATGGAAGAGTGGTACTTCAATATTACTTGCTCTCAATGAGTTGTATGAAACACTTAAACACACAATTTTTTAGTTAATTAAGGTCTCTAAGTGTTCCTGTAAGATACACCTTTAGTGATATTTTTCTTTCCTATCCCTTTTTGTGAAAAATCTCCCTTCAGACCTTTTGGTTGGAAGAATTCAAAGCTGAAAATGCCAACATTCATCCAGTGGGCAGTGACTTGGAAAGGCAGCCCTGCCATGTGCCTCTCCTGCTACCTGTGCTGTGGTCAGGACAGTGGCTGTTGTTTCTCACTATGAGAACATACAGAACATCAGTATCAGGAATTCCTGGTGGTGTCCAAATACTGTTGGAGACCTCTAATGGACCCTGTCCAGAGAAGGGAATGGAGCTGGGAAAGGGTCTGGAGCACCAGGAGCAGCTGAGGAAGTAGGAGGGGGCTCAACCTGGAGAAAAGGAGGCTCAGGGAAGAACTTTTGAGTCTCTACAACTCCCTGACAGGAGGTTATAGCAGGTGGGGTTGGTTTCTTCTCCCAGGTAACGAGTCATAGGACAAGAGGAAATGGCCTCAAGTTGTTCCAGGGGAGGTTTAGATTGGATATTGGGAAAAATTTCTTCACAGAAAGGGTTGTCAAGCATCAGAACAGGCTGCCCAGGGAAGGGGTGGAATCACCATTCCTGGAAGATTTCAGAAACCATGGTGGCACTTGAGGACATGGCTCAGTGTTGAACAAGGTGGTGGTGCTGGGTTGGCAGTTGGACTTGATGATCTTAAAGGTTCCATCCTCGATGATTCTATGATTCTATGTTATAAACTCTTCAATATTAGGATAAAAGAGACTCTTTTAAAGTTAAGAGGTTCAGGTGTAGCTCAAAGTTCCTGAGGATCTCGGAAAAAACTGCCAGCACTTTATGCACTTCTAAATATTGTCCATTTCCTACTCCAGCCCTTACATTCATTCAGAGTTCTCTGCATGTATTTATACTGATCAGATTAACACACAAGGGAGAGCCAGGTTCTCTCTATGACATGAGAAAGTCAGATCTATCTGAGACTGGCAGCTGGGAATGTAAGAACAATTCCCTCCCATCCTGTCTGCAGCAGTCTCACTAAAGCAGACCCAAATCCTACACCCTGTCTTGGCAACACTCATTGCTTGCAACCAATCCACTGGCTGGATGACAGACAGAGAAGAAGAAAGAGAAAAAAAAAAAGTAACCTGCTACAGTTTAAATGTTTTACTCCAAAACAGGAAACAGCTGAGCAGACTGACATCCAAGCTGTTTGCAGGATGTTTTGTCCCTGGGAAGTTCAGCGACTACTTTCACTGTTGACAGATCCCCTGTCTGAGACAGTGACCTCTCTGTTTTCCCTGAAACAGTGGGATTCCTCTCCATCCCAAAGGAATGCTCACAGCCTGGGGCAGCTCTCTGATAATCCAACCCAACCTCCTCTTCTCCTGTCTGTGCATTGCTTGCTAAGTAGTCAAGGGACAATCTTCTTTTCCAGGGTAAAAGAGTCTTAAACCAGTTTGGGCTGGACTTGGGGTTTGCTGTTCCAGTGTTTTACTACCACCATTCTTAGTATTTGAGTAACAGCAATTACTTGCTCAGTAATTACAACATGTGTTGTGAAATAAAAGCCTCATGACAGCCCTCATTTTCTGATCTGTGGTTTTCCTTGAAACCATCTCTGTATTAGTGAACTATCCTGGGTCAGGGCACGTGGTTTAGTGGTGGGTGTGTCAGTGCTGGCTTGATGGTTGGACCCGGGGATCTGAGAGGTCTCTTCCAACCTTAATATTTCTATGGTTCAATGAGTCTGAACACTGTCCCACGATCATCCTGACTGTTCAGTAGCCAGCACAATTCTGGGCAAGCTTCTGGCCCAGAACAACTAATTCTGGGCACAATAATATATTTAAATGTATTTCCCAAAAAAATGTATTTCCCATGAGCCGTAGTTGTTGTATCTACTCTAAGTATTCCCAGCCCTGTCTGTGGCCACTCTTTTTAGGTCATAGAGTCATAGAATGGTTTGGTTTGGAAAGAATCTTAAAGATCATCTCATTCCAAACCCCCTGCCATGGGTAGAGACACCTTCCACTAGATGAGGTTGCACCAAGCCCCATCCAGCCCAGCCTTGGATACTTCCAGGGATGGGGCATCCATCCAGATGGTGTGAATGAGGGCAGGAGATGGTGTTCAAGTGACAGCAGTGCTCACCCTCCAGGGTATTTCGGTCCAAAGTGGGCTGGGAGATGTGCAGTGTGAGTGATAATCCATCACTTCTGTGTGTGGAGTTCCTATGAGCCATTGTGGGATCCTGTATGAATAGAAGTGATTCCAGCCACTGACAAATGTGTGTTTTGTCTCTGCAGATACAACTCAGGTGTGCACTGAAGATAAAGAAAATGATCTCACTCCTCCACTTGAGCATTGTATTAGGACAAAGTAAGTGAAATGACAGGTTTTCATGCAGAAAATACTCAGTCACTGATATAAAGAATGTACATAGGGCTGGAGCGTAGTAAAAATATTAGTGCAAGTAAACTTGTTAAAAATTACTGCTTAAAAATCTGGAAGGATCTGAACAGGCCAGGCTGTGATGATAATGACACATTTAATTGTGTGTTATTGTAGCTAATGTTGACCTGGCAAAGGTGTTCACTTCATTCTTAGAGGAGCTTTCATGACATCACCAAGAACTGACTGAGCCAGATTTGGTTTGAGAGCACAACTTGGTTTCAAGAGATGTAAATTTAGATTCCCAAAAGTGGTTGCTCCCTGTTGCAGAGATGTAAGGAGAAAAGGAGAAAGTTTATTCCATTTTTGTTAGTCTGTTCTGAAAAGTGTAGTTGCACTGGGGGACTTGGGTATCATTTTCTAGGGTTGAAGCCCTTTTTTCTCAATAGTCTCAGTTTTCTCCAACTGTCTGTGGGCAGCAAAGAGTTTGTCAAGACCACAAAACACTGTATTTTGTGCAGGCATTCATGACAGCTCTTAGCTCATATTCTCTCCCTAAAGACAAGGCTAGTTCCTGTCCTGTTAGGATTCTCATGGCCATTTTGAGGTTTATATGATATTAAACTATGGGCTTTTAAACAACTTATCCAAGTCATACTGAAGTTAATGGGAACATTTTCAGCTTAGTGAGACATGAAAGAAAGAAAATGGAGAAATTTAACTGGGTAGAAAAATCAGCTTTATATCAGCTCCAGCATGGCTTGGAAAGTTACTATCTGGATGTCTCTGGAGCAAGAAGTAAAAGCCTCATTGTCAAAGACCGTGACATTTGTTAAATCAGCAAGCCAAGCTTCAGGTTTCTCTTGCAATTTCCCTCCTCTCTTTGCCATATTTTGTTCTGTAAAAAAAATCCCCATCAAAAAATAAATAAATAAGGTCAAGGGCTGCCAAACAGTGTGTTGATGAAGGGCTGCCATTATAAAGCTACAAGAAGGCTACAAGAAGGCATCCTGAAAGGTGACAGCAGTGACATCAGTCCAGGCTCCCTGCACATACAGATTTTATTGATTCCTCTCTTCCAGTAACACATAAGCATGACTCCAAACTAGAATAAATAATGTGTAACCTCAGTACCCCCCACAGGGGGAATAATGCATGCAACTACTTAAAGTTGCTCTCAGAATATCTTCCATTCCTGGCGTTGTATCAGTTATACAGTGTTTGTAATGCTGGTGTTTGTTTATTTTAAGCTCCCTGCTTTAATCTGCTGGAGAGGTAAATTAGCAGCAAATTCCAGTGCCAGTTTATTTTGTTTGTACCATTCTCAGGACTGTCTGATTTACCCTGATCATTTTGGCTCCTTGTTTTCAGTGGTCTCCATTTGCTTTGGGCCTGTTTATTTAAGTGTGGCCTTGCTGCAAAAGGTTTTTCATGTTAAATTTTTCCCTTTTGTTTTAAGAACTTTCTCTTCAAACTACGAAACAGCATATAAGGAAAAGTAAAACCAAACCCAACTAACCAATGTTTTAACAAATTGGGAAATAAAAAAAAAATGAATGTTTTCTATTGTAAAACCATGGAAATCACTCCTAAGCTAATTTTTAGTAAAGCAAGCAAAGAGCTGTTAACTAATTTTGATGAAGTATTCATGATGAAGGTCCCTATCAAACTTTTCTCATCAAAAAATGTAGGATAATTTCTCAGGCAGAGCGGAGAATTTCGCAGTCTGTACAATCAGAACTGAGAAGATTAACTGTTATTTATTGGTTTTATTGTTGATTGTGGTTTTTTTCCTTTCATTCACATGCCTCAGTTCTGTTTTAATCCATGACATTCCCATTGTTTACCTCAATATGTGAGCACCACCATCCTGTAAAACACTGAGTTCTCTGCCCAACATCTGTCTGCTATTTGTTCTCTTATCCTCTCCCAAAGGGGAAAGTGCATATGTAATATAGACTGTTTCTGTCTTTAGAGTTTTATTATTATTATTATCAGGAGAGAAGGGTTGTTTTGCTTCTGCAGGAGGAGGAGGCTCGTGTTTCCAGTCTATAAAATGTCAGAAGAGTGAGGTTTGAGTTTTAAAGCAGGTGGCTGGAGTGACCAGTCACCAACAGGTATCACTATAACATGCAGGCTGCCAAAAAAAGGTTCAGGACAAGCAGAAGTGCTTTTATTGTGGCTCTCAGCCCCAGACATCTGTGGGAGCAGTCAGATTCTGAGCAAGGGATGTCTGGAATGTGCATCCCTGTGTTGTTTTGGAGATGCCGTGCAGACATCTTATCCTGCTCTTCTCTGAAGAACTCTCTTATATCACAGCCCTGATCCTCGGCACAGGAGGAAATAACATCTGTTAGCTCTGCCTGAGGGGAATAAAACTGGGATCTGATATTGCAATCTGAATTCAGAGGTATATTTTGTTAACCCTCTACCACCAGTCTGTGCTGGTGGGGCTGTGTGATGCCTCAGTGCATCTGTTTGGCTTTGAAGTGAGACAACCATTGGGAATTTAATGGAGAAGAGGAGAACGTGGGCATTTCACCCTGAATTACTGATGTGCTCTGAAACAATACCAAATTATTAGTCCAGGAGATACTCACTGAATGTTATTCCAGACTGAGCATTGTTCAGGGCCTGAACTGGTTCCTCCTCAGTTCCCGTTAACTCCGTGACCCCGGGGTGAGGTTCTAATTGAACCACACGGGTCAAATGTAGTTTTAGTTTTGCTAATCTGATAAATTATAATTGAATCAGCAGCTAGAAAATGCCTTGCACTGGAATTACTTCGTGGCAGGATAGTTTGGGGAAGGGATCCTCCTGCATTGTCTGGGCAGTTTTGTTTCTGTCTGTAAATAAAAGACTTGTTTAGCACCTGTGAGTGAGATCCCCACTGTTTGACACCTCTTCTTGTGCACATTCAGTAGTGGAAAAAGGCTTTGTACCCATGTCCATGGGAGCAAACGGCCAAAGGCTGCTTTTCAGTCTAAAAAATGGTTTGAAAATAAACCCAGGAGATAAGGCTTGTTCTCTAAGTTGCCTTCAGCCCTGATTCAAAATATAATTTTCTGTTTAAACTCTTTATGGAAAGCCTGCTTTAAAAAAGACCAGTTCCTCACTGTAGAGTGATTAACAACATCTTTAACAACATCTTTAACAGCAAAAATGGTGTCACATTATGAGTATTTCCAGAGTACAGTGTAGTCTCAGAGCAGGTTTCACTCTGTGTCTTTTGGCCTCTGTGGGGTCTCTGTGGATCCCTCTCAAAGCTTTAATCACCCTGGTGAGGTCGAAGGTTGCACTTTGGAAAGCCTGTACACAAAGATTAGGGATGATTTTCAGGATTTTATTACCTGAAAAATCCAGTGGGGACAGAAGGTGGCAATTGTATTTTCCACTTGCATTGGATCATTTTGGGGGTGATATTCTGAAGACCTCTCACCACTGGCAAATGCCAGGTCGAATATCCTCAGCTAGAACATATTCTGCTCTTAGCTTAAGATGTGAGACATCTCTGCTGTGTATTCCTGCTAAGTCCTGGGATGGGAAACAGTCTTTCTGCAGTTTTTTTTTTTTTAAATTTTTATTTTCTCAGCAAAGTGAAAAACACAGAAGGAAAAATTTCACAACAGCCCTCAGATGGTCACTTCCTTTGAGACATTGCTCTGAATGCTGCATGGATTCAGCTTTTGGTTTTGTTTTACACTTAATTGACTTGCTCAGCAAAAGGCCTGAGCTGCCATACCCTTGCTGACACATCCTTTCCTCGGTGACAGGAGGAATGTGGCACTCTGGCAACTCACCGTGGCCTCCACCCCCTCCCCAGTGTCTCACTGCTCTGAACACGCTCCCTAGAAAGATTTTCAAAACAGATTTTCAAAACACTCAACACCGAGAATGTAAGAGTTTCATTCCCAGAAAATGTGGGCCATGACCTTGCAAATGAGAAGTGCCCCAGACAAGGGTGGATTTGTACCATGAGGGGCTCTGACTGTGGAGGCAGTTGACTCAATGCAGTGTGACTGGAGAGCATCGTCCTGCTTTGACCAAGTCTTGGTTCAGATCTTTGTCTTCTGCTGTGATCTGAAGACACACTTTGTGACAAATTCAGGGTTAATATTTCCTTTGCATTGTCACATTTCTGAAGCCAAGCTGAGCTTTGGCAGCCAGTGCAGGGCAAGGAATTAAAACATGGAATTGTTTTGTGCATGTTTGTTTGGACTCACCTGGAAATGCTGTTCTCAGTGTGCAACTTCAGTGTTATTCTGAAGAGGGAATAAGGGCAGAGAGAGGCAAAACCTCAGCATAGGAAAAGCAAAACATCACCATTAAAATGAGGCATTGAATGCTTTGAAGGAACCAAGGTGAGGAGCAAAGATAAATGAAGTGGTCTGGGTGCAGGGTCTCGGAGTCAGAGAGTTCCTGATCAGAGCCCTGCTGAAGAGGAGGGTGCAAATTACCTGCTAACAGCTGAGACTGAATATCCTGCTTATATAGGGTTAATTCTTGTACCCTTCTTGGGTATTCCCTGTGGTCTTTAACATGAAGGTCCTTGTTCTGAACTAGCTGCTGCTGAGGACTCTCTGTTGCCAAGGAGGGACTGGAGGAAAGGCTGAGGAGACACCTTCAGCCTTGGGCACCTAAAATGAGGGGGTAGAGCCACTTCAGTTCTGTTCTTTCCCTTTGAGATGTGGTTAGTTATCCCAGACAAGTCCATCCCAATCCCTCTAAGGTTTGCTGGGTGGTTGAGGGATGTGGGTTTGCCTCTCCAAGGACCTGATTAACTGATGGATGTCAAATGGTTGCTCTCATTTCCAGGTGGCAAGGAGCTGTCATCGACTGGAATGGCACGGAACCAATCTTGTGACTGACCTGACCTGCATTTTATTGGCCAGGACAAAAAGGAAACGACTGAATTAGCACATTCCTATTCCCACCAATAAAGGAAATAGGACAAGAGTTGTGCAGTGTCTGTTGAGGAAGAATGACATGGTTTACAGGCTGGAGGAGTTTCAGCTCAATCACCTTGTGCTTCAGATATTTTGCGTAAAATATAAACAACACTTACGTAAATCCCTTGTCACTGCCTTAGGCATAAAACTTCTGAGGGCAGGCGGAGTTCCCACCACCAAACCAAGGTTACAGATGAAGCAGTGAAGTCGTCAACGTCCCCTTGAGGTCTCTTTCTGGATCCACTCTGTATCCTGCAATTGTTTGAAAGCATCTGATGAAAGATGCTGAACCCAGATTTCTCTCTCTGGGCATGCCTTCTCTGTGCTGCCTTGTTCTTCTCCAGCAAAATTCCAGTGCCAGTATTAAATATCATCCGAGAAGAATATATTCACTTCCTTACCTGCTATTATAAGCACTATATAGATTGGTGACCATAAGGGCTTTTCAGATAAAGCCTGGCCTATACAAAGTTCTTGTTGTGTCATAAATTTGCAGTAAGGATTGTGGTTTTGTGTTATCAGGATAATAGCACTAGTACATTCTTGCTACTGGGTGCAGTTGGTGTGTAACAGTGCCTCATGCTGATATAGCTCATTTTTCTTCCTGGATAAGAGGCAGCTGTATCAGTATCTTTACATTTATACTGTTACTTATACTCCCAAGTTACAGATTAGATCTGTGGTTTGCTCCTTCAGAATTACAAATAAACCATAAGAGTTGTTAGGTTTGAAATTTAAATGGTGCCTATCTGTGATAGATACCAATTTTCATGATTAAATAAAGTGCATGTACTGGAATGAGGTACTGTGGAGACATATCATGAGGTACTGAAGCAGCAGTTTGTATTCTGAAATTAATTCTGTGACATGTTTTAGCAGCACTTGACCAAGATTGGAACAAGTTACTGTACTGAAGATTGGAGAAAAATGCCTTGGAAAAAAGGCAGATAAATGGTCTTTCTAGAATTATTCTTCTCTCTTGAGAGTGAATATTTCATGAGAGTTTAATAAAGAACTTTTACTTTCTGATGTTGATCATAGCACCTTCTTCCTAGTTGGTATGCAAACTCCTCTGAGTCCCGATAAACTCATGGAAAATCAATTTCCATCAAAAATTCAGTGTGTATGTAGTGTGGAGAAACCAAAAGGACTCTGCAAATAAAGATCTTGGGAAATTAGATTTGAAAACCAACTTGAATATGAGCCATAACAAAGTATCAGAAAGGTTTAGATAGCCTTTGGATGAGTGTCTGTCTCCCCCTTAGCTTCCCATTCACATCAAATATCTATATCTTAGAATCATGGAATGGTTTAGGTTAGAAGGGACCTTAAAGATCATCCAGTTCCAACCCCCTGCCATGGGCAGGGACACCTTCCACCAGCCCAGGTTGCTCCAAGCCCCGTCCAACCTGGCCTTGGACACTTCAGGGATGTGGCAGCCACAGCTTCTGTTGCCTCATCACCCTCACAGGAAAGAATATCTTCCAAATATCTGATCTAAACCTGCCCACTGTCAGTTTAAAGCCATTCTATGCAGTAAAGCATCTCAGAGTTTCAGTAATTTTAATTTTATTTAATTCACTGTAATATAACGTGTTTGGTTTAGAGCAGTAGACAAACTTCATGAGATGCAGATCTCCCATTCAGCCCCTGAGGCATCATCAGCATCACCTCATTCCTGACTCTCCTACAGGGATGTTGGCAAACCCTTTTATCTCTGTGTACAGGGATGTGTTTGTACTGTCAGCTACAGGGAGATTCAATTATACCTTTAAGATACTGGCCTCACTGTGAGCTTCGGTATTTCTGGGAGTGGGAGATCCCAAACAGCCAAAAATCCCTCTTCCAAAGCCTTTTTCCCCTCTCAAAATTTCTGTGTTCTAAAGCCCACACTTTGTTTCATGAAGCAAATATACTTTAATTTTCCCACCTGTCTCACAGGGAGATTTTACATCTATAATGCAAAGCAAGATTTTTTTTTTTTTTTTTTCAGAATGCATTTGGACAGAAAATACTGTAGAGATGACAAATGCTGGAAGATTTTTGGAACCAAAAAAATTCCTTTCTGGATTTTCCAGTGTAGTAAACCTGCACCATTTATTTTAAAGCTCTGCTTTAAAGTGTGTCAGTTTGGAGATAACCTTCCACTCCCTGATAGCAGAGCAGCACAGATAAGTGTGTTCATCTGGGGAAGGGGGGGAGCTATTTTGTGACAGGCCAGATTTTATCTGACTGAAATGTGGATGTTTGCAGTGCAGATGTGTCCAGAGGATCTGTTCTCCTCTGGTCAGAGGAGGGGAGATATCAGGGTGTGATTTATCTTTGCTTTAGGATGAGAAGAACTGTGTGCCAGACTGTAGGTTGGTGAGTGTAAAGGGAGCCCAAGGGGATTCCTCCAATGGATTTTATCCATGAAGATAAAAGGATTTTCAGAGTATAAGAAAGAGGGTAGATTAGTGAATAGGGCTTGGAAATAGATTGTGTTTTATGGATTATCTTGGAGGATAAATGAAGATGAGGAGAGGCCTTGAACTCTGACCCTTTTTCTAAAACAGACTCCAAACAACTTTGAGACTTCTTCATCACTGGCTATGGGGAGTATTTTTGTGAAAACTGTTCCAACAGATCTTTCTCACCTGTTGTCTGTCATTGTGTCCTTGTATATTTGTTCTGAAAAGTCCACTGTCCGCCTGCCATCTATTTAGGAAGAACTAACTCCAGATTCAACTGTTTCCTCACTCACAAAGGCAGAAATAAAGCAGCTGGACAACACCTCCCCAAACCCTCACTTACCACCTGTGTAGGGTAAATCCACTGAGCTGGAACACTGAGAACCTCAGCATTTCTAAGCTCCTTCCCCCATTCTTGCTCCTGGAACCTAAAGGCAGGATCTTCCTTCCCCAGTGTCCTTACTAGGCAAAGGAACAGCTCTTCAGATTTTCTAGGATGTGTTTACATATGGAAGAAATCCCCAACCAGAACAATAATTTATATCTAAATATTCTCAAAAAATAATGCCAGAGCATTACCTGATCACTGTCTGCTTCAAGAAGAAGACTTGCATGTTTTTATTCAATATAAAGTGCCAGAAATTATTTCCCTTTAGATCTTAAGGGGCTTTTGAGTCAATCAGGCAAAGCAATGCAAAATGTTATATGGTAATACAAAAACCTTTGCACAGATCTGTGTAGAAACGTCCTGTTCCAGCAGCCTGCATCCATTTTTTTTTTCTAAATTATATTTTCCTCTTCATTGTTTCTCTTTTTTCTTTGCCCAAATAATGTGACTTCCTGAAACAACCAAAACAGCGAGACTTTGATAATTGAGCATTAAAAGACAGGGGTGACATTGGCACTTAGTCTGCATGATGCCTTCAATTCATTATCTTGTCTTTGTGGCATAAAGAATTACACCCTGTGCTGAAAACTGACCCTTTAACTAACAACAGACATGGCATATTGGGTATGGAGATGAATATGTAAACAGAGCCACTATTTTGGCAAGGTCTCATATATACCACCTTTGTACAAAGTGTTTATTTAGCTTTGTCTTGTACAGAATGTCCTGTACAAATAAAACATCTAGAGGGATGGTCAGAGAGTAAAAGCCCAGATTTCCTCTTCATTTTTTTTTAATAGTTAATTTTCTAGTGGAAATTTATCTAGGAGATTAAATTGCAAATCTTTCATGGGCCTCATCGGGTCAGTGGAGTAATAATGAGAAGCAGCAAACAGCTGTGAAAAAAATCATTGTGGGTAAAATTCACACTTAATTTTTTGATAAATCTGCTGCTACTTGTTTTTCTACATATCTGCCCTTACACTGGTCAAATCTGAGAAAACTTTGGGATGTGATGGCTGACATCATTGTGGAATCTCTGCAGTCACTGTGTGTTTGGCTCCCAGGTAGAGAAAAAACGACAACGTTGAGTCTGTTGTTTCCAAGTTTTCACTTTTCTGGGGCAGATTCCATTTTGTTTATGTTTGCAATGTATCTAATGGGCTAATTTGAAAAGACAGGAAATGGTCACTTCAGAAATCAGAGGGAAGCTGAAGAGCCTGGAAAGGATGAAACCACCATCAGCCAAGTTTTCCAGCAGTGGGAAGTGGTTTGGGGGCTCTGAAGATTCAACTGCTGAAAGTGAAATACCTGGAGAAGGCACCATTTCCTCGTGGTGGTGGGGAGCCCCATGAAACCACAAGGACCTCAAATCACTGGTTATTTCTGAAAATACTGGCACCAATCTTTTGAAGGAGTAAAATAGTCAGTTCTTCAGAGAGCCTGCATGAATTGAGTAGGATTTCAAAAGCATAATGTAATACAGAATATGGATTTACGTTATTCTTGTAACTCTGCTTAGTTTTCCTGTCCTGTCTCAGGGTAAGTTTATTATGGAGGAAACCCCAAATTTCACATTGACCATACTTGAGGTATGAACAGTTTGTGCTGAGTAGGTGATGAAAAGTTAACCCTCAACAAAGTTTGCCTCTTCAGTTCATATTTGTAGAAATGTAAAAATTAGGAATCAAGTACCAAAACCTTAATGACCAATGTGCATTATTTTATTTTATTTTATTTTGTTTTATTTTGTTTTGTTTTTCATCAAAAAGGTCATACAGAAAACAGAGGTTTCTTTACGGAAAGAAAATTGTTACTCCTGCCTCTCTGTATGATCCAGGGCCTCATCTGCTGCATAAGCTAAGGAAAAGTCACCCCATTAAGGACACTTTGTATATACTTACACTCTTAATTTGTTTGTTTTCATTGGCTAAAAGATAATAATTCCAACGTTAGTTCTGAAATAAGGAAGCAGTCTCTACTTAGCAGCTTTGTTTATAAAACTAGAGAAGGTAAAAGGGCATTTTCAATCAGATATTTTATTTGTCATTTCAACCAAGGTGTGGAAGGATTGTTGGCACAGTGAAAACAACCTGTTTTTGTGATGTCACTCACTAGTAGTTTTTATAGAAAAAAGTACCAATTTTATAAAGAAAAAGTGACTTATTTCTAAGATAAATATTTATCAGTAGTTCAAGATTTCAAGTTTCAGTGCTATGGGTTTTTTAAATTTTTCTTTTGCTCGAGGGAATTATACATCACTACAACAGATGACACTTCATGGAAGTTGTGCTTAAAGGGACAACTCTTCACTATCCATAAGAAGGGAACATTGAGTCTTTTGCCAGATACTTGAACCAGAGCATTTTCTTTGATCTCTGGCTCTTGGTATCGAGGTGAGTTTCAGGTGCCGTGTGATTTCCATGACACTGTAAACATCACATGCTCTTCACAGATATTTTATACAGGACATCCTTGGTCTGTGCAGGTTAAAACGTCTTACAAGAGCTCCTGGACCTGGGTGCCTCAATTTTCAAAGCCAATGAGAAACCTGAGATCATTTATGAAAAAACAGAGTGTGAGAATTTGGCTGTGGACAGCTTGAGGTGAGGTGGTCCTGTGCAGAGACTAGATTAAGAGACTCAGAGGCAGTAAATCTAGAAGCTGCAGTGTGGCTTTAATATGATTCTGAAGCTGGATTCCAGGAAAAATTATTAGAGTAATTGAACACCTCTCCTATGAGGAAAAGTTGAGAGAGTTGGATTGCTGAACCTGGAGAAGAGAAGGCATGTAGAAGGGGAGCACTTTCCAGTGCCTAAAGGGGCTCCACAAGAGCTGGAGAGGGACTTTGGTCAAAATCATGGAGAGATTGAACAAGGGAAAATGGCTTCAAACTAACAAGGGAAGAATTAGATTGGATCCTGTGAAGAAATTCTTCCCTGTGAGGGTGGTGAGGCCCTGGCACAGGTTGCCCAGAGAAGCTGTGGCTGCCACATCCCTGGAAGTGTCCAAGGCCAGGTTGAACGGGGCTTGGAGCAACCTGGGCTGGTGGAAGGTGTCCCTGACCATGGCAGGGGGTGGAACTGGATGATTCTGTGAACTCGTAAACCCTCATTCCTTTAAGGACACTAATTGAGGTACAACAAGTCTAATGGACTCAAATCCAACATGTCGTCTTTGTTGCTGGCCCATGCAGTGATTACTAGGAGGTGTTTGTAACAAAATCTGTTTTTTGATGTCCCAATGCCTCTAAAGGACTGGAGAGAAGTGACCATCCACAGTCTCCAAGTAAAACCTTACATGTATCTGAAAGTGGTCATCCCAAATCAAAAGCCTCCAACGTTGCCAATTAGTCTTGACAGTAATTCTTCTGCTCAGGTGGTTTTCTGCTGTAGGAACTTTAGTCTTCTCTGTGAGTCTCAGGTAGGATCCACCTAATCTGGTCAGAGGTGTCCAAGGGGTGGATATCTCCATGTAAACCAGTGACCCAGGACTACCTTTGAAGCCACTGGTAAGTAATGGGCACAGTACAGGCATGAACTTTTTTAAGTGCCCACAAAAGGAATTGCATTTCTGCTTCCCTGCCGGCTGCTGTCTGGGTCTCCATGGATTATATTGACTATCTGGAATGAATGAATCCCACTGTGCCAGGAAAAAAAAAAAAAAGGAGATCATTTTTATAGAGCCATGTACTTGACAAAACAAGTGAATGAGGTGATGGCTGAGAGATTCCTGCTGGCTCCTGCACCCTGCTCACTTCTGGCTGCCACTACACAGCTTTCAGCTGTGAGATACAGAAACATCTCTGTGGAAGAAAGCACAGGACTGAGCAGCAGAAATTTGCCAGCTTTTGGAGAAAGGGCTACTGATAAAATTAGGTTGCTCACATGGGCACACAGGAGGCAGGTCAGAGTTGGGACCTGGAAGGTGTCCTGGACATGAGATTTTGTAATAACAGCACCAGAACTGAGTCACAACCCTAAATCCTGATAAAACACCCAAGATATCTACCTCGTGTGAGTGTTCTGCTTACTTCCTTATCATCATCTTATCACTTGGCAAGAGCTTCCAAATTAATCTAAGAAATATTCTGGGCATTTGTAAAAATACTCTGTGCAGTGGAATTCAGCAAATATTTATTGATTGACGAAACACCAGCAAAGAATGTGTAATCAAAAAAAGAATTAAAGTGTTCAGCTCCTCTCTGTAAAATACACAAAGAACTGGAGGTTAGAAGTTATGTTCCACAAACATACCTTTTGCTGAGATGTACTTGGTGTGGTGAGTGGTGTGGATGTGAGCCAAGGTCTCCAGACCTTGGATTCTGGATCACTGCTGCAGGGAGAGGTGAAAAATATCACTTCTGGCTGAGGGAAGGGAGAGGTCCAGGATCTCCACCTGTGCAGGTCTGTGGGAGACAGTTCCCTGAGGATGGTTGGGTTTCTGCAATGTTGTTTCCAAAGAGAATTTGAAATCTAGACTGAAGATCACAGTTACTGAGCAGCCACTCGCTGAACTGTGCATATGATGTGAGACACATCAGTGGAGTTTTGGTGGGGATTAAATCCTAAACACTAAAAAAGCATCATCATCAGTGGGAGTGGAACAATAAATTAATTTTAGTAACCTCAGTAAAATAAAAAAGTCATCTTAAACATTGAACATTGAAGGGTTACCAATCCTTGTACTCCAGAGGTGCAGGATGTCGCAGATCGCTGATTTTTGTGTTACTGAGATTTTTTTTCTTGTCTGTGATGCTGTTTTAAGCCAGCACTTAGTTTACTTTATTGACCATTAAATGCAGGAAAAAAACATACTGAGGGACAAACCCATGCCAAGTGCGAATCTGAAGATATTCCAGAACCATCTGGATGCAATCCTGTGCCATTTTCTCTGGGATGACCCCACCAGAAGACCAACTGTGGTACCTTCAAACCTCACCCATTCTGTGATTCTGTGAAATCAGCTAAACACTGTTTTCAGTGGGCTCCACACTTTTATTTGTCTCACGTGGATGGTCACTCCCTTATACCCCATTAAATTTTTGGCTGAGAAAAAGCTTCAGGGTTTGTGACTTTATGTCTTATTCTCTGTGATCCGAGGCCGTATTCCTGTTTCTCAAGTGGCTGCACCACACTGTTGGTACGATTTCAAATCTGCTGTCATGCATTGTTTACATGTGGTCAACAGAAGTAAGAGGGGGAAATATCACAATAGCAAATTGCAGCTGGTAAATGCCAGTCCCAGCCAGAGTGACAAGTGAGTGATGAATGTGCTGCCATGGCATGTGAAGAAAGCTGCTCTTTTACGAGCCTTTCAATGCAGAACAGTTTTATTATGACTGACATCCTTCTCAGGGCTGAATTCCTATCACCACATCCTTCCTGAGTTGCTCTTGCTCAGGTCAGTCCTGTAAAACAATCCAGTATAATGCAAAAATTATTATTCCCGTTTGCAAACCTGACAAACACGTAAAATTCCACCCTGGGTTTATTAGTATTATTTTTCAGTCAGTAGTAGATGAACATAAAAGGTGAAAATATGAAAATTAGGCTTTTTTCTTTTTTTTTTTTTTCAGCATGAAATACAGCTCTGGATACATAACTGTTGAGTCATCTGAGAGAGAAAATCGGTATGTAATGGCTGCTTGCCACATGCTTTGAGAAATATATAAAATCATAGAATATCCTGAGCTGGAAGGGACTTACAAAGATCATCAGGTCCAGCTCCTGGCTCTGCATGTGATAACCCCTAAAGTCACACCCTATGTCTGTGTGTATGAGTAGCAGAGGCCAGAGAAAGAGGAATTAGAATGATAATTATTGTATTTCTTCTAATTTTGAGTAGAATCCATTAGGTTTTATGCAACAGTGTTAAGGCACCCACTAGTTTTTAACAGAATAGTTAACAGGGAAACAACATGATGAGTGAGAAACTGTATTGGGAGCTATGAGGAAAGGCTGAGAGAACTGGGTTTGATCAGCCTGGAGAAGAGGCTTCAGGGTGACCTAATTTTGGCCTTCCAGTACCTGAAGGGAGCCAACAAGAAAGATGGAGAGAGAGTATTTACAGGAGTATGGAGTGACAGGACAAGGGGGAATGACTTCAAACTGTCAGAAAGTAGTTTTAGATTAGATATTAGGAAGCAAGTCTTGGCTGTGCTACTGGTGAGGCCCTGGCACAGGTTGCCCAGAGAAGCTGTGGCTGCCCCATCCCTGGAAGGGTCCACAGCCAGGTTGGACTGGGCTTGGAGCAACCTGGGCTAGTAGAAGGTGCCCCTGCCCCATGTCAAGGGGGTGGAACTGCATAATCTTTAAGGTCCCTTCCAGCTCAGACCATTCCAGGACAGCACCGTTAAATTCTTCTAACGATTTGTGCTCTCCAAATACACATTTGCTCCTCTGCTTCCTCCTTTCCAGTATTCTCAGCTGCTGAGAGCAAAGAAAGGCGCTTTGTAACTTACAGTATGAAAACATTACTAATTTTTTCTCTCTGCTTGTTTTTACCACTTTACATGTTCCATGTTTAAGGCGTAACTGAATTAGGAAGCTTCTTTGTTTCGTGGACTCTGACAGCAAAATGTCAGTATGGTCTGAGAGAGGAGGTGATTTATGAGGTTTCCAGGATGCAGGCAACAGGTGACTTTGGAAAGGAAAGAAACCATGTTCCTCGCTTAAAAAAAAAAATAATCAAGTAAAAGTAAAGCCATACAGAGAATATATGTTATCTACAATTGTTCCAGAAAGCGTTTCCTACAGAACAACAATTACAAGTCATTGTGAGTCCCTCGGGAACAGCAGTCAAAAACATCAGCAGTTAATTACTAGAACTTCCTAAATCAACCTTCTTTGGCATGACATGAAGTGAATGAGAGCAATAAAAGCAAGGAAGTGCATTGTGCTTTGTCCTGTCCAACTCCTGTTCGGACAGGCGTAGGTCACAAGCACAAATGTAACCAGGCATGAATTGTTGGTTGGTTTTGGATTTGGTTGTGGTTTTTCTTTTTTTTTTGTGATATTTTAATTCCTGGCCTTGGGTTAAATTAAATCAGCATCGAAAGGCCAAGGTGAAATGTGGGGCCAGGTCTTGAGACTGCGTAAATCCTCTTGAGTTGTACCATGGCCACACCTTCAGGGCAGAGTCCCTGCTCCTGTAACGCATCAAAGTACAGAAGAAGTATGTCCTGCAATGCCTGGTAAAATAAAGGGGGAACCTGAGCAATCTGTTCTTATTGGGGTCCTCAAAGCTTATGTTGGGGTGCTGCTAAATTTTATGATATGTGGCTCATGGAGGTGGAGCTTTTTCTTCACCTTGCCTAAATTGTGGGTGCCTTAACACTGTTGCATAAAACCTAACGGATTCTACTCAAAATTAGAAGAAATATTATCATTATCATTCTAATTCCTCTTTCTATGCCCTCTGCTACTCATACATGCAGACACAGGGTGCGACTTTAGGGGTTATCGTGCAGATTCTGTGGCTGCTGGAGTGAGTCTGCAAGGAAAAGACTATGTATCCTCATGTTTGTAAACAGGTTTGGGAAAAGAAAAATGTTCCATGTGGACCCTGCTTCAGAATCAGGTTTTTTGCTTTAAAACCAATTTCCAAGATCTGAAATATTTCCTTGATAAAGCAGTTACTGCTGGTTCTCACTGATCTCTTAATTCTTGCACTTATATCTCCCAGTGGGGTGGAGAAGATGATTCTCGAGCTGATTTGGTGAGTCTTCTTGGGAAAAGGAGTTTGGAGTAGGGATGTGAATGGGGTAGAGTTGCATCACACATCTTTGGCTCAGACTGAATGAGAAGGAGACCCAGAGGAAAGACTTGTGTCTTAATTGGAGGGAGGGAGCCACAGCAATAAATGGGACAGAAATTGTATATCAGGAAGGGTTTTATAGGTTCTCAAATCTTCATAGATGTGGGTGAGGAGAAGCTGGTGATTGATATAGGGTGGCTGGAAGGAAGGGAGCGTGAGATATTGGCCAGACAGGGCTCCCCAGACCTTGGGAAATTATTTTTGGATCTGCAGATGAACAAATAGTGCTCGGTGCCATACAAGACTGGCCAGAAGAGCAATAAGCCAGGCAGCAGACAGGATGTTCCCCTAATCTGTTAAGCATATTTGATTAAGAGCTAATCACTGAAAACACAAAGGCTCATCAAGGAGTTGAGGAACTACGGTTAGGTGGAGGAACCCCTAAAATGTAATTATGCCAATGGAGTTCTTTGTCTGTCACTCCTGGGGCTGCCCTGGGAGGGTGATCAGCCCATACTCAGGGCTTTGACCCACTGAGAAGTCTTGGCTTGGCCAAAGAAATTCTTCCCAGGGGGATCTTGAGAGCTGTGGGGTTTACTGCCTTTGCAGGGACAGGGCTCTGAGTGGGATGCAAAGGAGGGGCATTTGAGGATGCTGTAAAACCTACTGTGGAATGTTTTTACAGGAATTGTGAGAGTGTGTGAGAGCTGGGGGGATGGACCAATCAATGTCATTTGGGGAGGAGCAAGTGTGGGAAAACAGAGAGGTAAAGGGATAAAAGCCATCGAACATATAAAACCAGGGCTTGCCACGCTCTGTGCTTGACATCTCAGTCTGTCCTGTCTCCTTATTAAGCTCCATTTCCAGATATTTTCCTGGGAGAGGGGCTCCCTATCCCTGTGCACAGGTATGTGTGGGATCTGAGAACCAGCATCTGGAGAAGGGGCTGTGGCTCATGGGGCTCCTCTGTTTGTGGGTCCAGGAACTGGAGAGACCAGGGTGTGAGTGTTACCCTAAGGAACTGCAGCCCTGCACATGTGTACACATGGATATGCATAATTTATTAAGAGAGTTTCAATCCAGAGTAGCTGGTGAGAAGGGTAAGAGGTGTGGGAGCTGGGCATGGGGGAGATCATGGCCCTGGGGCAAATACTGGAGGGGCCAGAGGGTTGGCAGCTTGGCTACTGGAGGGTCTGAAGGTCTGAGGCAGCTACTGGAGAGACTGTGAGTGTGTGGGGAGCACACACTGAACATCACAGCTGGGTTAGAAGAGACACATTGAGCTGTGGCAGCCTCACATCCACTGGGCTCTTGGATCCAGCTGCCCCTGACTTCCATCATCCTGACCTGGGGTGCCTCAGTCATCATCCATCTGATCCTTATTGAACCTTGTGGTGATCAGCTTTTAGTCACATCACGTGATGTAAGTCACTAAAGGGGAGATCAAACTTTTGGATATGTGTTTTAAGCTGTTTAAAAAAGGAAATAAATGTGACGATATTTTTGGGGGGCTTTTAACAGCACTTGGACAGCTGCAACCTCCTAAGGACTCCCTGTGCTCTGGATCTATGGGATGGGAATTTGTTGCTACATCAACAAAAGATCCTGAAAGTGGTTGTGAGACATCATGTGCTTACTTCAGAAACTCAGTAAAACCTCCTCTGGTCCTTCATTCCACTGTAGACACATATGGAAGTCATGTTACCATTTAGTGGATTTCAAATTTCCCTTTCCATGAGATCACCTCTCGTACTTTTTCTGTGATAAATGATTCAGATTATTTTTTTTTCCCATGTCTCTACAGATCAGGAAGTGTCCAAGGCCAGATTGGACAGAGCTTGGAGCAACCTGTTCTAGTGGAAAGTGTCCCTGCCCATGACAGGGGCTTGGAGTGAGATGGTCTCCAGAGGTCAATTCCAACCCCGACTAGTCTGGGACTATGTGTAATTCTGTGGATTATGGGTGTCTGATTTAATATTATTTCCTATCATCTTCTCTATAACAAACGTGAACAGTTAAGAAATGCCATACCAGTATGTTATGCCTAACATCCAATATTAATCACAAATCCAAAATTAAACGTCATGTACCTGAAATAGAGTTTTATTATTGATTCTTGACTCCACTGCACCCCAGTGAAAATCTGACTAATACAAGGTTCTGCTTTGCTGTGAGTTTTAATGGCAAGTAATGTAAAAATATTCTCCTTACCAGAAAATATTCAACATCTAGACAGATACAAGAAAAGAGAATTTATATCATGGACAACTTGAGTCTGTGATCAAAATCCAAAGGGAAGCCACTGCCCACAGTCCTACAGCAAATGCAGGTCTATTCTTTTCTTCTGTTCTTCATATTCAGAAATATTTTATGCTTAGATATTCTCACTTGCTGTTCACCAGTGTATGACCTTTATTTCCATTTGTGGTTTGTGCTTTTGAGTTTGTTGATAAGGATTTTAAAAATAAAGGACTTTTTTTTTTTTGAATGAGCAAGCTAATAAACATGTCTTGATCAAGGTTTCCTAGGAAGAACCTGATACTCATGACCAGTTGTTGTGCTAAATAAGTCTGCAAACCTTACAAAAAAATTTAAGTCAGAAAACAGAGAACTGGAGAAGCAAACCACAGAGATAGGGAAAGGGGTGGTTAGCCAGAAGATTTGATCTGTTTTTAAGTCAAAACCACAGCTATCATGTTTCTTGTACTCACTTCTATGTTCAAAAACAAGTGTCCCTTTCGGGTAAAGCAAAATTGTATTTTGTTTACTGCAGCACCAGTCTGTTTTCCATTTTATACCAAAAATAGGCAAGAGCTTTCCTTTTTCAATTCCTCACAACAGACACACAGTTCCCTTGGGTTGTGAGCCTGTGTGCTCAGGGCTGGGCTGGGCTGGAGCACCCCTGTCACAGACTGATACCTGAATAGCAGAATTGGGCTCAGTACTGTCTTCCTCTTGGGGTAGAAGCTCAATAATAATTTTAATTATAATACAATTTTAATAATAATTATTATAATATAATCTTAATAATAATAATTTAAGATTTATTCTTGAAAAGCTTTGTCTGAAATGATTGCCCTACACATCTTTTAGGGTCAGATGGACAGATGCCCCCTCCTGACCTACCTTTTACCTTAGGAATATACAAATGCACTTCCCAAAGAGAAACAGAGCACACAAGATGGATCATGGCTTCAGAGGGGTTTCCTTCATACTCTTTTTGAGCTTTCAGAGTCTTTAACTACTCATTCCAGCATCAGGATCAGTGTCATTTACGCACGAGAAGCCCTTTATGATCTCAGGGCTCAGCAGGCTCTTTTCCAGCTGGGATTTTTCAGCAATTCCAGTGCAGTGTGTAGGAAACGGCCTCTGGTGACATTATTCTGCTTTCAGTGCCAGTGCCAGCATGTGCCAAGATGATTGTTGCTATAACAAATAAATGCAGTTGCCCTTTGTGTAAATGAGGAGTGAGAACAGTGAATGCCCCAACATCCTTCAGAGCTGAAGTATAAAAACTGCTGCTTTATCCAAAATTAGCAGCATGTGGCATCCCCACCTCAGACTGCACACGTCTTTCTGAATGTTGTAAATGACATCACAATTTATTATTAAATCAAAAGTGAATAACTAAAGCTTCCTGGTTGCACCTCTATAATTTGGAAGTGAAATAAAAAGATATAATGACAACATCAATACACATGATTGCAATAATGTGCAGGGAAATTTGGAGAAGAAAAATAATAACTTCAAATCAAGGACATATAGAGTGTCCCCCTCCAATTGCCTTTCGTTTACTTCTGTCCTGACATACTTAAGGATATTCAGGAAAATCCTTGTTGACTGAGTTTAATTTTTCAAATCGTATTTCTTAACAACATGGAGTTTGAGAATAAAACTGGCACCTTTGAGCTCTGACATGCAGGATTCCGTTGCAAAATAAAAAGCAAAATTTGAGTGGATATTGGAAAACTAGAAATTAAACAGCTCAAGGCCAGGGAGGACAGGGCTTGGAGCAACCTGGTCTAGTGGAAGGTGTCCTTGCCCATGGCATGGGGAATTGGAACTGGATGAACTTTAAGATCCCTTCCAACCCAAACCATTCTAGGATTCTGCAAGAATTAATCAGAGAACTTCTGGCTTGCCTTTAAATATTTCTCAGCATCCATCAGTACCAGTCTTAAATACCTTCTGTCACTACAGAAGATGTGTAGAGTAATTCACAGCAGGGCCCTACAGCCCCACACATTTCTAATGACCAACTAATGAGTCCGATGCATCTCTACCCATTGCTTCTTTGAAGAGAAAACAGTTTGGACATGGAATGAAGGAAGCTAACTCAGTTTAAAAGATCTGTATCCCACTAAAAAGCTTTAAAGGTGATATTTAACTTCCACCTAAATCAATATCATTTGATTTCAAAATTAAGAGGATTTCAGTGAAAATCAGTTTTGAGGTGTCTGGAATCAAATAAAACTCCATGACTGAGAGTGGGTTCTTTATTTTGTAGCTCTCAACGCATAAAATAAAGAAAATAGTCTTAAACCAACTGAAGTCACAGATCTGTGTGTTAATCCTTTGGGTTGGCCTACTTGAGCTGGAGTTTTATGGCCGTGGTGCACTGTCAGTGCTAAGTCAACGATGATTTTTGTTCCCCACTAAAATGATCATGTGGTCTCTTTCAGATGGATTAACTGGGTGAGAAATTACAGATTCCCAGACAAAATGTAACCTTGACTTAAACAGAAAAATTCAGTTCATTTCACATAAAAAAATTTAAAAATACAACCATTTGGCTAAAAAATAAGCTGTACCAAGATATTGGATTTTATCAGTTAATTAGACTTTTTCATCAGGGAATAAATTGCTACATCCAGGCAGTTTTTACCAAAGAAGGAAAAAGGGCAGAGTCATCAGCCAGGTGAAAATAATCAGTCAGGACCTGACAACTGAAGGACTGTTTACCAAGGTTAGTAGGAAAAAAAAAAAAAAAAAGAAAACACTAAGAAAACTCGGAACTGAAACAACCAAATCACTGATTCAACAGAAAGCAGGGACGTGAAAAAAAGCAGTGCTGCTACCAAGGAAAACGTGCTGGAAAATTAGTGTGGGGCAGAGCAAACAAGACCTTTCCCTGCCCGAGGAGGCACGGGAGAATCATTAGTGCCTAATCACTCCCTTAACGTTCCCTGGGAAGCAATTTGTGGAGAGCACTGCGTGCTCTCCTCCTCTCCTTTTTAGGGAAGCTGTGTGGAGTGGATGATCCTGGAACCTTATGCCAAGGAGCAAAAAGAATAATTTCTCTGTATTTAATCGACCTCTCTAGGCTTAATTTGTAACAACAGGGACTGAGAAGAGATTAAAATCGGACACATATGGATCACTTCAGTACCAGAATCCCCAAGACATCCCAGATCCCAGCTTTTTAAAGGCATTTCTGAAAAATTAATGACATTTTTAACTGGTTTTCACCATTTTAGAGCTGTCAAGGCAAGGTGAGCTATAGGCACTGTTGTTATGATGAGAGGACTCTCTTGCTTTCTGCCTTTGTGCTTGGAAATAGTCGACCAGGTTGATCCCCTTTCTATTTAAACATCTGTTTGAGATGTCTAAGTCATGGTACAGTTGCCTCGTGCTTTCAATAATATCCAGAGATATTTTATTTTCAAAAAATGATGCATATTTCACATTCTCCTCTGATTAATGAGTCGTCAGACTGAGCCAATCACACCCCGGGCTGCATCAAAAGCAGTGTGGGCAGCAGATCAAGGGAGGTGACTCTGCCCCTCTACTCTGGTGAGACCTCAACTGCAGTGCTGCCTCCAGCACAAGAAGGACCTCAACCTTCTGGAGCAAGTCCAGAGGAGACCACAAAAATAATTAGAGGGAGATGGAGCACCTCTGCTATGAGGAAAGGCTGAGAGAGCTGAGTTTGTTCAGCCTGGAGAAGAGAAGACTTCGGAGTGACCTAATTGTGGCCTTCCAGTACCTGAAGAGAGTCTACAAAAAATACAGAGAAGGACTTCTTACAAGAACATGGAGTGTCAAGACAAGGGGGAATGGATTCAAACTGTCAGAGAGTAGCTTTAGATTAGATATTAAGAAGGAATTATTCCCTGTAACGGTGGTGAGGCCCTGGCACAGGTTGCCCAGAGAAGCTGTGGCTGTCTCATCCCTGGAAGTGTCCAAGGCCAAGATGGATGGGGCTTGGAGCAACCTGGTCTAGTGGAAGCTGTCCCTGTCCATGTCAGGGGGTGGAACTGGATTATCTTTAAGGTCCTTTCCAACCCAAACCATTCTGGGATTCTATGTCAGCAGCAAGAGCTTGTTGTCAGGTAATGGGGTCCAACTGATTGGTTTCCATGTTTTGAATCCCAGTGTTGCAGACTTTCCTCTCTGAGCAACTTAGGTGTTAGTAGGAAAATAATGTTTAAATTCATACTGGATATAAAAAAATCCTCTGGAAACTAAGGGCACAGCAAGCACAGAGGATGCCTTATAATTATTCCTTTTCCATGTCTTTCTGCTGATATTATAGAATCAATACTCAGTAACCACAATCTAACCTGTACATCATGGTATCTGGCAGAGACCATTTTTATCCCTTACTGGTTCCACAACGGTTTGGAAATGAAATAAAAATATTGTTCTCCTTTCTCTTCCCATAAATCTCCAGTAACTTCTCATTAGGTTTTATTTTACATGTCAGAACAAAATTTGAATGAGGCTCCAGGGCGCACAGAGTCTCAGGCAACAGTTCAGCTTTATTAAAATTATTTGTATCTGTTAAGATGGATATGAAGATTACTTGATTTTTCTTTTTTTTCTCTTTCCAAAATACTTGGCACTAAACCAAAGTGATGGAATTTAGAGTTCTGACCTTTAGGACTCCTGTCAGCAAGCGGAGGATGTAATTTGCTTTGGGATTATTATAGCTCTGAAGAGACTGAGCGAGATTTAACCTGATATTGTGTGAATGAGTTTGCAATCAAATAGAAAAGCAGAAAGAGAAGAATGGCTCTTATTTTTTAATGTGGGCATCTGAATTTTTTTTTTTACATGGTCGTAGATCAACACTGTTGGCACATGAGAGGGTTTTATAGATTATTTTATTTTCCATTTACCTAACAAGTTTGGTCAGAGTTGTTGAAACTTTTTTTCTCTATTTTCCTCGAGGAAAGGCTAAATTGCGCTGAAAATATGTAGTTTTGCAGTTACAGAAGATCTTACAGGGAGGCCTCAAGCTAAACAAGACTCTGCATCCAAAGAACATCCTCTGTCCTCAACAGGTGAGTCTTGTCAAGGACCTGGAGGCTCAGCTCAGATGATTCCTCAGAAGTTGGTTATTCAGGTTGGAAACTAAATGTTCTGGAAACCAGAACATTTAAGGACAAAAGAAAACAAAACAAAACTTTCTGGAAGTTGCTTCTAAGGTGAGTGCTGCGTTCTGTGAATTTAAAATAGAACAAAGCTGCTTAATTGTGTTGACTGGGTCTGAAATACCAGGAGTCCTACGCCTTCCGCACAATTCTGGCAGGTTGGTGTTGTGTCCTGGCCAAATCTCAGTTGTATCAAAGAAGGAAAACAAGTAAGAAAATATTTTTTCATGGAATTAGTCAATTTTTCACTTGTCAGGAAAGGCACAGATGAAAACTGAAGGGGGGTTTCATTTGTTCAAAAGCAGATTTTCCTCAAAAGGATAGAGCAGAAAGGCAAGTCTGCTTTTCTCTAGAACTTAATCTATAACTTGTGAATAAATCTTTGACAACATTTTAGCTTGTGTTGAACTGCTTCAAATTCTATGCTCAAGTTTTATGCAATATTTGGCTTCCAGAAAAAGAGAGAGGGTGAAAGTGGGAGCTACATTGTCAGAGAAATCACAGACTGTGCCTGGGAGCACAAAATGTGTCTTGTGATTTCTGTCAAAGGTGTTTATGAGACTGTGTTACCTGCAGGTAAGTGGAAGAATTTGCTTCTAAAAGCACTTAATGACTAAATTAAGACATTTGACAGTTTCCTCCGGGTTTGGGGAAGAGAGTTTTTTTAGATAGATGAGTAATAATAATGAAAGGAAACAAAACAGCAAAAACAGAGCAGATTGTAGATGAGAAATGTAGCCCAACAGAGCTCCAGCAAAGAGTGCTATAAGCAAACCTTCAGCCAGACTGTCTCTGACAAAACACTTTCCCAACTGCTCAGCAACTATGTGCTTTTCTGCCAAGGCACATGAAATAGTTCAGTATAAAGAAATGCCTTTATCTGTTGGCAAAGCTGTTGAGAATGTAGGTGGGGTCACAGCACCATGTCCTACAGAAGGGTCCAAGCCCCCACAAGAGGTGAGGTTGACGTTCTGTGGTTGCCCCTTCGTGTTCCCTGTTGAGCCTTTCACCACCAAACCTTCCACCTTGACCTCTCCTCATCTTTCTCCCTTTGGAAGTCACTTCCAGCTCTGTCTCTCCAGTAACCTAATCTGCTTTCCTGGTTACACGCCTCGCACTACAGAACAACATTTCATCAAAACATATTTCTAATTAATACGTTCTGGATTTCATCCCACCTTAGAGAAAAAGTCCAACTGATTTAGGTGGGAGGAGGATCAATCTTTGTTGTGTTCTCTTCGGTTTGGAATGTACCAAGATCCAGTGAAGCCTAGTCAAATAAAGGGATTTGTCTCTGACAGCCTCTCTGTCTCTCCTGAGTCTTTAGGAGGCTGTTCAGCTCATTAAAAGCACCTTGGAAAATGTTGCTCTTGGAGACAACGAAAGGCGCAAACATGATTAGCTGCAGATGAGCAATTTCTTTTTTAAAGATCAGGAAATTAGAATCCAAGCTTTGGAAACCTTTTCTGCTCTGTGGCACCAGCAGTTCCTTCTCACTACACTTGGGAAGGATTATTTGAGTGATGTTGTTCTCACTGTTGCCTGTTTTGAAGAGCACCACAGCCAAGCCAAGCAATGCACACCACTGCTCTGTCAAGAGAGTCATGTTCTTTAATGGCATTTCCCTCTCATGCACTGGTGTAACATATTGTGCTAGAAACAGATATTTCCAGAGCTGGAAAACCAGCAAGGGATGGCTGGGAGAGCACAAGAGCATCTGCTGGAGGAGTGATTGTGTAGAGGCTGCACATTGCCTTCGAGTCGGTATTTTCCTTCAGGGAGGTGCTCACGAGCAGTGATTTAACAGAACCCAAGCAAAAAGGGAATTGGAAAAATCCTGTGGGGTTGTTATTTTTATTTTCTTTTTTTCTTTTCTGATCAAACCTACAGGTCCAAAATCAACCCTGTGGCCTTTTGCCTTGAGCACTGCACACTTAAGCTGGGTTTATGCTGTTAAACCAAAGATGACCAGGGCTGGGCCTGCAATCTTCCATGGTGATCTACTCCCTGAAACTATTTCTCTCCACGTCATTTTTCCCTTTCCCAGGAAAAGCTCAGAGATGGTTCAAGTACTATCACAGGTCAGAGACTGTTCCCAGTAGAGGGTGTGGGTGAGGCCACTCTTTTTTTTTACATGGATGAAAGTTTAGCCATATGGCCATAAGATGAATCACAACACTTGTCTTCAGGGCCAAGGAACAGGTCCTGACTGTTTATTCTGCTTGTGCTGATGTATCCTTTTGTAATAAGAGAAAGGGTTTGCTTTTTGATACTTGCAATCTCAACAGAAAAGAAAATCAAAAGAGAAAAATAAAAGAAATATTGTTTCCCAGATGGTACAGAGAGATTAAAGACATGTTTACTTAGTGCAGCAGAGCATTGTACAAATGTCCTCAAGCCAGTGCTGACCTGTGGTTGATACATTCTCACCACAAGGATGAAAAGAATATCTTTACTGACCCAACAAAGTTTAGAAGTCAACTCAAATTCCAAATAAACCAAAGAACACTGAGAAAACAGTAAATAGAGTCGCAAAAAGACAGTTGACAGGAGACATAAAAGGAGGGGACTTTACTATAATCCTTGTATTAAATCTGGAGTATGACTGCAGCATATTTGGTTCCATGGAAAACCTCTGCTTCTGCTGAGCCGTTGCCAGTGTCATTTTCTGATGGCATTTCCCTGCCTCAGAGCTAAAAGTCTCTTCATTTTGTGACAGAAGGATCATCAGATTGTAGCAGTGCCTGCGAGATTCATTCATCACTTTCAGCTTTTATCTCCTTGAATTATGTTTGTTCACCCTTTTAGAGATTTGAGTTTGAGTCTTGATAGAACTGAAACATGGACTCTTTAATATGAAAATAACATATTTATGCTCATCGTGTGCCAGTCCACCCCTTCCACAGAAGGACACCTCCAATGAAAGTATATCAAAGCATCCCAGGAGACCTGGGTGGAATTCACAAATTAAGGTCCATGTTGGTAACTACTGGACCATCTTTCCTCTAAAGGGGTTTATGACCTGCTCCTGCAGTAGTTTTAATGCCAACTGTATTTCCTTGATTTTTGCCCCTTTCCCTTCACTACTGGTAATTTTCCCTAAAAGCCTCCTGGCTGAAGACTTGTTCTGTATCTTGATTGTCCAACCAGTGGAACACTAGTGACTAAATTTATCTGCCTTTTAAGTTGTTTTTAATTTGCCTTTAGCGTGTGATGTTTCCTTATCTTGGACAAGAGAAAGGAAAAAGGAAGGAGGCTATTTCTGCCATCGCTTTCCTCCTGCAAGAAGCCCCCACCCCCCACCCCCCTTCCCTGCCTTCCAAAGCTTTTGTTAATTTAAAATTAGCCCTTTGAGGTATTCTTGGGAAAATCAGGCTGCACACAGTGAGCAAGTCCCCCGTGGGGAGGTCTGTGGCAGTAAACACGGGGCAGAATCCCAGTGAGTCACCTGGCTGACGCTCCCCCTCCGCACGAGGGACAGAGGAGTAGGAAGCCCAGAAAGAAACATGCCACCACCACCAGGGAATCTGCACGGGATACTTGAGTAAAGTCATTTCCCATCATATCCAGGCATCCCACCAGCTCTTCCCTGCAAGCGTCACTGCAGTCAGTAATCAGCGGGCACTGGGTGCCTGGCTCTGATCTCACTACCATTGTTTGACCAAAGGAAGGATTCAAAACAAGGCTTGGGGCCAACAACAAGGTCTGGAATGCTTTTAATATTCAGGTTACCTTGCCCCCTTACTTCCCTTTTTTTTTTTTTTTTTTTTTTTTTTTTTTAATTTCCCTTACAGCTAATTTTTAGTGACACCCACTGGCCAAGGCTCAATTGTGATAAATCCTTGGTATTCGCAGTTGGCTTGGGGAGAAGGTATTGGCTTGCAGTGCATCAGAGCAGTCTGATATATCTTTCTGCACACACATGCTGGTCAGGTCAGCCACCCAGAACACTGCTGCTTCCAAAAATGCCTCTGTGTCCATTCCCAG
This sequence comes from Corapipo altera, assembly GCF_003945725.1. Classification (NCBI taxonomy): domain Eukaryota; kingdom Metazoa; phylum Chordata; class Aves; order Passeriformes; family Pipridae; genus Corapipo; species Corapipo altera. The sequence goes on from NW_020884937.1 coordinate 1,547,797, forward strand.
TCCGTTGCCAGAGGGACGAGACAGGCAAACTACCCTTTGTCAGCCTTTGATGAAAAAGAGAAAGCACGTGGGATGTTTTATTCAAAGCACCTGAAAAATCACAGGAGCTGCATGAAACAGGAAGAAACACAGAAAATGACCTTTATTATCTGTTTTATTGCTCTGCAGTAGAACACATGGATGGAGGGTTTGTTTTACAGGAGGGGGAGGGTGACAAATGATAGCAGCCTGTTTCAGGCGGGAGGTTTATAGCAGCTTCTAACAGGACAGAAATTTTGCACCCTTGAAAGGCAGGACAAATATATTTAAGTCAGGGGTGGTACCTGGGGCAGCTTGGATGATAAACATTTTGCCCATTCTCTTTCTTTTCCCACTTTCCATTATATGTAGATCAAACTTCAGATTTTAGGGATCCCAAACCTCCCCTTTCTAATGTGCAGTTTTGCAGATCTTCAGTGCTTGCCTTGAAACACCAATTACTTAAAGCTTCCTTACTTTAATAAAACCTCATTTTCCAAGACTAAAAGGGAATTTATCTCTGAAGTCTTGTTGTGCACTGTAAATGAGACACATCTGGTGTCATGACACGTGTTTTCACCTTGTGTAGCTCGTACCTTCAGCCAAGCCAGCTCCTGTTCTGGAGCTGAAGCAGCCAGATGTCAGTGTGGGGTAATTCTTGTGCCAAGGAATGTTTTGGTCTGGTTCATCAGACACCAGTACCACAGCGCTGGCATTCCTTGCTCACAGCAAACAAGGGATGGGAACAGAACATTGCTTTGATAGGCTGGATAAATGGGTGGACTGTTCCTGAGCAAGAGCCCATCAGTGTGACACGTGGAGTTTACAGCTCGTGGTGGAAATGGATACGTGTTTGCTGCTGCCCCCCTGCCCCACCAAAGAGAAAACCTTTCTTCAGCTAAAGTTGGATATTTTATTGATCTTATATTTGTGTGTTTTTATGTCATGGACACAGTTATCACGAAGCAAAAGATATACAAAATCAAGGGTAGGTCTGATATTTCAGGTCAATGGTGCAGAACCAAGACATTCCATAATACACTTGCATCTTCTGGTTTCATAGACATCCTTCAAATACACATTTTTAAGTTTATTTTCAAAAAATACCTTCCAACAAACAAACAAACAAAGCAGATATCACCTGTCACAACTATACTGACAAACAGTCTTTTCAAATCAAAGATTTTATCAAAATTAATAAATAGCAGAGCTCAGAAGTGGAGCATATGTATGTCACCAGGAAAGTGTTTACTGATTTTTTAAAAATATAATTTCCTCATTTTTAAATAATTATTCATTAAAAAAAAAAATTTGCGACCCTAACATTTCAGAACATTGCTCAAATCAGACCATTGCTCAAATATGAAAAAGATAATTGAATAGAAAGCCATTCCTGAGTGAAAGAATAATGAAGAAATAAAGGGCAGTGAAATAACCAAACAGGTGAATGAACATAAAGAAGAAAACCAAAAGGCTTCATAGGCTGAGACCTTGCAGTAATGAGGATGAACTAATGTGTCACTCTTGTTTGGGTTTGAATGACCTTTATAGAGTTCTATATTTACGTGAAAAAAGGACTCAAATTCAGATAAAGAAATGCAGAACTCAACTGTCTATGGCTGATTCACACCATATTTCCACTGTGATGACTAACAGAATGTGGACTTTTATCCAATAGAAAATTTAATCCCTTAAAAGAACTCTCCTTCATATGTCTGGGGGAAGGAGGACAAGCTATATCTCAGTGTTTCTTTTGCCTCAAAAGATTTGGAAAAGCTGCTTTCATCTCTTATTCTGATGATCTTGATATCGTGCATGGTAAATATGAAGAATGTTCAGGAATTTTTAAAGGGAAGTTTTCTTGGCTTTTTAAAGATATACTTTCTTGAGCCCTGAAATTTAGTGTCCCTCGCTTTTGCTGACCAGAACTGTGCATCCCTGTATAAGACAACATATATTCATTTTATATTTGGAAACAAGCAAACAAAAAAAAACCAAACAATTTTTCCCTCTTTCCCATTTTTCTTAGGATACAGTTTCCAGAATCTTTGCCTTTCAGGCCCAGGACAGACCAGTAGCTAATACTTTTTTCTTACTGTCCCCAGTTTCCAGCTGTATTCTGGTTTCTCTGGAGTCACGGCCCTATAGAAGATAATTTAAAATGATGAATGCTGTGCCCTTGAGGTTCAATACACAACACAGACAGGTTTTTGTTGTTATCTGCACAGGAAAGGTGAAGTTCTGAGCTGTGTTTTGAACCCCAGTGGCTCCACCAAACGTTGGCAGAAGTCCTTGGAGGGTTTGAAAGACGCTGTTCATAGCTGGTCTCTGGTGTGAGCTTGTTGATCTCAACGTGATCCCCTTTTCAGGTCACCCTCATGCCTTTGGTCATGCCTGGGTCTTGATAGCAGTGAAAACAGCTCTGCTGAGCTCTCTGACACCTTGTTTGGTCCTGCCTCACTACTTTGTATATCTTGGAAATCTTTGCAGGCTACGGGAGCAGTGGATGTGTGATAGTTCAACGAACTGTCAGCCACCCACTTAGATCACCTTCAGTATGCTCTGAAAGGAATTCAGGACTTGCCTTTAACAATTTCAGTGTTTTTCTAAGGAGAATAAAGAATTTAGGCAGGTTATAGAGGATGACACCTTATCCAGCAAGGGCCAGTACAGACTTCATTCTGAAGCTAAGCAAACACAGGTGCAAGATGGAGTGTGGGGGCAAAAGTACATTATCATGGAACCATGGAATATGCTGAGTTGGAAGGGACCTATCAGGATCATCGAGTTCAACTCCTGGCCTTCCACAGGACACCACAACAATCCCATTCTGTACCTGAGAGCACTGTCCAAACACTCCTTGAGCTCTGGCAGCCTTGGTGCTGTGACCTCTTCCCTGGGAGCCTGTTCAGTGCCCAACCACCCTGCTGGTGAAAATAATTTTCCTGATATTCAGCATAAACTAAAAATTATATTCGTCTCCTTCCAAAAAGGGCACTCAGGCAAGAAGAACTCAGTGTTTTAGAGGGTCCCTACGTACACCATCCCCATGTATTCCTGGGGTGTTGGGTGTAACACGCTGTGAGCACACTCTCTTTGTTAAAGTGAACAAGCAGGTGACACTTCCATTCCCTCTGACATGAATCCTCGGGACATTGAGGGGTGGGGGAAGTAAAATAAAAGAGAAAAAAGACCAGGACATTCCCAGGAGCATCTTGAGGACCGTCAGGAAAAAGTCAGATGGGACATGAACTCAAGCCCCCCAGCTACAAGCAATACTTATTGTTTTCTCTTTGGAAAATCATTACAGATGTTCAACCAAATTGAAGAAAACTTGATAAGAGCTTGTGAAGTGAAATCATGTATTCCGTTATGAAGCTTGTTTACTTTTTTTCCCCTGAGCCCCAGAGAGCATTTTAAGATGCTTTAAAATGTTTTCTTTGACTTAAGTCAAGATTAATTAAGTTTTCCTTGGCTATAACTGGGCATGTCCAGAAACGATGGGATAAGCACGAGATACAAGTATAAATGGTAGGAAAGAACTTAACTTTTCATATCACTCCTAAATCCTGAGGCAGATGATTCCAGATTGCATTATTAGCTAGAAAATTATTAAAGGAAAAGGGAATCTTTTGTTCTCTGATGCTTTTAAGCCTTTCTTTCTGAACACTTTTCTGAAAAAAAAATGGTATTAACTTATATTGTGCCGTGAATTCCAGAGGAGTTAGTGACTTCAATAACTGCAAGGATGTGTGGATTTTAAAGCTAAAAGAGACTGTTTTAATCATGTGGGTTGAAGGCTTCCTAACAGAGGCCAGCATATCTAAGCCAGTAATTCCTGTGGTGAGTTTAATAACATCTGGTTGAGATAAGCCAAGTGTTTCTCAACTGGATTTCATAAGACACCTCTTCGTCTCAGCCTTCACATCTTATCAGTATATGCTATTCCATGAAATATTCCTGGTTTATCAATAGAATAACGGAAGGAATTTTCATGGGTGTCTCAGAGGGGGAAGCCCTTGATATTCAGCCGACAGAGAGATTGATCTCAAACTGGAGCAACACGAAGGACTTCACCGCATGTTTGTTGAGGGGCGTCTCCACAATCCCGGAGATGAGGAGGTGGATAACGAGGAAGATCTCCTCTCAAGCCTTCCAGACTTGCCCGGGGTGCTCATTTTCCATCCTTTGGGAAACCTAATGCATGTTTAGAATATCAGCCTGGCTGGGAAAGCAGGAACAGTTCGTTCCGAGCTGTCCCACACTCCGACCCCTCTGTTTGCTCCGCGTTATCAGCGCGTTGGCTTTGCTCTCCAAACGCTCGGAATTAATCACTTTACAGGCAAACAGGCTGGCTCTGGAGGTTTGCAGTGCTTTCTTCAGAGGGTGGGTTTATTTTGGAGGTCAGATGAAGACTGGCCAAGCAGCTGCCAGAGCTGATGGATAGAATGCAATTTCAGGAATGTCCAGAAATGTTTCATTGTTCTTTAGTTGTTTAAACAAATGGATGCAGGATGAACTCCAGGTTGTGCTGGGTGTGGGCATTGGCCAAGAGGAGAGTTTGCAAATGTATGTGCTTTTATTTGTTTATTTAAGGAATTTCATAATTATTTCCTCTGTTTCTGTGTTACTGGAGAATCCCAGGAATAATAACTTTAGTATTTGTTATCGTCAAAATAAATTATTCAAATTTAGAAATTGGTTTGAGAAAGGGTTTGTATGAATTGGGATCTAATGGGCCTAAATTACTTCGCTGTGTTATGGTGATTGCTGAAAGTGCAGCTGATACCACAATAAAAAGTCCATTTTTATCACAAAACAGTAACTACACATGCAGTGGTGTCTTTTATATTTGAAGATTAAACAAGCCAACATACAAGGATACATCACGTGAGTTTTTCTTATCAATATCAGCATTTTACATTTGCAACTTATGGGTTGAAGAGATTTCATCCCAGGCTGGTTCCTGGAAAAAATGGCCCTTCCAACAGGTTGATTGAATTGGAAAAGAAGTGAAAGGACAAGTTGTAAACCTGGAGTTTCACACATACACAAAGTGAAATGCATGTGAAGCACAAGTAGTTTATCCCTCCATTGTGCCCTGGGAATTCATTATTTCAGGGATAATAATTTACAGAATGAAGAAGAGTACTGATGACCAAGAATCACTGGAGTGCTAGTATTTAAACAATACATATATTACAAAAAAATGCTGTCAGCTCAGCATTTAGGCTTCAAAATTTGTCTAGAAACCAGCTGCTTGGCTGTGGAAAAGAATGGTGTTGCACATGTGGGAAGTCATACATTGTTCGGTTGCCTAAAAAAGGCAACTGGGTTGTAATTTAACTATAAATAAATGGTGAAAAATTCCTTTGCCCCACTGAGGCAGCACCAGGCCTTTAGGCAAATTAATTAAGTCTTGACAGTGGTACTGGCAGATTAAGAGATAACTTACCTATAGAGTGTTTATTCCTAATAATGGGAGCTGGTACCAGTTATTAAATTTTAGTGAGGCCAAATGTTGCCTAAATAGGAAAGTGAGGGCCTTTGTAAGTTGACTTGTTCCCTGATATCTTCAGTGGTATTTTGCAAACTTTCTCATGTGGTTCTGGTGTTGTTGAAAAGGAATGCAATGACTCCACAACCTGCAATATGAAATATTATTCATCATTCTGACCTTTTGAGAAGGTTTTGTGTTTTGGGAGGGATTTCTTTTTTTTTTTTTGGTCTGGCTTATTCTGTGGAAACAAAAACCAAAAAAGGCATTAAAAAAAATCAGAGGAGGAAACAGTGAAATGAAAAATTAGCTTCTCTGAAATATTTGCTGTGTTAGGGACAAGAGTTTCTTCTCCACCTCATATTCTGTGCTTCTGGGCCAGCCTGTTTTCTTGCATTGACTTGTCCTGAAAGTATTTCGGTCACGTTAAGCAGGCACGGAAAAAGCAACAAAATAATTCAGAAACGAGTCTTGTCACGGGAAAGTGCTTCTTGGAGTGTCTTGCTTTTCTGTCATCATATCTGCAGAACAATGTGCATCCTTCTGCAGGGGAAGAGAATCTGTTCTCCTCAAAGCCTGGGATGGAAATGTCTATCAGTATTTGAACGTGTTGCCAATATTTCAGTTATTCCCTATGTCTGTGTCACCTGGATCACCATTTTCCTGATGGAAACACACCCTTCCACCTCTGTCCCTAAAGAGCTCAAATGTCCTGGATCCTTATGAAAGTTGATTGTAGCAGACACATTATGGGAAGGGAGATGTTCCTGTCACCTCATTATAAGAACCAAATTTGACAACAAAGTCAGCAGTTTAGGCTCCATTATTCAAAGGAGAGGGATGGGTGTTTGGTGACAGCCTCTGGAGAAGCCTCTCTTTACACCAACAATCAGGAGATAATAAAAAATAATAATAAAAAATCATTATTAATAAATAATTAGTCCCAAGGGACCATGGTACAAAGATTTGCAGCCCAGAAAAAGCAAATCCTTTTAGTCTTTGCAAAGATGAGAACATCCCAGGGAGGACCACTTGTCCTGTTGGCATTGTCTGGATCCAGTCTTGCTGAAGAAAACATTTGACAGTAAGGTAATTGTAGCTCAAAGACATTTTTGAACAGGTTTTCTCTGGCATTAAAGGAACAGAGGGAACCAAGTAACTGCAGTCTTGTGGTGGATTTAAGACCTAAATCAAGGATGTTACTTCTTCAAAGGGCTGAGCAAAGAAATGTCAGACCTCTCTGGGTCAGGAGTAAATCTCTGTGGTTGTTACACAAGGGCTGGTTATGGAGGTTTTGTGAACTTTGAAACCTGGGTATTTGGTTGGATGGAGTGAAAGAAATTTTAGTGGGCAAAAACTTTCCTTCTTCTGGCCTTTGCTCAGTGCAGCTGGTCCTGTGCCTGCTCTGATGTCCCAAGAGCCTCAAGACTTTCCCTTCTTTCTAATTCCTGTGGCAAAAATATTTTGCCTCCCAAATAACTTGCCTGCCTTTAGTTACCCAGTAGGAGTGGCTTCCATTTATTCCCCTCCTCTGAGCCTGATCCTCCTCCATATCTGCATCAGTGCCCATTGCATTCCCACCTGGCCAGGAGACTTGTTAAACTTCCACTATAACCAGCAGGATCCATTTCGTGGCCTCCAGTGGCCAGCTTGGATTGACCTCTGAAGACTAAAAGACAAACATAAATAAAAATTTTAATCTACCACTCCATTAGCAACACACAGTGAAGCATCAGGAAGGCATTTATTTCACATTAAGGATAAAACTGTCAGTAAAGCCAGAATCATTAAATCTGTCAGGACATTAACAGATAGAAACGATTTGGAGGAGGTTGTCAGGGAAATCCCAAGACTGAAATATAAATTATGTTGAAACAGTGCCTATTCAGTGATAAGTTAGTGCTCAGAAATACAACATCTGCACAGTCTTCTCAGCCTGATAAGTCCTGAAGCAATTCCATATGAAATTACAGCTTCTTCTACCAAGACATCTTTCATCTGATGTCCATCCCACTCTTGGAATGGTTTTAATAAATGCACAGAAAAGTACTGGAACAACATCAGAAGGTGATTCATAGGCAAAACCCACGTGCAGTGGGTACACAAGCTTGTTTGTTGAGCAGAGCTGCTGCCCTTGGCTCTCTTATCACAGACTGGAGATAGGTGGGTCAGCAGGGATGCACTGGAATTAAGCTTGGATAAAAAAAAAGAAAAAAAAAATTGTTGTTCCTCTGCCTCATCAGTTTTGATTATCCTCATTCTTGTTTTTCTGAATTTTCCTCATGAAATTAGTAAGGAATTAGTGAGCAGTGCCCTTGCTAATGACAGGGCACAGGGCTTTGCAGCAGACCAGAGTGGGCATAGCCAGGTGTTCCATGGCATTGGCCACTTCTCTTGGGGATCCTTCCTGTTCCAAGGGGACAGGTTGATTAGAATGATCTGGTTTGGGGAATTGCATGAGCTGCTCTAATATCTCTCCAGCTGTTTTCTCCCTTTTGACTGACAGCAAACTCTTGGAAAGCATTATCTGAATCTCTGTGGCTCGTTCAGTCTCTGAAGACCTTCACAAACTATAGAGATGGGAAAAGACTATTAAAAGGTCCAGTTACTTGCCAGTGCAGGTTTTCTCTCCAGTGCACACTTGTTGGATTTGAAAAACCTTATATTTTAGTCTTTAAAGAAATTTTGTGCTCTTCACTTCCCCAAGGGAGCTCTTATACAATTGGTCCTGTTGGGAAAGTTTCTCCTTCACCTTGGTAATTTTCTCCACCTACCGGTATATATAAATACATATATGATTACATATATTTATTCCTGATTTTTTTTTTTAACACATCATTAAGTGATATGATACCCCAAAGCCCTGTGTAGCCAACAGCTTGGATAATATTCATTAATTTTTCCAGCTTTCTTCTGGGAAGTCAGCACAGTTCCAGGGCTACAGGTCTGGGAAGAGCTAAATCCAGTTCCTTACTCTGCCATATTCTTTCCATTGTACTCTGAGTATTCACTGTTAGTTGTCTTCATGTCTTGTCAGTGCAAATGTTTCTGTTGCTTCTCTTTCCTGTAGCTGTCTCAGCTTTATCAAAATTGAGTCTTACTCTTTATTTTCCTCTCTTTTTTCTTGTCTCTGTTTAGAGTAGGTTCTTCAATTTTTTTTTATTTTTTTTTTATTTGTGTATGAGTTTGTAGCCTTTCCCAAATTACTCTCCCCCAAACCTACAACTGAATTCGAAGGCTCCTATTTGCTTTTACCTCACTGAATCTCCAGGCTAAATTTTTTGCTCAGAAACATTGACAGACCTGGACAACAAGTGCTCCTCTTGAGAGGAGTAAAATTTTTTTGTCTTTATTTGTGATATGTTTTTGGTACAGGAAATGCCCCACTCCCTTTCTCCTGATCTGATTCATCCAGCGATTTCACAGAAAATAACAGCAGATAATTTGAAAGGAATTATGGCAATTTGTGCCTGGTGGGTTCGAGAAATTTTGCAGTACCTTTCCCTTACTTTTGATGAAAACTCTAAAGGTTTCTGTGTGGGGAGAGATTGGCAGGTTGTTTTTGTTGTTAAGCTGCGACAGCAACGTGTGGGTGGAAGAAGGTTTTGTTTGATTCAGTGCTGGGAAATGGGGGGGACTTAATCTTGCCTCCAATATCCTGCTCCTCTGCTCAGTGGAAAACACTTGCTCCAAGTGAACAGCTAGAAGTCTCTGGGAGCAGCTTGATGGTCTTGGGCAGCATCCAAGGACAATGCCCAGAGCATATCTAAAATTGTGTTCTGTGTCTGAAAGCCAAGGAGATAGAAGGTCTGGAGGCTGCAGCTGCAGCAGGAAGATTTGCATTGCCATTATTACGCTGTCTCAGCCTTGTGTAAACTGGGATATTTTAGCCAGGGGAGCCCTAATGGGTCACCACCTTCCTCTTTATCCTGCCCAGTATGCCTGGACTGTGCAGATCCCAAATCCAAAACGATCCAGGGGGAATCTGCTCCTCATCTTCATGACTCGCTCGTGTTGGACGCGTGGAAGTAAATTGAATTCTTCATCTTGACAAGCAGTACAAGCTTAGCTCTGAAACAAAACTAGTTTACGTAATTTTCTTAGTTAGGGGGTAGGAAAGACACTGGTGAAAATTTAATTCAACTCCCTAAAAAATAAGAGAAAGAAATACATTTGGAATCTGTCAGCAAAGAAGGGCTTGGCTGGATATGGTGTCCCCCTCATGTAACCAGGAGTATGGGCAGCAGAAAATAAAAGGGAAAAAAGTGCCTTCTGGGAAGAATAGTAACCAAAGAAAGATGTTTTTTTTTCCCTCAAGTATAATTTTATTTCATATAAAGTGTTATTCAGACTGCAGGAGGACTTTGTCAGGCTCTTCACACACGATACTAAAGGATGCTCCGTGTGGAAGTAGTCTGGATTAGCATGAGAAACCAGGCTGGCTGCTTAAAATCAGTACTGGAATACTTGATAACCATGAGACTTCCAGAAATTATAAATAGTTTGAGTGGATATTTAAGCAGACAGGATGAACTTTTTAGAAATACAATTTAACTTGAGCCAAAGGTCACCCTTATAAACTTTTAAAATCTTGCAAATGCAGAAGACCCTGCTCTAGAGTGTTTATATCTGTTTTAAATTTATCATCTCAGTTCCAAAGAATAAAGTGTAAGAATTTGGCTAAAAACAATGACTGAGAAAGGCTTTGCTGTTACTTTTGTGATAAGTTTGAGGGAAGATGAAGAAGTGAAAAAGCAGAATTGCTTAAGGTAAAGCATGGCACAGGAATAGTGGGATTATTTTAAGAGTAATATATATGTATTTTGAAATTATACTTTCCTAGCCATTCTTCCACTGAAGTTTGGGAACAGCTTTGTAATGGGAGAAACAGAGGAAGGAGAAGAAGAGCTAACTCCTTGTAAGATGGAGTTTTATGTATTTCTTGAAGCAAGAATATGGTATGGAATCTTTTTAACAGCAGTGAACTGAATTTGATGAGGGAAGAGGTCATGCAGCTCACTGTCTTTTCCAAGAAACAGATGCTGACAAAACCACATGGGCCAGCTCAGAGGTTGTGAATGCCATTCACATCCACGCAGAGGAGGCACATGGAATGAAAATGTAACTCCCTGTTTTTCTCTAATATTTGTGCTCCGGGGCTGAGATGGTTTAGGAGATTAGGGACAGGATATGGAAGATTTCAGCCCAGGAAAGGTTTTGAAGCCAAGCTGTGGTTCTCAGCAAGTGAAGAGGCTGGTTTACATTCAATAAAATCGTGGAGTTATCTCAACCTAATTTATGGGGAAACACACATAAGTCTATTCCTTCATGGCCTGATTTATTGTATTCAGCAGTATCAGAGCCCTTTTCTCAATCAGCTCATCAATTTGAAATAGTAGAGTCAAAACTGGGAGCAGGTTATAATTTATCCCGTTGGAAAATCACTCTGCTCATCTCTGTACTTAAGTCCACTGGCCAGTGCCAAAGATGGTGGCTTTTAAGTCAAATTTAATCCAGTTGTTCCTCTCCTGGTTCTTTGTTTGCTGTGCCCCAGGGATTTCAAGCTGGATGAGGCTTCCTTGGCTTTCATGGCCAGAAAAGACTCTAAATTCATTTATTCCCACTTCCTGTACTGTATAAACCATTTGCGGTCATCATGAGAATGTTTCTATTGCCTGCTGACTGTATTTCTACTGTTTATTAGTAGACTACTACTAGTATACTCCTGGTGTATTACTGCTTCTCCATTAGTCCAGTATTAGGGAAAGGCCAAAAGTAGAGAAGTTTTGTCTGCATTTTACAGACTCTGGCATTTGCTGCTTTTGAACACTGCACACAATAGGAAGAGAAAGAATCTGGAAATAATTTCTCATGACCATCCTACCGCCTCTTTACCCAACTCTCCAAGTTAATAAACCCGGGTGATGCACCAGCCAGGCATCACAACACTTGATCTCACTACCTGATATTTGTGTCACATAAAACTAAAAGAAAAAATGTAAAAGCCCTGTGGCCAGGCCAGTTAATGGAAACGGAAAACCACTGCAGCCTGGTAGGAAAGAGAAGTTATTGTGGTGCAGCAGAGCAGAGCTCTCTCCTCAGGACAGTCAGGAACAAGCCCTTGGGGCAGGAGCTGTGTAATCTGCCCTCTACTCCAAGAGTAACTAAAACCCTCCCTGAAGATGTTCATCCATAACTCCTTTTGCTGCTGGTGCCATCTTGATCTTCTTGCTGTGTCATAAGTGCCTGAGTGAGGAATGTCCCATGTCATCCTAATGCCTGCCCAGGAGAAATAAAAGCAGTCCTGCTGAAAGTCCACAGAGAAGTTTCAGCTACAGATCCCACCACCTCACCACCTCCTGTAACAGTACCCTGTGGATTCAGGTGGCTGAAATGGCCTTTGTTTTTACTGGAAAATTAAATGGGTCCAGAGCTTGGGGCATGTCCCCAGCAGGCACCCATTTATATCATAAAATTGCTGCTATCCATGCAAACCACGGTGTGGTTGTCTTCCCAAATTTTTCCTCTGGGAAAGGTTGGCTGACAACTCTTCCAAAACACCAGGGAAGGGTTTAAAGCCACCAAAATGTGGCTGAAACACTGGAGCTGAGAACCTCATTGCTGATGGTCCTACCCACCAACAATGCTGGAGCTCACTGATTTCTCACCTGAGCTGGTGGAAGGCATCCAGCCACATTCCTACTGATAATTTGGCCTTGGATTCACCACTGAATGTGTGGATTCACATAATATTCCTTTGAACAGCACCCACTGTCCAAGTGCTGTAGATACTTTTACAGAAATCTGATTTTAGCAAGGCCTTGCAGGCTCAGAGTCACTTTTGGATATGGAGGCAAATGCAGAAATGTTTGGAGCAGAAAGTTAAAAATATCCTTTCTGTCATCACGTGGGGCCATGCTCAGTTGAACACACTACTACTGGTGATTAGTACAACCCCAATAAACCAGCAGCACTGAATGAAAATAATAGAAAATAACAATAGATTATCGATCATGTTTTGCTTTTCATGTTGACAATTAGTGTATTAAAAGCTGATCCCTGTGGTTATTACCATGAGTCAGTGCATGCCATCTGTCTCTTGGCACTGATAACTCTGCCAAGATCAATACCTGCATCATCCTACCTTCAAGTCTTTCTTTTAAAAATTGTTTTAAATTGCTTTGAGTGGTTTTCTTTTTAAGAACAATTTTCAGGCTTTAAATCTCTCTAGTGAGTCAGTGTATTTATAAATCCTAGAAAACAGTGTTTGAATTCTCACTCATTTAGGCCTGTCTGCCTTTTATACATTTGTTACTCACTGTGCTCAAACTGCAACCAGAATTTCTGAATGCTTTTCCAGAAAAGGTGGGCGTGCAGAGCAGTGGATCCTGTTGGATCACCCAGAAAAAGCTCTGAGAGCTCTGTGGCCCCTCTGTCCTCTACATCTTCAGGTTTGTTTTTACAAGAAATCCTTGACACAAGCCCAGGACTGGTGCACTCCAACATCCCATCCAGATGAGAGTCAGGAATGTGCCTCTGTCAGCCCCCCCCGCCTCTTTTCCTTGGCTACATGAATTCCCAGTGGTTTGTCAAGCCATTTGTATTTTATTTTAAAGCACAAGGCTCAATCAGCCTGTGACCACTGGAAGTCTTCCAAATACCAGTTAAACCCCAGCCTGAAATAAGCTATTTTTCCCTTATTTGAAACCTCCAAAACAATGCAAGCAATCTGCTTTCACTCTGTATCCTCCAAGGCCATGTATCACTGATTAATTTCTGTTTCTCATTTTCTAGGACTCTTTTTTGTCTCTTTTCTCATATTTTATTTCCATGCATTGCCATCATAGAAATTGCTATTGAGACTATTTTGCTGTAATTTAACCTTTAACAGATACTTTATAAGAAATGCAGCGAAATCAGAGTTTTCTTCAGTCAGTGTCAGTTGTAATAGCAATAATTTAAAGAAAAAAATAAATTCTGTGACCCTTGAAAATTAAAGGTTTTCTTCCTAAGCCTGTTTTCTTGTGACCCTACACTAGAGGAGCTCTGCTGTGCCAGGAGAGAAAGCAAAGTGTGGCTTTGCCACATAGCAGGAAGCTCTGTGGTGTATTTTGTATTTTGTAGTGTGGTGTTGCTCTAAAGAAATTGTATATGTTATTTAATCTCTCTGAGTACAGGCTTTGCTGTAGACCAGGGCCTGTTGTGGTCAGTGGCAGAAAAACTAACCATGAATCTACACTTTTAGTCCATGGCAGAACTGCACAGGGGGAAGGAGCATCGTTGAAGGGCAATTTTAGGCTTGAATCGAAGGCCCAGGGCCAAGGTATTCACACCATGGGCTGGGGAAAGCTGACAATCACTTGGAAAACAACCAGGCCTTGGAATAAATTGCTGTGTAAAAACCCATTCATTAGTACTCTGGTTTTTAGAGAATTGGTTGCAGCAGCACAAATAGACCCCAAGAAGTGCAGCCCCGCAGCTCCAGCTGTTTTCACCACCAACAATGGTTTTTCTCCATTATTCCCTCCCAGTACACCACCAGAGATAGCTTCATTGTTTTCTCCTCCTGGATCACTTCCATTTATTGTCCTGGGAGAATCTGTGCTGGCAAATAATATCACCGAGGGGTCCCAACTTAGTCTCTCACATTCTCTATATTCTCAGTTTTGAGAGGATTGTTGCTTGTTCACATGTGGGTAAACAGGGTCAGAACTGGACCCAGGGCACTTAACTTCACATTTTCAGGTGGTAAAGGAAAAATGCAGCTGGAAACTGTAAGTTCACCAAGTTTGTATCCAGCCGATTATTTTATTCTAATTTTAACCTGTGGTAAGAAGGGAAAAAAAAGAAAAAAAAAAGAAATAGAGTGGATATTTTGAGTTCACTGTGTTTTTGTTCTCATGAATAACTGACATATTACTTTGCCAAATGGTACTGTGAATCCATGATGGAAAAGGTTATGCAGAACCCCTCATTTCTCTTCAGAAGAGATACAACTCCTCATAGATGAGAACACTTGATTTAAAGCTGATGCAAGGCACAACTTAGGCACTTAGGCTTATCATGTTTGTCAGACCATGAAAGATGCTAAGTGTGCAGGAAATAGATTAATCATAATCCTAAAATATAGATGACAATTGACAGAAAGATGTTTTTTAATACTTGATATTTAAATATGGCATATTGTGGCTGGAAAAACTGTTTTGAGCTACATTATTCTAAATGTAAAACATCTACATGGAGACAGGCTGGAGTGAATTCAGAGAGACAGCAAAGGCTATGAAGAGGGCTAAAATTAATGAAAAATGTAAGTTTTATAAATAACCTAATCAACAGTGGTGGAGAGGGCTAAGAGTAATCTTAAAGTAATTAAGTGCAATAGAGAAAAAGGTACTCAGTGCTATTACTTCAGGGGAGTTGGAACTAGATAATCTTTAAGATCCCTTCCAACTCAAACCATTCCAGGATTCTGTGAATATCACCAGGAGGACAGAACAAAGAGGAAGAAAATAGGTAATTTAAGCTTAATACAATAAACAGCTTTATAATCAGTAGATCTGTCAGGTCCTGGACCCATTTTTCAAGGGTAGTAAATAACTCTTCATAATTAAGAGGTCCAAATTCAGGTTGGATAAAAGGAATATTAAAACACTGTAGAAAGCAAGTGTACAACTGATATACAAATGTTACAATTAAAAGCCAATCAATATATAAACACCACAATTAAAAGACCCTCACAGTGGTTTGGACTGAATGTATTTACTTTCTAGATGTTTGCATCCAGGTATTATTTTTGAGAAGTTTCTTGGAACAAGGAATAAACTGACCCACTGAATATGACACTTTCAGTTCTGGAATTGTCTGTAGCATTTGGCTGTGGAACAAACCCTAATATGTACTGATTCCACTTTCCTTGGAAGGTGCTTAAACCTTCTGCTTAAAAAAAAAAACCTGCCAACAGCCCTCAAGAAGAGTATGTGGCAAATATTTGGTGTTTTTCTTCTACACTTTTTTTTCCAGCTGTTACTGTACCTTGTCAAGAAATGAAATGGGCTGGAGGCAGCATGATGTGAAGCAGACTGTCTAAAATATGTGCTGAGTTTCACCTGAGAGATTAAAATGCTTATATTTAGATTTTTACATCCCACTGCAAACTGTGGATGCCCAGTCATGTAATCAATGCATTTTCAATTATTAAAGAATAATTCAGCTGGTCAAATACATGCATTTTCCTCAGTTTAAGCTTCAAAAGTCCTGAATCTCCAGCAGTTTTACCCTCTAATTGAGTCATCTAAAGACAGGGTCCAGTGCCATTTGTGATTAATCTTCATGGAAAAAGTGACCATTACAGTGGATCTACAAATTTATGGACTTGCAGCTGGCTGTCAGGCGGGAAATGGAATCCCAAGTGTCCTTGGCACAAAAATATGGCTCCTTGATCCCTATATTAAGGTAACTGAATTAAATCCCAGATCTCAACTCAATAAAGGGGGATCATATGCACCCAGTTTACATGTAGATATGAGGCTTCTGAGGCTCTGAGACTTCTGATTTTTTGAGTTGAATGACACCAGAAAACAGCATTAATAAAAAAAAGAAAGATATAAATCATGGTGTTCCTAACAAGTGAATACAGTTTGACAGAGGTAACAAGTTTTTCAACAGACAACTTTGTTTCTTTTGGCATGTTTCTTATGGGTTATTCTGTTTAAGATGTGAATATCTTATGAATTCTTAGCTGATCTTGGTAAAGAAATTATAGGGCTACCAATAACAGGACAATATAATCCCTGAAGAAAAAGAAAAAAAGAACTCATGGAGACATATTTCTATCACAATAGTGCACTGTAAGATTTTTCCCCCAAATCTTAGCTCATGTGATACCTGAGGGATGTATCACATGAAGTGAGATTGTGAGGGATCGTGTTACCTGGGCTTTAGGAAGTTACTCACCCTTTGAAGTGTGTAGACAACTAAAATACTGAGATGAGTCTTGTTGGTCTTACTGTCACAGGGATTTGAACCATCCCTCAAAGGTTTGAACCATCATCCCTCAGAGAGCAGGGATGGACCAGACGACATCCCGAGGTCCCTTCCAACCTCAACCACTCTGGAATTCTGTGAAGAGATGAGTAGAGAACAACAAAATTGTTCTGAACATACATATACACATAATTTTTTTTCAGTAAAACATAACCTGGGAAAAAGTCTAAGATGAGACCGTGAGAAAATGGAGCAAATAGATGAAGATGTTTGTCCTCACTGACTGCTTAGAGGTTTCTCTCAGCTTGTTAATATTGCATTGAAAAGAAGACTAATATCTGAAAAAGTCTGAGGTTGAAAACAAGTAGTTTTTTTGTATGATAGAAAAGCAGTGAGGTGAGAGATCAGAGAAGTAAAACAAGAGATCAGTAACTCCCAGTTAAGGAAACACTGTGGAAAATTCAGGATTTTCCTAAAGCAAGGTAACCAGGATAGCAAGGACTGTGTATTTTAAGATCTGAGACAGAAGAAAATTGATAGAAAGGGTCCAAATGAGATCTGCCCTTCTGTGAATGGACAGGAAAAGTAATATTAAATAACATATTAACTGGAGTAAGGTGGGATGGCTCAGGACATGACAGTCTTTCCCAATAACATGGAAACTTTGAAAGCTATGAAATTTTACGGCCTATCTCCAGTTCCTCAAAGGGAGGGAGGTGAAGAGAAGAAACCACACTGAGCAGGGTGACACTCAGAGGTGACAGCTCCGTGTGCCACCTGCACGGGGTTGGCTGATGGAAAATGAGGCTGTGAAGAGTTGAGAAGGGGAAACATGAGCTAAGTGGTGATGTGAGTCACCCTGACACACCATTAATTATGTTTCCAACCTTGGAATGAGATGGTGCCAGTCCCGTATGTTTGTCAAGGGGGAAAGTGCCAGCAGGAGCTTCTGTGTGTGTCAAAGAGGCTTCCAGAGGGAGTCAGGTGAGGCTGAAGTGATTCCTTATGGATGAGTTACATTCCATCCTCACCTGGTAAGAGAAACAGTACTGGGAAAATATACACTGAGTAAAGTAAATCCAGGTAAAGTTCAGGATGCACCTCACCTTTAGCCACCTGAAAATGAAGGAGCAGGTTCTTCTCTAGGGAGAAGCTGGCAATTCCAGGGAATGGGCTGCATCATCTCTCTTGGGTGCTGTGCTGGGACAAGGTGCATTTCCATCTCTTGGTACCTTCAGGTACTGAGAGGCCACAAAAAGGTCACCAGAGACCCTTTTCTTTTCCAGAGTGAACAACCCCAGTTCTCTCACCTTTGAACCCTAGAAAGATTCTTTATTTTATTTTATAACAATATTACAATGATAATTGTGTTTAATATTGTGATATTCGACTTCACCCCTAACCTGCAGAACCATCTAATCTTCGAGATCATAAGTGTGGGAGCTGGTCTTAAAGCATCTGAAGTCTTGCACAGGCTTCATGTCCTTTAAAACAAACAAATAAAGAAGCAGAGGCAGATCAGAAAGTTTCCAAACCAGACTCAAAGATGGTGTTAGAAATCTCTTTGTTTTCTCCTTTTCACCTCAGTAAACTGGATTTACAAGTGCTCTTGGGTAAGACTTCCCTGTCTGCTGCTAATGGGAAACACATGTGCAGACAATACACTGGAGAAAGAGTTCAAGAACATGTTATTCTAGGAGAAACATTATTTATGTGATCCTGCCAAAGATATCAAGACTTTGGGTAATTGGCAGTGTGTGTGCTCTCTGGGCAATTCAGTACCCACCACTGTGCAAGGAAAAGCTCCTATAAAAGATCTTTATCATTTAAGACTCTTCGTTAGGGCTTATTGTCCCTTTCTGTCATAGATTTTATTATTAAGGGTGAGACTTGATGATCCTGGAGGTCCCTTCCAACCCAGCTGATTCTATGATTCTATGATTAGACTGAACCACTTAAATGTAAATGAACCTTTGAAAGAACAGCTGAGCCTTGACTGCATTGTGAGACACTGAGCCCCCTCCTCTCAAGTGCTCTGATTCCTTTCTTACCATGAATGAAACCAGTAACACTGGAATTTCTGGAGAGTTTGAGACTTTTGCTGAGCCCATGGAAGGACAGAAGTGTGAACCTTGAACCCCAGACATTCCTCACCTGCCTCCCAGGGCATGGAGGGACAGAGAGCCTGAGAAGTAATTTCATCAGTTGTTTTGTAATTACAGCTCAAGATTCATATACCAGTGTGTTTATTTTCATGTTGATAATCCTTCAGGAACCAAAGAATCCAGTTGTCCATGAACCATTGGCCACCTTGCAAAGGTAGGAAAGGGTGATGTGGAATTTCTTTGCATTTCCCAATGTGGCTGCATATTTCACATGAGTGAAAAAGAGTCAAGAGATAAGGACAGACACTGAACATACAAACCCGAGGGTTGAAAAAAATGAAGTGCATCTTCAAAACCCAAAGCAACAAGTGAAACAGAGGACAGTCTGCAAGAATCTGCCACAGAAAAAGATATACGTGTGGATACAGAGAACTGAGAAATTGTTTAATTTAAACTCAGTAGGTGTGAGACAGAACTAAAAAGGCCTCCAAAACTGTATCAACTGGATAAACCAGAAAGACAGATTAGTCTTGTACTAAAATAGCAAAGTTTATATATTAAAAAATGAAAAGACTAGACAGAATGTTGTTAAATGAGCCAACAGCAGTAGAGTTTTCTGTTCCTCTGATGAGAAAATGAAAGGCCTGCATCAGGGATAAACAAGATCATGTAGTCAGCAGAGGAGACCCTTTTGGATGTGATTTATCCTGTCAGACAATGACTTTATGTCATTCAGTGTTCCAGAGATCTTTAGGGTTCTCTGGGCTTCAGGAAAGCACCAAAGAGAGAAAAAGCTGATCTTGTTCCCCTGCTATGTAATGCTTAGGAATCATCCCATGAGAATATAATACATTTAGGAGTTCAATTTTCTGAGCATTTTTTTCAGAAAAATTTTTTCTGAACTTGCTTTTGATATCACAAGAAAAGCAGGTTAGTAAATGATCAGTAGGAAAGGAATTATTCACAGTCCAATCAAAGTTGTTTTAGTGAAGTCAAACTGAGGCTAAAATATCTGGAAGGAAAGTCTGCAGGTTCTGTGTGTGGGAGGGGATAAATTTATCTGTCAAGAGGCAAAAGAAGCATTGATAACTGTCTCAATGTGAACTACTAAAAAATAAAGGCAAGTGCAACTTCTGGAAGTACAGGGAGAACATTCAGCAGAAGATAGGAAATGACCTTTCCTCTATAAACTACACCATTTAAAACTTGTTAAATGATGTGTCCAGCTCTGGAGGACACTTCAGAAAAGACATCTAAACAATGGAGGGAGTTCAAAGGAGAACTGCAAACACAATCCAGGGCAGGAAAGCAAATCTTTCACTATGAACTCTAAGAGGCCTAATTTTTAAAGCTTCTTGCAGGGGAGGCTAAGGCACAACATCATCCCACGAAAACAACTCCAGGTTCAACACCTTAATGGTTCTACCTGGAATATCATCCCCATCTCTTCAAAAAGGTTGGCAAATGTTGTAGCAGTCTTTGTGTGTGGCTTTCCAGTAGAATAAAATAGAAAATGAAAATAAACACTGGCGTGATAACACCTTGTAGCATTGAAGTTCAACTATGTTTTGGGACAGGATGAGGTACAAGAAGTTTCTATGCAAACCCTACAGGTCACTGGATGTTCAGGCTGCCCAGATGGCAGGAGTTATTATAGAGATAACCATCTTCTTTGCTTTTTCCTGTCCACAACACATCCCTGACACCTCTTGCCTTTTAGGACTAGAAGACATAAAATGTAAACAAAATAATGCAAACTGACAATCCTTTGGGAAAGTCTGAAATGAACGTGTATTTAATTAGTATGATTTTATTCAATTTGCATATTTACTGCCCATCTCAGTCCCATTTTAGACTCCTCACATTGCACAGAGAGAGAGAGAGGAAGAAAGAGAGAGGGTTACATTTAGTAAAACTGTTATTTTGAATAACTGGACCCAATCCTGTCATAGTGTGTCAGCTGGGCAAGGGGGAACTGCTTTTTACAGCCACTTCCTTGTCCACAAAAGACAAAATGACTGTAACAATTTGATGACCTCTACATGAATTCAATCATGTCCAGCTGTTCCTTTTTATTTCTCTTGAGGTTCCCTCTCTCAGACAAACTGACATTTTTCTGTCCACCATATTCAATCCAAGCATAATTCTCACATGAAACACACAAAGTTGAGCCAAACTTCACAATAATAATTTTGCTTGATGATCAGCTTTTCATTCCTAGCTCTTCTTTTGTCTGGCTCTGTGGCAGTGGATAACCCAAGAAAACAGGATCACACCCTCATCCAGATCTGCAGCTCTTTGCTGATAGAAATGTCACTGCTCTGTGACAGTGGCAACTGTCCCTGACTTTTAAGGAGTCCATCTGTGCCTTAAGAAGCTTGGGAGGCCCCAAATTCAAGGACAGTCCAAGCCCTCATAGCTGCTATTTACATTCACCCTAACCCTAACCCTTACTCAAACCTGCCAAATTGTATTCTATTATTATTCTATTATTATTTCTATGTCATCTTTCAGAAGAAGCCAAATCAACCAGTCTCACTCTTCTTTTCCTTCCACCAGTCTTTATGAAAAAATGAATTAATTTCTGGGACAGACTTAATTTGTGGAACACTCTTTATGCTCTTGCTTGCCTGTGTTGCAAACAAGCAGCTGAGCAGAGACACATCATTCCAGGACACACATCTTGATGCAAATTCTGAAACCCCTGGGTATTATACATATTTCCAACTTAGATGTCTCCTTCTTCCAGAGGTTGGAGCAGATTAGGGAGCAGAGGGTTAAATATTTGCCTCTCAAATCCCTTGGAAGCTGAGAGTCCAGCCCTGAGTAGTTCTGCTGGATGCCACCAGAATAAGGGGCTTCTCCCATTTCTTTCAGGCCAACTGAAGGGACTTGGGAGGAGATTCCCATCTCCTCTCCTGCCCAGCAAAGGCAAAGAAGATGTACATGTGAAGAAAGTCATCCTCCATCTAATTCCATGATGATCTAATCCAGCTCCCATGCAAGTCAACCATTCCTGTTTTATACTGATGGGAGGTGAAGGTTGACACAACCTTTTCCTTTTCGCCTTGTCTTGGAGCTAGTGGATACACTATCCCACATTATTGCAGAAGTCTTGTTGGAGTAAGACCTGTGGGAGGGAAAGAACTGCTGCTTGAGTCAAAGCAGACAACTGGCTGATTTTTCCTGTTTCTTCCTTGTTTGGAAAGTCTCTGCCATTGAGCGTCATCCTGCCTTCCATTTTTCCACCCTCCCTGAAGACACACAAGTCTTCCTGCCCTGTAATCCAAGTGACCAAGTGGGAATGCAGAGCAGGGATGAGTCTCTAAAGCCCACAGATTCCTGAAATTCCATCAAAAGTAGCTAGTTGAAGCCATTCTCCCTATCAGGTATTCAGAGTTTAAATTCATATACCTATTGCTAACTTGATTTCCCTTGGGTTTTTCCTTACCAGCCTTGTTTTTCAGACTCTCTTCTTTCCTTTACAGCAATCTTGTGGGATGTGACAATGTTTTTGGTTTTCTTTTTAATTCACTTCATCAATGGAATCCTTACTTGGTTAAATGTTGTTAAGAGTGACAAGCACTTACAAAGCATTTGAACCACTCACAGATATTCCGATGGTTCCACAGGAAGAAAAAGCTTGGAAAACACACATATAAACACACACAGAATTACACAGAAGAATATAAATACTGAGTCTGGAGCTACTGAGAGCTCTGCAAACTCTGGGGGGGGGGGGGGGGGGGGGGGTGTATAATTATCCCAGCCTTCCCTGGATGAAGAGAATGAATGCACAAATTGAGGGTGTGACCCAGTTCTCCCCGTGCCCCATCAGCCATAGTGGGCTCCTCTGACTGTCTTTCCTTTTCCCATCTCTTAAAGGAAAGTTCCTTCCCAGCCAGCTGAGATGCCACCACACAGTGTGCACATCCAAAATCTCTTTCTGTCCAAGCCAGAATTCTCTGCTTTGTTTGAGTCTCCTCTGAACACAGACCCTGACCCCAAATTCCCTGTGGGATGCAGACAGCAGTGCAGGGATGGCACTGGATACAAACATATCTAAAGCAAGCTCTAGAACAGTTCATTTTATGTCAGGATCACTGTTTTGTATCCATCAGTGAACCAGAGGGCCTTCAAAGGTGCACAAATTATCTTTAAGGGCCCTTCTAAACCAAGCCATTTTATGATTCTATGAAATGTTCACGTTTATTTTTTCTAGAGTATTCAGAAATGGGAACTTAGGTAGTACTCTCAATAAAAAGAGAGAAGACAGTTGAGAGAAGAGCTTTATCATGCTTTAGGAGACTGTGCCAGTGAACACAGAGAAGGGGTGTGTGCAGTGCTGTGTTTGGCTGTGATAGACACAACCCCATCTCCACTCACCTGAGTATAAAGAAATAACTGAGTTTAAGAACATGGGAAACTTGAGGCTTCACTGAAACTCCATCCCTGGAATGTTCAAGTCAAGGTTGGATGTGGTTTGGAGAAATCTGGCCCAGTGGAAGTTATCCCTGCCTATGGCAGGAGGACTGGAACTAGATAATATTTAAGGTCCCTTCCAACCCAAATAATTCTGTGATTTGGATTGTATGAAGTTTCTCTATCTGATATCTTCACTGATATTGAGATTAATTTAATTTTACTTAATCCATCTAGAAGTTAAACACTGAGTTTAAACTGACCATCTGGGGTCCCTCTATAGCTCTTGAAGGAAAACACTTTCTGAAAATGATTCACATCCCCTTGACACATGGCAGAGGAAAGGAAGACCTTCTTCAGGGAAGAGGACATTGCATTTCCTTTCAATCCATCCTCCTGATGAAAAGTAGCATTTAGAGTCCCTTCATAAGCAGATCATAAAGGGATTTGGAGGATCCCAGATTTGTGACAAAGCTGTACAAGCCCAAATGCTACTGAATGCAATCAGTATGAGATGCTCTGTGAAAAAAAACAAACCTTAGCTAAAGGCCTTGCAGATATTTTGCCTGTATGTGCCTCCACGACCACATAGATCTTCAACCTGTAAAGTAACTTCAGAACGCAGTTCCTGAGGTTTGGTAGATTTGTTGTGTGTGTGCCTGTTAAAAGTGTGGCTAAATTTAGTGTTTCCTGCTGAAATACAACCACCAGGAAGCTGATTCATTCTGTGATAGTTCATATCCACGAGACTATAACCCACTCCCAGTTGTAACTTATGTTTTTTTTACAACCAGAGTTGATGTTGACAGATCTTCCTGCTTCCCCAGTGCCAACGTACTCCGAGCTTGTTCCTGGAGGAATGGGGTAGGTCTTACTCATAATTTTTGTCACAAACAAGAACAGTAGTTTTACGCATCAAAGTTCACTTTGAAGTAAAGATTCGATCAACACGGTCAATTGTGTCCCTGGTGTGAGGCACCCAACGTGGATGCACAAACATATTCCATGAGTCAAGTGTTGAAAGTGCCTGTTTCTTTCCTCTAAATAAGGGAAACAAGTAGCATAAAATGGAATGTCTCTGAAGCCTGGTGAGGTTAATGTTACTATTGCTCAGGATTTTCTTCGATTTAAGTGTCACGTGTGAGTTTCAATAGTTGTTATTCCTTGACCTCAGTCAAACCATGAGTTTTCTGCTCCTGTAATCAGGGGAGGACAATCCCAGTAAGGATTATGAATCAACAGCAAGTACATGGCTGTGGGAAGCTGCACCTAAAGATAGTGATGGTTCATCATCAAAACTGAGGATGTCATTGACATCCCAATGGTTGGGTTCTTTGGAAATCTCAGAAAATGCCACCACACTGAGGGTTAAATGCCAAACATGTTTTTTTTTTCTAAGTGCACGTATTTAGCAACAATTGTCCTTTTGAGTTTCTTTTGCTAGGCTCTTGTTCTGGTGTATTGTTTTCCATTGTTTTATGTCTGGAGGGCTGGAGTGGCAAGCAGGTGTTAAAGTTGCAAATTTTAGTTGACTTAGAAAAGGCAGCGTTAGTGTGGAGGTGCAAGATTAGAATTTAAGATGAACCTTGTGAATTGCAAAACTGGTCTGAAGTACAAAGAAGCTTTTCTATGGAGAAAATTCACTGTGTTATAATCCTCCAAACACCAGATAAAAAACTACATTAGCAGAAGTCAAGAGGACCAAAAGAGGGAAGTTTTCAAGAAAATGGGTTGATTAGTCTATAAATAAATGAGACAAATAACATTTAAATATCTAACAAGTATTTGAGAGGAAGGCATAAATCTTTTCCAAGGTCCATGTTGTTGGGCTTTCACTGCAAGGGAGATTTGGAAATTTTTAGTGTAAGCACTGGAATCAAACATCTAAAGGCATCCAAGGATCATCATCCTTGAGGAAAGTCTTTAAGACAGGCTAGATAAACTGCTGTCAGGAGGATTGTAAGTGTAATTGGAGATGCAGGAAAGACTAAGGAACTTCCAAGGAAGATCCATTTACTATGAGTGACATTCTGTGAGACGTAAAAGTACTCTGCCTGTAGTGACTTTGTTTTATTGCCTAATCTCCCCAGCCTGTATGAAATGGTGAATTACTTTGCTGCTGCAACGTGATCTCATAGATTTAACAAGTCCAGCTGACACTTCCCAGACTGTGGCGATGTGATAAACCTGACAAAGTTCACCTCAAGGCTTTTTTCTGCTTGGGAAATAGGTCACAAGTTTCACCTCAAGGTCTCCCTTTTATTTTCCTATCAGCTCAACATCCAGTGCCCTATAACACTTGGCAGTTAGAAGAAATTCATTATAATAAAGAAGTCTGGGATGTTGAATCAGCACCTCGGACTGTGCCAAAGACAAGCTGGGAGCCTGAGCAGTGGAGCTGTGGGGAAACAGAGCACAGAGCACACACAGGGATGAAATCTGGAAACAAAACTCAGGGAAATTACATAAAACACCTCCCTCCAAACAACTAAATCATCAGCATTGGTGGAGCTTATAGCAGTGGCATCTTCAGCTTGATTTCTTCTGCACACCGAAAAACCAAGTGGACTGTGATCCATACTGAAAACTTTCCTATGGTAGCAACAATGGTTTATTCACCTCCTGTATTTGTAATGAAGTACCAAGGCTTTCATTAGCACAGTCACTGGTGTGTCATGCCCAGTATTCCTGGCAGACTTGTTATTTTATGTAACACAATGTGCAGGGCAAAAGAAAAAAAAATAAAATAAAAATAAAATAAAATAAAAAAAAAATTGGTCAACCTCCCAGTGATGCACTGGGCACAGGAAATTCAAAAGGACAATTGTTGCTAAATATGTGCACTTAGAAAAAAAAAATCATATTTGGCATTTAACCCTCAATGTGGCAGCGTTTTCTGAGATTGCCAGAAAAACCAACCATTTCACAAGCCAACTGTGTTTAAATAACACACAGAGGAGAAGGTTTGGTTGGAGAAAAAGAGGTAAGATTTTCTCCTGTTTAATGGCAAGGGATTCATACCCCTTTTCTATCCATTGCTGCTATAAGAGGGACGTTACTTTCTGCATTAATGCTGCTGCTAAGCAGCAGAGCCTGTGGTTTCTCTCTCCAGCATCAGCTTAGGGAGAAGAAATGCCTAATTTGGAAGGTGCTTTCAGACAAAAGATGTTCCTGGGGTCAGCTAAATTCTCTGTACCCTTTTCCTAGCACTGTTTGCCGTGTGTCAGGAGAACAGGCAGTGGTGAAGAACTTCATGGTCCATAATCATGGAACCACAGAATCCTTCAAGCTGGAAAACACCCCTCCTTTGTGGAGATGCTGCTGTCAACTTGGTGGTACAGGGGAATCAGGGGGAAACAAAAATCTGGTTCCTGGTGCAGGCTAATTTGTCTGAGAAATTCCCTTTTATGTCTCAGTTGGAAGACAGTCATCTTTATTACTTAATGTCCCAGAAATGTCAAAAAAAAAGGGTAATAACAGTCCTCCCGTTGGTGTGGTTGGCAGGTGGGCAGCTCTCATGGCCAGAGAACTGGGATTTCCAGAAAAAGGTAAATGCTGGCTGGAGCTGGGCAGCCTAGGAAGCCTAAAAAGTTGGTTAAATGGAACCAATGGAGTGTAGATGTCTGAAATCAAGGACTGTAATTACATTCTGAAAGCTCACACACTCTGCATTCACTAAGACAGAGGACATCAGCTCAGTCAGAGATATTTTCATGGTAGATACCAACAATTAGGGGGGACAAATGCCACCCACATGGCTTTGTTGTGCTTGTGATGAAAAATTGTGCTGTACTGACACATTTATCCCTGCATTATGTATGTTTTCAGGAACTGCTGTACGGTCTCTTGCCCCCAGAAGAGAGAAAACTTGAAATTGGAGGCAAACTCTCTGAGGGCATTCATGAGGGATTTTCTCTTCAGATGCCTTCAAAATCTCCTTCAAGAGAAAACAACTTTTTAATCATCTTCTCTGTCCATCTGTACTAAATTGGTCATTGATGTAAATAGGTTTGCCTCTGCTGATATTGAATTTCATTCATTTATTGTACAACCACAGATTTTGTCCAGTCATATATACACTGATAAATTTTTGACAGTTTTATTTTTCTGGAGGGAAAAAATAAAATAAAAATGAGGCTTAACATATCCATATCTAGTGAAAAATTAAAACAAAATCCATCAAAAAGAGAATTATGTTGTCCAGGTGAACATGGAGGAATGTACAGATACTTTTTGCCTCTAAGAAAAGGAAAAACTTCAGTCTTTAGAACATACTTTGATTTCACTGAATCAGGAAGTACTTAAATGAAAATTAATCAAGAGAACTTTATGCCTTTGAGTCTTGCTCATTAGAGGGTGACATCCCATCTCGTCTCCCAAAGAAAACAGGTGACTCATGTGGTTGATAAATAACTGCTGATCCTCACAGGTGAGTTTCTGATAATTCAGGTCCAGCATCCCAAAGCAATTCCAGGGTCCAGCTCCGTAAGGGGGGATTTTGCAGGCTCTGAGTTTTCCATGCAGGGAACAAAGTCAGCTGAGTCCCTAAGGAGGGAATTTTCAGCAGTTGCCATATGGAGCAAGTGGGTGCTTAGACTGGTTAGTAGCAAATGCTGGAGAGGGGGATGTGTCTGAAATCTTCCATCTTTCCTGGATTTAGGAGAATTAAGCCAGGGATTCAGTCTAAAGCCCCTCCCAGTTCCTGGGCACTTTACTCGTGCTTTAGGTGTTGGTTGTGCTCAGGGACCTCTTGCAGAGATTTTCCCAAGTGGGAATGGGACTCAATGGGCACCTTGTACTTTTTACAACAGAAATATGGAAATGTTCTCCTTCTATCCAGAGAAGGAATGGAGTCCAAAAAACAACTCCTGAATATTGGTGCAAATCTGTTTAATTCAGTGGAATTATTCTTACTGGAAACCCCACCTGTGAGCTACAATTTCTGTGTGGACAGCACTGAACAGAACACAGGGGAAAACATTTTTATTCCAACCAGAAATGCTGGGCTCCTTCCCATTTCTGAGATGTTGGAGCAAGATTACATGGATACTCCAGCTCTTCCCTGTTCCACAGTTTTGCTCTTCTCCATGGAGGTGAGAGCTGGTGATGCCCCAGAGGGGTGAAAGTCTATGGGCAGAAGTAGGAACTGCTGTTGTCTCTGAAACTGTATAAAATGGAGTATTCCTGGAACTGTTGCTTGCCTGCTAAAAGACTTGTCTGGCAGGGCCACAGGGTAACTAAATCTTCTCAGGAGAAGAATAATTGTGGTTTGCTCAATTTCCCCTGGTTCTTCCAATCATTTGACTGCTGGACTGACACACATTCCTTCTGCCCTTCAACTTTGACTGTTCCTTCACCTAAGAGGGAAATTCCCCAAGAATTCATGTTAGCCAAGACCAAATTTGCAGTCACTGACATTTGTTTCTTGTTCAAAAAGCAGCGATCCTGAGCAATCTGACGTGTGGGAGTGAAGAACAAAAGCCTACCACTCCAACTACATTTGTTTTCTCACTGAAATGTTAAGTGAGATTTGTTCTACAACCCTCCTGATTGGTTTCAGACAGAAAAATGAGTTGGTCCTGGGATCTTGGCAATTAAATATCCAGTCCTGTGAGCTTGATTTTTCACTCAACTGTCTCTAGTGTAACTAAATCAAAGAGTTGTTGGGAATACACACTGGTTTAAATCATCTGTGAAGAAACACCCCTCAGCTAAAGAGCTACTTTCTCCCTCTTGTTCCCATCAGATCTGTTCTTAATTGCATGTCATAAACACTTACATAAGGCTAGCAGTCATCTCTCTCTATTTCCAGAAAAAACCAAACCCCACCTTCAAGTGTGATTTGGTGCATAAACTAAAACCACACCCAGAAAAGATGTCTGCACAAATCCCAGCTTACCTGATGTGCAGTTTGTCCTTTTTTTGGGCTTCTGGTGGTTGTGGGCTCTGGGTTCAGAGGCCTCTGGTTACTTGGCCAAGTCCTGGTGTCTTTGCCATCAGCCTGAGTAACGTGGGATGGAGCTTGTTTTGTGGAAAAGTGGCATAATGAGCAGAGTAGGAATTAGATCTGTGTCGTGGTGGACATTTCTGAAGAATTCCAGCTGGTTTCTCTACTCATGTTTTCTCTTTCCTCTTTCCTCATTACACTTATGCTGCTGTACAATTTATTTTGTCCACAACTCCCTCTACTTCCTGTGCAATAGATTTGTTCTTTTGTTTTCATCCTCTTCTGTTTCCCCTCCTGGTGGTTCTTCTACACACAGGCCAAGTCTGTCTCTGCTCTTTCTGCCCAGAACTGAAGGTTGAGGGGCCCTGGGTATCGTCCTTGTACAGGCAATTAGTAACAACACAGCAGAGATGATCATGGTTTACTTCACATCACAGCGTAGAGGGAAAAATTGGATAATAGCTCCACCCATTCCTTTTATATGTGTATATTCCCTGGAACCGTTTCTGTCTTTAATTTACTTCAGATTTTTTTCTTTTCTGTTAGAATTATTGTTTTATTGAGTTACTGTGGCACCAAATCCCAAAATGTAAAATGAGAGGTGGGTAACAGTTATGAAGAGACCAATGAGGAGCCCTAGGATGAAAATACAAGTGTGAGGTGACTTTGGTTCAACACCAAGGTGAGTGTCCAACCTGCTACTCCTAAGGCACATTTAATTTGTGTGTTGCTCACATATTCCACCGGTCAGACTAAAGGTCTGGCTTTCCTGGTACCCAGTCTCTGGCACAGGCCAGTCAGGGATATTTAGAGGAGACTGCAGAAATCAAGGAACCATTTTGCAGTACTTCCCATGGCTATTTTCCTGGCTTCTGGAAATTTTCCTTTCAGGGATTCTTTCTCACCTTATCAGTACTGATACAGAGGTTGCTTGGTCATCCAGTTCCTAATTGTAGGAAGAAGTGAGTAAAGAGGGACTTTCCTGTGGATAGGGCTGACTATCTGGGCATCTCCATTCCACAGGTGCCAATTTGGGACACATGGAAACTCTTGTAAATTATTCATAGAGCTCTTGCTGTGTCCAGTTCCCTGAGGTGCGTGATACATGCCCTGTGTCTTGGGCACCTGTTTGGTAGGTCCAGAGAAGCTGCTCACTGAAGATCTCCAAGTCTCAGAGGCTGTTTGTAGTAAATAAAAAGTTTCACTGAAAAGGACACAACTAGAATCAATTGTATCTTGTATTAAAATTCCACCATCTGCCATTATTTGGCTAAATTTGATTTTCGATTTGTCTGTCACATGGTTCCTCATTGAAGTCCCACTGTAATTAGAAGGGTAAACCCAAAAACTGAATTATTCCCCTTTTCTTTGCTTTTTCCTTTTTTTCACTGGTACAGTTCTCTTGTGTAAGTAAGTGCATTATAAAACAGAAGGAAATAAAGTTGGCTATATGGAAAATCAAGAACATCTGATGCCTAGGAAGAATAAAAACTTGGGGGTGACAGGCTGCAGACATCTGGATTCCTGTTTAAACAGTTTTCAGCTTTGTCACTGAATCATCTTTTGAAAACTGAATGTATTTTAAAACCCCTTATTGACTGTCTAATACTATCCAGGTGTGTGTTTGATTTTTCCTTCTTACCGACATATTGTCCAAATGAAAAAGCCTTGAATTAATTTAAGTATAATTTAGAAGACATTACCAGTGCATTAAAGCAAGAAGAGGGAGAAAAAAGAGGAGGCAGAGAAGTGGGCTGATTTTAAACAACCATCCTTCAAGAGTTGGGTCCGGGCAATCAGTTCCTGACTCTGGATCAGATTTTCCTTAGTTTGAAGCCAGAGCAAACCCCTGGTTTACAGATGGAGGTGCCCCCAGCTGTTAAGGCAGGCAGAGATCTGAGAGCACAGGGGTTAATCCAAGGCGTGTGTGCATGTCCCGCTGAGATAAACCAGGCACTCGGACCTTTTGCTCTCAGAGAAACTCTGGCACTGCCGGGAAATTCATTCTGTCTGCAAAACCAAGCATGTAATTTCCCTTCTCCCTTGCTCTCCCCTCTGTCCCCGTCTCTGGCCAGTCCTGTGGCTCAGTCTCCCTGGTGACAACCGGGACAGCTGAGCTGACCCTCAGCAGGATGGTGACACGCAGGTTTTCACTGCAGGAAGCCCCCAAGCTGACTTTTTTAACCTGCTGGTCAGAAGAGGAAGGCTGGGGAAACCCTGAAACACCTCTGTGCTTCGGAGAGAAAAAGCGAAGAAATGACATAAATTAAAATAAAATAGTAAAAAAGAAAAAAAAAAAAAGCAAACACCTCCCCCTCAACATCCAACTTGCATCTACAGAAAGCTTTCAGCTTACACTCAGTGTTATGTCAGCTTTACACAGAGATTAAAACTGATCCCTCCTCAGTGAGCACCAGCTCGTGTGAGCCGTGTAAATCCGCAAGTGTGTTCGTGCAGCCTTCCGACTTGGCATCCCAAACACCTCCAAGTCCACAGAGCCAAGAGAAAGGACATTTCTACCTGTTTCCAAATGAAACAGAGGTGCTGAAGTCCCTGGAGTGTGGATTTAGTTGTCAGTCTTATTTACTACTCTGAGCTGTTCTCTGCCGCCGCTGAAGCTGAGCGTGAATAACTCACCAGCCTGCACAGATAACTTTGCTTTTTGTTTCAGTCCGGCTCGAGACAGAAATCCCATCAAAGCTTTCATTCCAATCCCCGTGCTGAATGATGACACGGGAGTTCAAGAAGTAGAGGGTAAAAAAAAATTCCTGAGGTGCTCCTAAAGATTTTTCCAGGAATTTTTAAAAGCCTCTTAAAAACGGCGGCAGAGATCGGACGCTGGTGAGGGAGGGGAAGAAAAAAAAAAAAGGAAGAAAAAACTTTGGCAGGCAAGCAGTGTCTTACATCAATCTAGCAGTCAGCATCTATGTAGATGTTCTTTCCTCCTTTTGTGCAACACCCCTTCCCTCCTACAGACCACCCAAAGCCCTATAAATAATCCAAGGACTGTATTTTTCCTCCAGATTTCTCTTCAGACCTCAAAGGAAAAACTATCAGGCAGAGGAAGGGAGAGAGGGAGAAGGGAAAGTGAGGAGGAGAGAGAGAGAAAGAGGAAAGATGGCTAGTGAGTTCAAAAAGAAAATGTTCTGGAGGGCAGTGGTGGCTGAGTTCCTTGCCATGAGCCTCTTTATTTTTATCAGCATTGGCTCGGCTCTGGGCTTCAGCTTCCCCGTGGTGGGCAACAAAACATCCACGAGGTCCCAGGACAACGTGAAGGTCTCGCTGGCTTTTGGGTTATCCATCGCTACCATGGCCCAGAGCGTGGGTCACATCAGTGGGGCCCACCTGAACCCGGCTGTCACCCTGGGGCTGCTGCTCAGCTGCCAGATCAGCATCTTCAAGGCGCTCATGTACATCCTTGCCCAGTGCCTGGGGGCAGTGGTGGCCACGGCAATTCTGTCAGGAGTCACCTCCTCTCTCCCAAACAACCTCCTGGGGCTCAATGCGGTGAGTAGAAACTTTTAATTCCTCCTTCCTTTTTTTTTTTTTTTTTTTTCCAAGTAGAAATGTAGCACCTGTAACCTGTGTGTGTGGGGGGGGAGTGATGGTGACCTCAGGCAGCCAACTGCTTATCGTAGCAGAGAATTCAGCCCTGCCTGATTCCAGGATGGATCTGTGTCACAGGGATGGTCCTTCCTCCCCACCCCTATTTCAGAGCTTTAGGACGTTCTGGTCAGGATGAGTTTTGCTTATGTTCAGTTTTTTACATCCAAGTTGCTGAAAGGTGGCTCTTGGCAACAATTTAACACTGAAATCTCTGGCAGTTGCCTGATTTTCATGATTCTGAGGGTCTCTAAGGTGACGTGCTGATTAATGAGCATTTACCGGTGTTGTTTTGGCTTCTGTGAATGTGGTTCATTTTCAATAACTAATTAATGGTTTGTGTAACCTGATGATGACTGCAATGAAAACCTGTGGGAGCAGAGAGAGATGTGTAGCAAGAGAAACCCTGTCCCCAAAGGTGTGAGCTTTACCTGTTGCATTAGGCAGAGTGCTCAGATCCTGCCTGACACAACCCCAGCTGCCCTTTCTGTGTATTTCTGTGCAAAACCAGGACAAATCCTGAATTCTCAGGTGTAAAGATGTGAGGCAGCTGCAGGTAACATGGGTACAGGTTTCATCCCTCTCCCAGCCAGATGCTCACATCATGCTGCCTAAAAACTGCCTGCCCACAACTCCTCCTCCTCAAAATGTTGTCATTTTGCAGTTGTTGTTGTACCATAATAGGAGAAAAAAAAGGCTAAATACACTTTTAAACTTGAAATCATCCCACTGTCAGATGCAGTGCTACAGCCACTGCAGTACACACAGTATTATAAATGGAAATTGTCTTCTAGTCACTTATTTTACCTGATCTCTTAAGAACAGGTATTTCACATATTTTTTGTAGCCCCTTTCTTGCAGAACACTTTTAACTTGAGCTAATTTGAAAGATCTACCTAACTGAAGGGATATTTAGAACATAAAGCTGCAGATACAGTACATTTTCTGAAATAATCTAGGCAAAATATTAATATGGTTTCTGCACGCTGTGGCTTTACAGCTAATTCAGAAAATGAGGCAGTTTTTGAAAACATAATAAAACCTGATGTTAAGGTGATTCCTGAGCAGCTCAGTGTCATCCACCCTGGTGTTACTCTGAGTTGGCTGCCTTCCTCCCTGGAGCCTGGTGCCTGCAGCTATTCCATCCTGCCACCGTCTTGGAAATTCTGATGGGTTGACTCAAAACACTTCGGGGAAGAAAAGCAAATAATTTTATTGACTCCAGAAGGCTCTGTCTGTGTGTGTGATACACGATCTTTTCCTCTGAAACCACTGGCAGAGGGAGCAGCTCAACCACATGGGACAGGGGATCCACCCAAGCGGTTTCCTCGAGAGGTCCAAGTGCCATTAAACACGGGAGGTCTGGTTTCAGTAGCACTTAAGCTTGGCCTTTCCCTTTTGCTTCCATAAAATCCTGATGACTGGTTCCTTCCTCTAACCAAAAGCCCTAAAACTGGCCATTTGTAAAGCAGGGTAAAGGTCTTCTCGCTCCTCAGTCAGTAACTCCCCAAGCTACAAAATAAAAACCAGGCAGCATTTAAGTCTCCATCATACAAATTTCACAAATTTGGCCACAGTTTCTGTGCAATGAATTAATATAGTTCCTAAAACCCCTGGTCTCAGTGTTTGTCATTGTCATATACTCAGAATTTTGATTTTTTTTTTCTCTTTCACATTTAGTTATAAATGTTCTGGATAGAGGAGCAGTGGAGAGATCTCCCTGGGGATGGGGAGGGCAGCAGCTGCTCTTCTCCCTTGCAGGAAAGAGCCAGAGAGGAAGGGAAAGCAAATCCATTCATTTCCCAGTGACAAGCTTGGAGTGTCTGGGGAGGGGAGAACTGAGAAGTGAGTTGGGTCTGAGCTGTGCTTGTGCAGAGCTGTTCTCAACAGGACACATCCTGAAACCACAGCCCAGCAGCAGGTGCCTCCCTCAGCAAACACAGGACGAGGAGAAACCACGGAGAGTTGCTTTTATGTTATGCTTTTTAACCCAAGGACAAGGAGGGGAGGGACAGAGCTGGCATCCCTGCAAGGTGCTTTGTCTTCCTGCCCTTCTTGTGGGAAATGAGGTGTAGACTCACTGCTGAGATGCTTGTTTGATAAGGTTGGGAAGAGGGCTTGGATGTGTGGGACTTTGTTCTCTGTCTTGACTCTGCCATGCTCTTGAAGAGGTGTTTTTTTTAACAGGAAAAATGGGGTGGAAGCAGTTTAATGGAGTGAGTGTCCATCCAATGTTCCCAGTGGATACTGGGTGGGGTTGCATGCCTGAGCTTAGATTTGTCCTGCCCAGCTGTAGGTCCTGCACTGAGGGACCAAGCTGAGAATCCATTTCCATAGGGTCCTCTGTAGGTCACAGAGAAGGAGAGACAAAGAGAGGGACTTCAGTCTTTAGATCCATTAAGTTGTCCTCCAGAGATACCCAGATCTTCTTTGGCATGATGAGGCTCCAGGCTTGAGATCCTCTGCTAAGTATCCAGAATTAAGTGGGATAAATTTGTGTCTTTCTCATTGTCCAAAGAGAACAAGGGAAACACAAGCAAATGAAGCACAAAACCCAGCCATGGAAGGTGCAAGGCTGAAGAGAAAGAAGGGAGAATGCAAATGCAGGATGTTCCTTTAACATGTTCCATATTAAGATCTGTTTTACACTAAGACAAGCAAAGCAGTCACACATTAATAGCTTGATCCAAACTTTACTGAAGTCAAAGGAAATATTTTTAGTTATTTTGGCTGGTTCCGAGTAAGACATTTTGGACAATATTCAGGGAGGTATTTAGATTACTGAATCCTTTTAAAACACTTAACTTCCAGTATATTCTAGTAGTGGTGTGGGTGCCAAAGTAAAAACTTCAAGAATTGGAAAAGCCGAAGGAGGAGTATGCAGTGTGCTTGCTCTCTAAAGAAATCAGATATTTTTCCTTGCATCATATTATATCTTTTTTTGGAAGTTGATTTACTACACGTTACAAGTTTCCATTAGGTAAAACTGTAAGAATAGAGAATACCTAATCCCAAATGCACTCATCTGCCAGCAGAGCTGGCTATTGTCTAGTGAGGACAGATCTGTAGTTTGGATAATGGAAGAAACTATTCAGCACAAGCAGTTAATGACCAACAGAGAGCTCAAGCAGGAAAGACGGGTGAGAGTAGCCTCCCGTGCTTTAAGGTAACACAATATTTGCTGTTCAGCAATGATTATCTGGAGAACTTTTATCAAGCTTTTAAAAGCATTCTGAGGAAATTTCTTTCGCTCAGGTTAATGCTATATATTCAATTAATCAGAGTTTGTAAGAAATGCAGACACCGCTTTACAATTTCATATTTTCTGTGTTTTGGCACACGGATTGGAGTGCCAGGAAATGTGCCCCCTAACTCTTGGGGCTATAATTTAGAAAACATTTGAAAACTCTGCCTTCAAAGTCTGTGATGTAAGATATTGTTTTAAAAGTTAGAAGTGGATCAAAAAGTATAGGCAAGAAAAACAGACCTGAAGGTAACGTTGCTCGGGTAGATAAAGAGAAAAGAAAAACAACCAAGAATAACAAATAGAAAGACTTGGGTTTAGAAAACACTCAGTGGACTGATAAATGTTGTTTGTGTAACTGAAGTTCTTTCTGGAAAAGCCAGGAGAGATCTGTGGTCAGTGGATTTGGAGGTTTGGTGCATTTTCTTAAGACAGGTGAATAGTCGTATAGATACTATTCCTGGAGCATGGAAAATCACCTGTTGATGGAACACCCTTTGGATTTTCAGTGTGACTGGCTGTGTCTCTGCCACTACAGCTGAGAGGAGTGTCCCCAAATCTGGATCAACTGTGGCAGAAGAATTTGTTTCCTTTAGGGTGCAACATCCTCTGGTGACAAACAGTGCTCAAATCCTTTGAGAAAGTCAGGGAGAAAGGAAATCTTTACTGTCCTTGACTGTTCACACCAGGGTAGTATCTGCTGCTTCGAGACACCTTCCACCCTCACCAAAGTCTCCCCACAGAATCACAGAAATGTGGAATGGTTTGGTTTGGAAGGGACCTTAAAGCCCATCTCATTCCAACCTTGTACCATGGGCAGAGACACCTTCCACTAGACCAGGTTGCTCCAAGCCCCATCCAGCCCGGCCTTTAACTCTTCCAGGGATGGGAATGAGTCCTCTTTCCATAACTAATCCCACTAAGTAGGATTGTGAGCCAGCACCAGCAGAGTAGTTTAGAAGCCTTATACTGGAGATGTGGTTTTTTTCTCTGCTGTCGGTATGTTCCCCAGCTCCAGCCTTATTCTGGTACTTGGGGAAGATGAACAATCTCTTGTCTCTGGGAGACTGGAACATAGGATGGGGCACAGGATACATGGATCCTTATCTCCTGCACATGATTTTATCTCTAAGGCATCAATCCTAGTGATTTTTCTCCCAAAAAATTTCCAGGGCACAGAGGCTTCAAGTGCAAACAGAAAATTGCCCCTGCACTGGGAATTCCCTTTCGTAAAGTTGAGAGCTACCACACCTTTTAATGGTATTCCTGGGTCAGCACTGAAGATTTTACCCTGATATTTCTTGTTGAACCTTTCCAATCCTTTAGAAAATTCTCTCAGGGGGGATCTCGAATGAGAATCGCCAAACTCCCAACATTTGGTCCAGCCCAGCGAGCCACTGGTGGCCCTCTGACCATGGGGAGCAGGATTCTCATGGTTGCCCTGGATGACTCAGTGTTTGCCTTGTGATTTCCCTCTCTCCTCTTGTCCGCGCCCTGTGGGTCTGTTCTCCTTCAGCCTCAAATTAAACAAAGGCGGCTTGGGTTGGAAGAACTTCCAAAATAAACTGAGGGCTTGACAGTGTGAGTGGACAACTGAGTAAGTGATGCTGCTTTTCCTCTGAGTCAGTGTGGAAAATTGCAGCTCCAGAGGTGCCGCTGGATGGACAGGACATGCAGCCGAGTTGCTGACCTTTAGCGCTCGTTAAAAAATCCCTGGATGCCCTTTTTTTTTTTTAAATTTAGATTATATACTGTGACTTTCTCCAGTCTCAATGCAGTCAGGAGCTTCATTCTCCCTGTCTCTGCCCCCTGCACTCCCTGTTTTTGATCCAACATAGGCTTCTCCTGCCAGCCTTGTCTCTACTGGGACACATCTGCATCCTCGAGTACTGGGGCTTTTACAAGAAGTCACCACATTTTTTTGAGTGAGCAAAATGGTTTCGGAGCATGAGATTAATCTGGGATTTTTATTTCTTAACAAAGAGCTGTCACAACAATGGCTCATTGTTCAATGTCAGTTTTTGCAGCAGAGGTCTTTCATGGCCTGCCAGCATTGTGTTGGATTGCCCCAGGCCAGGCAAGTGGGACACAGGAAAGGCACCTGCTCAAAAACTGGCCACGGTCTTGGCCTCTTTCTAATGAGTTCACACAGTGACAGCAGAAACATTTGGGCTGATAACCTGATGGTTATCGCCCATTCTCTGGAGCATTTTGGGCTAACATGGGTTATAGCTCCAATCCTTATCTCAGATCTCAGAGCTTATTATCTAATTTCCATTTCCAGTATTTACTTAGTGCTTCTATAATAATACAGCCCTGTCCCGAGATTTTGGCAGAGAACACTCAGGGATGCAGCAGCACAGCCACTGCTGGCACAAGGCAAGGCCTTAGTGATCATCCAGCAGCCTTTTGATGCTAGAACAGAGGGGTTCAAGGAGGGTTTTGTACCGTGGTCCACATCCAAAGGACCCAAGGACATCTGGCTCACTGTTTCAGAAATGCTCTGCAAGACTCAGATTAAGATGCCCTTTATTTATTTCTACATAGAAATTATAGAACTTGAGTAAAGGAGTGCACAGGAGGTTGCAAAACACTGAGTTGCCATAGACCTAAAACCATTATTGATTTGGTAGATAAATTACTATTGTAATTCAAGTGGAGCCATGCTGGGATTTTCAGAGAACAGTTTCTTTCTGTGTTTGACCAGCAGTCAAACTAAGTAGGATTAAGTGTGAAATATAAGGAAATTCATTTTGCCACCACCCTTCCTGACTGATGAATAAAAAGTTAAAATGGTTTTCCCCTTCCATAGTGTTCTATGTGTTGTGTCATATGTGTTGGATATTCTGTGTGTGTGTGTGTTCACACACCAAAGTGATAGATAGATATCTATCTCTAGCCCAAATTCCATTTTTTAATTTAAATAAAAAAAGAATTTTTTAAAAAAGATCTCTGTTAGTGGGTGTCTAAAGCTCTTACATGGCAAGAACCACAGCCTGGATACAAATGGAAATTTCCACAGTAAACATGAGAATGGATATCATGGATCAATTCTGGGTAAATTGGTCCAATGGTAAGAAAAAACATAGAAGTCTTTGTAGCAGAGCTCAGGGGCTTCAACAGACAATGAGAACCTTCAGGGAGTGAAGGATAACATTTCTTTAATCAGAGAATCCTAAATAATATCACTATCTGGGCTATATAGGTATTTTTAAGAGAAGCATTTTTAAAACAAGGATACCACACCACATCACAAGTACTAAAGGAAGAAAAAATAGCCCTTGAAAAATTTCCTGTTTGTCTCAAGAGGAAATTGCCTGTTTTCTTTAGAGCAGTGGTACGTTTTTGCTTATTTTGTCCATTCTGCAGCTTAATCGA
The DNA here is from genome assembly GCF_003945725.1 of Corapipo altera. Taxonomy (NCBI): domain Eukaryota; kingdom Metazoa; phylum Chordata; class Aves; order Passeriformes; family Pipridae; genus Corapipo; species Corapipo altera. The sequence continues at coordinate 1,586,994 of NW_020884937.1, forward strand.
GAGAATTCAATAGCAGACAGGTCTTTACCTGGTACCACAATTGAAAATGCCAAAGAAATCTTCATTCTCAGACAAATCCCTATTCCAGAGTTAGGGAAACCATTCCAAACTATTGTGTTTGTGCTCAACTTTATAGAGAACAAACAATCTGTATGTTATATATCTGTATTTTTAAATTTCTGAATTTCTCTGCCTTTAGCTGTTGTCTCTTTATTACAAGTAAGCAGAGGCAGCTTTTCCCTGTGTGTTAATCTGGTACCTGTCACAGTGAGACCTCGTGGTCTGTGGCTGTGCCCATCAGTACCTCCAGAATAATAATTATGCAGATGTCACAGAACATTTGAATGTCTCCTGGAGCTTTTCCTGGCCTGGCTGGGAGCAGCAGGCAGTCCTTGTGTATTTATTAATGTGTAACCTGATGGGGAAGTACTGCTCTTCCTGGCATCCAGAGCCAAAGCTGGTGCAGGTGTTTATCTGCTGCAGCTCCACTGATGAGATCTGAGGCTAAGGCAAAACATCAACCTGTTAGATCAAATATACAGAACCTGACAGGCATCCTGGAGGAAACTATAAACAGCAGGAGGGCAAAAATGTGGCCCGAAATCTCTGCAATATGTTTCTCTTTTGGCATTTGTAGACTAGAAAGGAGTAAAGAAATGCTCTGTGTGCTTCTCTGGATGAGCCACGTGCATCTTCTCTAGAGGAAACACTGAGAGGTATCACAGAAACCTGAACTTTTCCAGGCTCTTGACACTAACTCTGTGCCAAGGGAAGTCCATGGATGCTTTCAGAGCAGAACTGTGGCACGTTTCCTTACACACATACACAGCTTCTCCTGAAGGCAATGCTGACTGTGTTTGGAATGAGTAAGGTCGGGTTTGGCCCCTTATCCTTCCTTTGTTATGACTTTTTGCCTGATGAACAAGGTGGTGAAATGAAGGAGCTGGAACCGTTCCCCTAATTCCTGAAATCCATTGCACATATTCAGAGCTGCTTTTTGACTCCATGGAAATGCCAAGGCTGCACAAGATTGACTGTATGAACTCCCTCAGACATGGAAAGTTTGAAAACTTCACAGTTTTGCTGGAGTGTTTGTCTAGAAATATAAAATATCACTTTGGTGCAATTGCCAAGAACCATATTGTGAGCTCTGTGCAAATCCAGCTGGTTATTCCAGTAAAAACATAGAAAGGAAGATCCTATTAGGCTCAAAATTCAGATATTCCCAAAAATTCTCCATTGAAAGACTGTCTCCTTTTGGGATGGTAATGCAGGAGATCACAAACAGCTCTGTGATATAAATGAGTGCTTCACATGTTACAGAAAATTAACTATTTGCTGGATAAAGAAAAAAAATACAAAACCTCACAATTTCTCATCCTCTGAATAGAAGTTGTTTATTTCTCAGCAGCAAGATTTAACAACAAAAAAAAAATTGTTTCCCCAAAAACAACTTTCCCAGAGGCACATGAAAAAGTGAAAATGTAAATAAGACAAATGATCTGTCCCCAACCAGCTGTGCCAAATGCAAGTCCTTCAGAGGGGCTGACTTTTACTGCCTGTCACTGGCCTGACATAAAAACTTTATGTGCTCTGGTTTAATATAAATTAAACCATCTCTCTTCTCTTCGCCAGGCTGCTGTGACACAGAGCCCTGGCTGGTTTCTCCTCAGCCCTCTGGGAGGAGGGAGGTTAATCCTGTTCCTGGAGGGTGTCTGCTGCCCAAAGAACGGAAAATATGATTTCTGCTTTGGGAATTGAATGAGTCTCCTTCAGAGCTCTAAAGGCTGTATTTATAGGAAGGATAATCTAACAGAGGACAATATGTTTTGTCCCCAGGTTCTGCTGAACGTTTCTGTTGTTGATCTAGGACAGGATCCAAAGCTAATTCATAAGCAGCTTCTGAGTGCTCCTGTCATATAATCTTAAGTGAAACTCTTTAGATCTTTGCCTGTCTCTACTTCCTAAAAAAATGAGACTTTTGTACTCTCTGAATCCCTAACACTCAGTGGGTATAGAAACATCCATTTCACAGGGATATTGTTAAAGTGAATAACTGCAGTTAAATAGCCAGGGATAAAAATCTCTGAATAAATTTTGACTATCAATTAAAGGAAGAGTTATAGCTATGGAGATCTGGGACAGAATTCCAGCAGAAAAAAGGTATGTTATCAAGGTGGAAGTTATCGAGTTCTTTTCATGACAGAGTTGGAGCTGAAAGAGTGAGAAAAGTCTGAAAAAATGGCAGGTGAGGCAGAAGAAGATGGTTTGCAGGGAAGTAGGGACATGAATTTCTGAGGTTACATTTGAAGAACATTGTATTGAAGAACTTTGCCCAGCTAAGCACTGAAATGATAGTTGGTATAAAGAAGTATAATTAATATATCAGGCAAGGGGATGAAGAAGAGAGAATGAACCATTTAAATTAATGTGAAGGGTTTCACTTATTAAGAAAAAGAAGGAAAATCAAAAAAAGGGAAAGTTTAAGCTGCAGGAATATAATGCAGTAAGATTGCAAGAGGTTTTTTTTAAATAAAATTCTAAAGATCAGCTTTTAAAAAAAAATCTGCTGTGGCAGAGATAAGCTAATAATTTAGTGGGGATGGCTGAGATATGCAAAAAAAAAAAGTCCCAGCCATTAGTAATGTTATGTGTCTCTCTAAATTGCTTTGCCTTAAATTTTCTCCTTCTGAAGCACACCAGCCAGTAGGGCTTGCAGTGGTGTTTCATAAGAATGGGGAAAGCTGACATCCCCCTGCTAAAAAACAGACCTCTCCAATTCCAGAGGCCTACGATTTTTAAGGAACAATGAGAAACTAATCCCTGTTATATGAAAGTAAGCTGGACCCTAGAAGCTACAATCCTGGGTTTGCTGAATGAGGTGGAGCACAGCACCACGTGATGGAACCACCTTGCATAACAAACTGTCTTATCCATATAACGGGAAACAGGTTTGGACTTGATATACTTTTGCTCATAATGAGAAAAATATGAAGGCACCAGAGAAGTACACAGTGGGGTTTACCTTGGGCCAGTTTAATTTCCTGTCCCCATTTCTCTTCTGAAGGCGGACAACGGACAAATATCCTGTCCTAAAAAATTATAAAAAAAAAAAAAAATCAAAAGGAAAGAAAACATACCATTAATTTGCCCAAATTGTTGCTGTGGAAGTCAGTCAGCTAAACATGGCAGCTAAGGGCACTTCTGAGAAACAAATGCCACAGTTCCTGCCTCCTGCCTGATGCGGAGAACTGGAAGCAACGCGACAGCTCCCCGTTTCCTAGAACAAAAAGCAGGTGTTCCTCTCAGCTGGTTACTCCCATGTTCATGGCTAGATAATGATTTTTCATTAATATTTACCTCAGGTTTAACAGTCCTTGTTTGATTACAGCTCATGTCTCTTGAGTGACTGACCAATATGTGTTGTATCACCGGTAGATCTGTTCAGAGCCTTCACGGGGATTGATCCACCACTTGGCTTTCCTCTGTTTCCTTCTGTCACCAGCTGCTTCTAGACATTAACTCAGCTGAGCCAGAGCAGCACTGAGGCAATCCTACCCCAAACCTTCCTCCAGAAAGAACCTTTCCAAAGAACTAAGGTCTCTTGTATGATATTTCAGCTTGGAAAGGACCTTGGGAGGTCTCTGGTCCAACCTCTTGATCAAAGCAGGGTCAGCACTGAATTCAATCTGGATTTCTCAGGAGCAGCATTAAAAGATATAGTTAATATTTGAATGCGGACCCATTCCATCTCCAGTAATGCAAAGCAGAGGGCTCCAAATTGCCTTAAGTGCTTCCTTAGGTTCCAATCAGTTGCACCTCAAGAGTTTTCTGGATAAGATTTGATTTCCTGACATTTATTGAATTCCAGCAGATTCTTATTCCATGAAGTTGTTTAGATTCACAGTGAACTGGAGTAAAAATATTAATCATAGAATCATTATGGCTGGAAATGGTGGAATTCTGCTCACAGGATACACCTCCCTTGGTGTGTCTATATGGAGGTTTCTGCTTGTCATCTGGGTGCTGTGACAGCCAAGAGAGAATTACTCAGTGCAAGTTAATGCAGCCAAGACTGATTCAGCTGATCAGATAAATGTATCTACATTTAACTCTCAGCTCTTGCCAGTCATGTAACCCATTTCTCATGTGTGTTTCTGATCCCTCTTCTGTTAAAATAGTGCCTTAAAAATGAAGTTTCGTGGAATTATTCATGTGAACAAAAAAGGAGAAGAAGCCTGGATAGACTCCTATGGGAAGTGGGAAACTGTGTTGGAGATGAACGTGGGCCTGTGTGTTTCATTTTCATCCCTTAAAGTGTGTTTGGTTCCTTCCAGCACTGAATCTACTCAAGTCTCCCAAGTCTGAAGCATGAAAATCTCAGGGAGTCACTGAGCTGTTCTCTGTCCTCCGACATTTTTTTCTGTGACTTTTATGACCATTTTTGGGCTGGGATGAGAAGGTGTCGGAGACTTCCAGCAGATTCATCAAAGGCAAATATCAGCCCACAGACCTTGTGACCAGTGAAGGGAAGAAAGTCATTGCAGTGTGGGTACAGTCACTGGAAAAGGCCCCCTTCACCCCAACACTGCAGTAAAGGTGGCTGTTTATTATGTTTTGAGGCATTATTTTGTCTATTTAGGCACCAGAGATATGGTCACCTCGTATTCTTGATGTTCTCTGTAGCAGACTGCCAGATGTTAAGACCTGCTGTTGATTTTTAGTCAGGTCTAATGCACGCTACTGCTTCCTACTAGGTTTGGATTAAGCTTTAGACAGCCCTGAAGCTTCTGGAGCCAGGTATCCTACAAAAATCCAAGCTTTCCTTAAAAAAAACAGAATAGCAAATGGAAAATACAAGGAAAGGACAAAAAAGTCATGTTGGTTGTGCTTACCTGGTTCTGCCAAGAGCTTAAACCAGTAGATTCAAAAGGTGCAAAATGTCACCTGTTGCACTGTTAGCTGGGTAACACAAATACTCTGTGAACAAGGATGATATAAACATAAATATACACATACATATGTACATTTTAACTTGATACAAGGAGGTGCACCTTCCCACTCTCCCTGTTATGCCACAGCAAAGCAGAACTTCCAAGGCTTGCCTGGGTTTGCCTTGCTTTGGAACAGGTCCCAGAGCCCTTGCTCTGGGATCTTTCGTTCCTGGCAGGCTGTGTAAAATCACACACTGGAGGAAAGCAAGAGCTTTCCTATGACATTTCCAGGTTTTCTTTGATTCCACACAGCCCGTCAATAAGTGTTGATTAGCAGGGAGAATGACCTCAAGTCACGTCAGCTGGAGGATGTGTTTTTCCTGGAGGGAGAGGAAGAATATGATTTCCACCTCTCAAAGAAAAGGATTATCACAGGTTTTTAAAGCCCAGTTTTGCTCTTATTGTCTTTTGTCTTTTACAGAAGCCCTTCCAACAAAGGGGAAGCCTAATGGTTTAATCTTTTAAAATGTCAGGGCCTGTGAAATGTTGACATTGATGCGTCAGACCTCAGATATGAAATCTCTGGGGTTTAAAGTTGCATTATGATAGGAAAGAATTTAGTTTCTTCTCTGCTTTTGGGCGTGTGTGTATCAGTCACTCATTTGCTAAGACACCTGGATTTAAGTTCGGCCATTTGGCCTTCCAAATGTGAGTAGGATTTTCCAGGGAGTCTACAATCCAGATTCCTAAATTAATTTTGATATCAAGGAAATGCATTTGAAGATCTAATTTATTGAGATCCACAAATCCCGCTGTCTCTGCAGTGAAAAACAGTGTTCATTTTTAACAGGGGATGACTTAAGTAATAGAATATTAATTTAGAGATATATCAGGAATTCAGCATGAATTTCTGGATCATGCAATTTTCAGTGCTGCCTCATGTGTATATATTTATGTCAGACTGATACTTCTCACATGTGAGTCCTATTAATACTGAAGGTTTCATTAGCTGATTTCAGTTTCTACTGTAGGGATGCCAAAGGAACCAAAATATCCACCATTTCAACCAAAATTCCCTTCTATTTGGGGATAAACTGCTTTTAATTGAGAGGATATCACTCCTGTATTTTGAAGAACAAGACATAAAAATATATTATTAGCGCTTCAGATTAGCAGGACTTGGAAATCAGTTTATTTTCACTGTTTTTATGTAGCTAATCAGATTTGTGCTGACTAAAAACTGAGGGGTTTTTTTCACTACTTAAAAATTAGATATGATGCTACTTTGTCACAGAGAAGAAACAAGAAAAGTGAGTAGAAAAGGTGGACAGTGAAAGAGTTCAATTAAAAGTCTTTAAGTTTTAACATCATTGAAATATTATTTTGGGGAAAATTAAGGCATAAAACCACAAAATCAGATTTATGGTATGATTTCCCATAGTTTTATTGTTCTGGACAGATCACAATAACATGTAATTACAGTTTTTCCATGTATGACCCAGCAATTTTCAATGCAGAGGCTCTGACAGAAGGGATAACCTACTGACAGCAGTATTTTTGAGCAGAAGTTTTGCAGAGTTTGCTTCCTACTCCGAGTCACTCCCAGTCTCAGTTTTTCTGGCCTGTGTCCAAGCTCATGTTTCATCCTGTCCATGCAATTGAGTTATTTCTGCTTAACACCAAGTTATTCAGCTCAGTAACAGTCTTGCCTTGACTTATTGAAGACACCACTGAACACAGAAATTAGAAGGAGAACTCAAAACTTGTCATAAAAATGTTTTAGCTCCATGGTTTCTTGTTAAGCACAAATTTCCATCAGTACTCTTGAAATACTGACAGCATTTCTAGTCTGTAATGTTCATTTATGTGATTACTGTGGTTTCAGTGTGTCATACAGCATTTACATTTATAAGAAACTCTGCTGATTTCATGACTAATAATACCATTGGAATATCTCTGTCTGCCAGTCTGAGTTTTTCTACACAATCTGCTTTGCTTCAGGAGGAAATTGAAACATTTCTCCCATCAACTCCTGAATTGTGGGTGCTCTTTTATGGATCCCAAAGAAGTTTAAGGAGATTTAATTTAGGTCTAAGATGCCAAAAAGAATCTACATGTGAGTTAAGTGCCTAAGCTCTTTGTAGTCAAATGAGATCTATACAAAATAGAAGACAGAGCTTTCAGTGATCACCTACATTTCATCAGCTGAATGGATCTCCTCTCTGATGATTACACCCATTACCTGTCCAGGTTAGAGATACATAGCCTAAATATTGGCATCTAGAGGTTTTTAGTCACCTTTGGTCTTCTGTAGGATTTGTGTTATATCTACCAGTCCCACAGAAACACTTGATATCTCAGGTCATTTCACGTGGCATTAGAGGAATATTTTCAGCCAATTGATTCCCGGTATAGGTATCTTAATATTAATGTGGAAATCGCAGAAGCAATGAGTGAATGCCCTCAGGCACCAGAGTTCACTTCTGAAAAAGTAAACTCTGCTGAGGGAGAATTTCTGGCTCATTTGTTTCTCACGTGTAGATCAGTTCTGTTCTCATTCTGTGCGGTGGTTGAGTGTCTGCTTTGCCTGGATTCAGCAGCCACTCAACCATGGTGAATCACCAAGGAATTTGGTTATGCCTAGACTTGACTAGAGCAGTGCAAGATTCAAAACCAATTTCCATTCACTTTTTCTTCCTTTTTTTTTTTTTTTCCACCCCCGTTAAGCAAAACTCACCCGAGGAAAGAAACGGCTGTGCAGGTCTCCATTCTCCTATTGAGAAAATAGATCCTACAAAAATTTGTTACCCTGGTTGAAGTCAGGTAGGAACACAAAGTGACATTGTCCTTCTTGTCCTCCTGCAGCTTTCAGAGGGAATCAATGCAGGCCAAGGACTGGGGATCGAAATCATTGCCACCTTCCAGCTGGTGTTGTGTGTCCTGGCCACCACGGACCGGAGAAGGAACGATGTCTCGGGATCAGCACCCTTGGCCATCGGTCTCTCTGTTGCCTTGGGGCATCTGCTTGCTGTAAGTTTTAGCCCTCACAGTTTGTACCTGCTATGTCCCACCCCGGGACGAGCCAGTGAAGGTAGGAAGATGATGGGGCAGTGATAGTTTCTTCCTTCTCCTTCCACTTCTGAGACTCTCTTTGTTTCTGCAACACACACGGCCCTTCTTTTGTGGGCTGTGTGGCTGTGGCAGCGAGTGGTGAGGTGGTACATCTGGCAGGCACTGCCATGTAGGATCTGTTTTCCTGATGGGACAGGACAAACATGTGGCAAACATTCTTCCTCCTTTCTCCGAGGAAGAATGGGTGGGGTGAATAAAGCTGTTGTGAGCATCCAAACCCTGCTGCAGGCTGCCACCTGCCCCGCTGTGAAATGGGGGTGCCACATGTGCCTCACACTGGTTCTCTTTCCCCCTTCCCAGATCGACTACACCGGCTGTGGGATTAACCCAGCCAGATCCTTTGGCTCGGCACTGATCGCCAACAACTTTGAAAACCACTGGGTAAGTTGGATTTATTTCTTTACCTCAAAAGACCCTCTGAATATGCATAACCCACAAGATCAGAAACAGTTAAACACGTATCAATAGGACCAGCTCAGCGAGTTGCCATTTCTATTTCATTTAACAACGAAAAGTCTCCCTTCAATCCTGACCAGCCTCAGGCAACCAGAAAGTCCTCAAGCTCATTCAGTCTCTGTGTTCAAAGTAATACAGTAGATTTTCTTTGGTTATTTCCCCTTATATTTATTTATTTTGAACATTTTACATGTTTAAGCCTTATTACACAAAATCCTGTGTTGTGTATTTATTGTTTAATCTGAGTTTGTAAAGTGCTGCTGCTTAATCTGGTAAAACTCAATTTAGGAAGATTCTCAAGCAGGTCTATAAACTGAAATGGATCATCCAATATTTGAAAGCCAATAAAATGTTCATAATTTTAAAGTTTTAAGTGCCTGCTTATGTGTTTGCAAGGATAAGTGCTCTGGAAACATTATAAATTTTAGATTATTCCCTGTGGTTAAATGTGGTTAAAATGAGCAGCTTCACAAAAATTTATTGATTTCACCAAAGCTCAATAAAGAAGGCTGATAAAAAAGTTATAAATGAGCATGTGTTCTTGAATATATAAAATGTAGCTTGTTCCAACTCTCCTACTCATGATTTTGGCAGGCAGTTGCATAGGCATTGGTAGAAATCGAGTGATACTACAACGGGTAGTGAAAATTGTGGGTATGGATGCCATTTTAATCTAAAGAATAAAATACAAAAGAAGGATACTGGGGAAATTTTAAATTTAAATTATTTAAATTTAAATTTTAAATTTTAAAATATTTCCCACAAAAATTTCTATTTTTTGGGATACTAGGGTAAAGCAACTAAGCTAGTAGTTGGTATTTTCAGAACTTAATAGAAAAATTATTATCTTTTGTGCAGAGAGAAGGAGATGGAGGTAATAATTATGTTAGACTACTGCTATTGCTGAATAAAAGAAAAAGTTTTCAGACTCAGTGACTCTTTGGCCTTTCAAATCCTTCAGTATCATCAGTTATTTCTAATAAAATCAACCTGTCTACTAAAATCCTTTTATTACCTCTCCTTCCGAACCTCACTTACCTTGAGTGGTTAGATCAGTTTAATTACAGCAATATCACAACTTAAAGAGCAGCTAGTAGGAAATTAAGCCCTTAATTAGGTCCTCATTAAGGAATACTTTCAAATTCACCCATCACTGGAAGTTAATGGGAGAATGGAATCTACTTCCCTGTTGTCCTTGAAATTGTGCTCTGCTGCCAAACCTACCTGGAGCAGCAGAGATGTTTTAGCAGTAGATGCCCGATTTTAAATGTCAGAACTTGGCAACACAGTCACAGTTATTCACCTCCAGGTCTATCACCAATTCACGGTAAGAAATTCCTGGTCTCTTGCCACGTGGTTAAGTAAACATTCAGGTTTCGGTGTAAATTTGATGTTCTCAGAGTAATTTTTTCTGTGAGAATGAGGAACTTTGCAGAAGAGCTTCAAGTGCAGAAAGACCTGATGCATTAACTGGGCTCGGATCTGTGTTTCAGATCTTCTGGGTTGGCCCAATCATTGGAGGAGCAAGTGCTGCCCTGATCTACGACTTCATCCTGGCTCCCAGGACCAGCGACCTGACCGACCGCATGAAGGTGTGGACCAGTGGCCAGGTGGAAGAGTATGACCTGGAAGGAGATGACATGAACTCCCGTGTGGAAATGAAGCCCAAATAAAGGAGGACAAGGAAGGGGGAAAAAAAAAAGAAAAAAAAAAAAGAAAAAAAAGCAGCACATTGGTTTCCGAAGATTTTATCAGTGTTATAGACTCTTTGTAAACCAGCAAGCAGTACTTTGTTTTTTTTTATTCAATATGGTTTTCCCTTTTATGCCCCCAATCCTAATAATATTTTTTTTTTTTTTTTTAATATCTGTGGTTTTTCAATTATAGAGTCTTCGGGCCAAGAAGTCATTTTTAGACACCTTTGCATGAGCTAAATAAATTGGGCTGAAATGTAACCCCTCCTTTGCTAGCACCAAATTTTACGGTGTATTTAGCATGGGCAGTTCTCCCACCACATCACTCAATAATGATAAGTAGTTCAAATGACCAGTCTGTTTGCTGAAAGAATAGATATTGAGGACAGAGAACCATCATAATGTGGGACTTACATCTGAAAAAAAGCATTTATACAAAAATGCGAGGCTGGTATCTAATGCCAGCAATGCATGGGAAAATCTATCTCAAATCATTGTCCAAAAGTCTCTTTTGGAATGAAAGGCCACTAAAAATTACTTGTTATGTAGAATTAACCGTAATTTTGTAAATGCTTGATCTTCTCTGAGAAAAGTTTAGCAGGGTAAAAATCTCCAGAGTCCCGGGATCCTTTAGACTTTCCAATGTTTTCATTCTCCCTGGACCTGCATCCAGCTCATGGTGAGGGGACAGAATATGGGACAAAAAAAATGTACAGATATATTAATTCCTGGGAAGTAATAACTAGAAGTCAAATAGGAGAGTAGTAGTGACAATGGCCACAAGAACAACATGGTGCCAGTGTGTGAACAGGATCTGATTGCTCCTGTGACTACTCTGCTTTTGTTCATCTTATGTAATTTATCTGCATGTTTTAGAGCAAAACAAGGAGAAAAGAAGTCCCCTTTCTTAGTGACCCCATTCCAATAGCCAGCGCTGTGACATTCAGGGACAACAAATAGATGTACACACAGTCTATTTTCTAATGAGGGACAAATACATACCTGTGTGTAAGTCCATTTTGGGGGTCGTTGCTTTGTTTTTTTTATATAAATATATATATATATAAATGTTTATATATATGTTTTATACAGAAAGCCTAGTATACTGTTTTGTAAGAAAACAAGAGCATAAAGACAAGTGGAAAGAAAAGAATTGCAGCAGTGCTTAGCAAAATAAATTACACTGGAAATGTGGAGAAAAATCAACACTCTAAATGATTTGGAAGACTATTTTCTGTTTTTGGTTTTGTGTATGTGCTACTTATGATTTCCTGAGTAACCCAAAGCATTAGCTGGTCTTACCTACTAACTGTAGAATATAGTTAAAGCAGATACATGCTGATATACTTGTTCTGCACTAAACAGTTTTCCATAAGAAATGAGGCCCAGGGGAATCTAAATAAAAATCAGCACAGTCCACCATTCAGACAAACACCCCAGGGGCAGTGGGAGGGATGTCTCCTCTTAAAGAGACAGTGAAGCATGGGAATTGAGAGAGGATTGACACAGAAGTCCAAATGGGTTGGATCATTTCATCAACTTGAGCAGATGTACAATGAAAAATGAATGAAAAAAATAAAAAAGAAAATCACCAGCAAAATAAACCAGAATACATTTTATCTCTCTTGTCTACACTTGGTGTGCTATCCCGTGTATTGTCTGTGTACATAGAGCATGATTGGGTTTTGGGGTGGTTTAAAAATAAACAAAATCAGTTGTGCTAACACATGAACTGCTCATGATTCTTGATTTTTGGTTTGCTGTGTTACACAGTGCAATTTAATTTTCTGTACCATTCTTCAGGTGGTAAGACTGAGGCAGTTTCTGCTTTTCCACTCCTGACTGCTCCTTTGATTTGATGATACCCTTTTGGGGGAAAGGAGTGTTCCTTGTTTTTATGGCAGGCAAAGCAGGCCTTCACCTGGAATTAAACTCTATCCAAATTACACTTAGAAATGAAGCAGATCCCACAACCTTCTACCCACTTCCTAGAATATCTTTTCAATTTTATTTGTTGTTGTCCCAGTGCGTCCATTGACTCCAAATTAACCTTTTTTTGCCTTACAAAATCTGAACCAGAACAGCTGCAGAAGTCACCCAAAGTGAACAGTTTTGACAAGCTTGAGGTAAATTAACACTGCTGGTGATGAAAGAAATGTGAGATTCACAATTTGTTCCTTAGGCTACACCCTGCAAAGAGCAATATCTTGGCTTATCTTCTGCACTTCAAAGTCCAAAAGTTTGAAGACAAGCAAGACTGGCTTCTCCTTTAGGATGTAATAGGCCTATGTCATGTTAGCTGCACTGGCTTATGATCACCAAAATGATAAATAAAATAAATTAAAAATGTACCATAGTTGTTTCACTAGTGAAAAAAAACACTAAAGAAACAACCCAAATCAATGTAAACAAATTGTGATTTTTTTTTTGGTGTATTTTATAGAATCATAGAATCATTGGAAGTTTTATGTTAAAAGGGACCTTAAAAATCACCTAGTTCCAACCCACTGCCATGGTCAGGAACACCTTCCATTAGATCATTTATTCACAGTGATAATGTTTAAACAATTTAGAGTGGCTCTTAAGGAAATTAAATTAAGAAAAAAAAAATTCAGCAGCATTCCAGGCTTAAACACCTCCCTTCTTCTTAAAGAAAGCAAAGCTTAACAGAGCACTTAAGGTGCTTTTGTAGTGCTTAGGTCCTGAACTGAGAACAGCAATTCAGGCCATGGCTGTTCACTCCTGGCACAAAGGATTTTGCTTTGTGCTGGACAGGAACACTTCAAAGCCATTATCATCTCAGTAAAATATTGGGAAGACGCCCAGCAAAGGAATTAAAAGCATGAAGCAGCAAGTATTGAAACCCAATCGCAAATGTCAAGAGGGCAAATGTGATCAGCCAGAAACTCAACAAAATCTCCCTGATAGAGCAAGCCTGGGACTTAAACTTTTGTTTGAACAGCTCCCGTGATGTAGCACTGAGAATTCCTGACCTGTGGACTGATAGGAGCTGTCTGGTGATTCCCAGGCACAAACCTCTGTATTTGTTGCACATTCTAAGAGGAAAAAAAATCACAGAATTCTGGAATGGTTTGGGTTGGAAGGGACTTTAAATGGCATCCAGTTCCAACCCTGTTGCCATGGGCATGGATGTGACCCCCCAGACCAGGCTGCTCAGAACCCCATCCAAGCTGGCCCTGAACACTTTCAGGGATGGGGCAGCCACAGCTTCTCTGGGCAACCTGTGCCAGGGCCTCCCCCCCCCCTCACAGGGAAGATGATAAAGGGTAGATGCTTCCATGGATTACCTGGGAACCACCTACCATGGTCTCAGTAGCCACCCATCAAGCAGCCCACAGCACACAAATTCCTGCACTCCCTGTAAGAGACAAAGCGGAGGGAAATATTCCCAAGTCCAGGAACGTCATTTTCAGTGCCTGCACGGGTCATCCCAACTAACAGCTTCCCAAACTTTTCCTGGGCAATGTTGAGCAATGCAAAGATGATCCACTTAGTTTTGCCTGAGGGCCAGGTGTGATCCCAGGGGTGTGCAGAGGCTCTCACTCTGTGGTTTAGGCAGCTGACAAATTATCTGCTGGTTTTTGCATGTTCCAGCCTGAGACAACTTGGAAGAAACCCGAGGAAGGTGCTTTGGATTCACACCTGGAGAAAACCCTGTCACTCCATTGACTCTATAGGCAATCTATGGAGATATGGTTCCTAACTTTAGCCATCTATCTTTAGGATTAAATACAAATTCTACCTTCCCCTTGTAACTGTGGCAATTTAATTTTAGGTTTGTGTTGCTCAACTCTACACAGACTTTTAACACGTGCAAGGGAAGAAAGGCAATTGAAACCCAACATAATGACAGCCAATACTCCAGGAAGCTTCCATTGTCCTTCCATATCCACCAGCTGCACCAGTCACAATTCACAGCTTCATGTTTTTAAAAATTAGAATAACACAATAATACTAATGCAGAGTTTCTCAGAGTATTTCAGTGTTTTCCCTTCTCTTACCCAGCTGAAGTCTGGACATGCCAAGAGTCACACAATAAATTATATTAAGAACATGGTTGTTATGATTCAGTTGAAGCCTAGGTTTTAGTAAACATCTATGACAAGAATGGTTCTGGGTTTCATTCAAGCCTGATGTCCTTGAAAGTACCATATTTTGGGTATTTATGTTGTCTCATGTTACGGAAATTAGCCAAGAATTTCTTCTGCGGAAGAAAATCTGCATCCTTTTATAGACTTTCCAAAGCTGAATTGTGAAATCAAACCTCTGTTCAAATAGATTAATTTGTAATTAGTCATTAGCCACTGATAAGGTCACATCGTGTTAGATTCTTGAAATTAATTTGCCATGTAGGGCTATGAATGATGTTCCTGAAAAGGCACAATTCTTGTCGACTTCAAGGTTCCCTTTTGCTGTTGGACAAATCTAAGATGTTCAGACCTACAAAGGGAGTTAACAGGCTAAATTCTGATTTGACAGTAGTAGGACTTAGTTTAAACCCTCTCATGAAATCCTATTCTTGCTGAAGACACAATCAGTCTGTTATTTGTTTCGGGAAAGCAAAATTTGACCCCAGCTATTTCTCACCTTATAAAATCCCAATTCACCATCATATCAGTTATTTATTGCTGTGTGTCTCTGTTTCCTGGTAAAACTTTCTAGGAACCTGTGCTCCTGACCGCTTCCATGTATCCATGGACACATGCCCATGGCATTCCTGTTCCTCTACAGCTATTTAAGTCTTCGGATGTGGATGTCAGGCCTATTGCCTGTAACACTGTGAAAAAACACGGCATACTTTAGGATTTGGTAAAGGTTGAGCACAAAATAAACACAGGAAAAAAGAATAGGTGGAGGGAAGTGACACAGGGCACACAAGGCAACTTTTTTGTGGACCATGTTAACACTCAGAAGGATTCGTTCTCCTTTCACCTTGGCTGAACTCTACACCCCACTGCCTCTGAGCTGTGCCTGCCTGAACGAAAGGTCTGCACCTTTTTCAATCGTTGTGTTATGAGATTTATAGATTTTGTTAAAAAAAACAATCCCAGAAACTCAATACACTCCCCTGTTCATGGTTTCCTGGACTTCCTGACCTGTCATACTCTAAAGTTTGCCATGAATTGCCCTCATTGTGCCATTTCCTCTGTTTTGTTTCTATTCTTGTCTTAGAGTGGGGATTAAGAAGTTTGTGGAAAATTATCAACATAGTGATACTATTTGCCCATTTTTGGGTGGCATTTCTAGAAATTTATTTCCCCCTTCTCTTCTTTTCCTCCACCCTATATTTTCAAGGCCCTGAGAAAGACTAGTAACAGTGAGAGGTGATCCCTCCATTTAATCTCTTCTCCCTTCAGCCTGTGCTCAGTTCCCCATTTTACAGGGTGTATCCTTACTCCTACACAAAAACCTGGAGGGACCATTTATTAACTAATTTTTCCCTTGCCATTGAAAGCAAAAAAAACAATGTTCCCTTGAAGCATGGGAGCCAAACAGCAACCCTTGGCAAAAAGTGGCTGTTAAGTGCAATTGCTGGAAACAATAATAGTTTTTCTTTTCTTTTTTTGTTTGTTTGTTTGTTTTGTTTTGTTTTGATTTTGTTTTGTTTGTTTTTAATTTAAATTTAATTTTTTTAATTTTTTTTTTTCCCCTGAAAAGTAACTGGAGCACTTGCAGGTACCAATGTGTCCAAAAGACAGCCTTGACTATAAAAACAACAAGGTGCAGAACACACTTGGTTTCCTGATCTACAATTTTTTCTTGTTTCATCATTTCACAGTATTGCTTAATGGAGAAGAACCTGGCATGAAAGGAGACAGGGGAGAAAGAAAGGATGGGCCTGCCTGATACTATATCCTATCAGTCCTGTGTGGGAAGAGAGGCCACTTGTACTGTAACTGTATTTTCTGTCTTGGAGCCAGATCTGATTTACCCAAAATTGTTTTAACATTGTTCAAGGAGTGAAAAAAGAGCTGAGTTCTATTTCTATCTGGCTTTCCAGTGTTTTGTGTTGTCATGGTAGCATGAAAAGTGTTTGGTGGTACAAGGGAGGGGACATTAGTACTTTCATGTGTGCTGTAAGAGATCTGACCTCAGCTCTGGCTGGTCAAGACTCAAGCCAGGCAAGGGAGTGATTCTTAACCACCTATTTCAATCTGTGAGAGCCAGAAAGATCTGGGTAGTGCCAATTTGACACACATTCCTTGCTAGTCCATGTCATCCCATTTCTGTTAATTTTCTAAAAGTGTACTTCAACGAGTCTTTATTTGCAAAGGTGATTAATGAACTGACAGACTGCAGTTGATTTGCCACAGGTAGGTATTTGGTCTGTGGGGCATTTTCTTTCTCATTCTTGTCATTGCTGAGGCTGCCACATCTACATCTTTTTGCAAGAGCCTTTGTCTATAGAAGGCAGAAAAAATGTTTTATGAATGTAGGTCCACATTTCCTTATCCATGGCTTGCAGGCAAAAGTCTTGAAGGAATGGGAAAGTTGTACTTCACCTCTGCAAAAACCCAAGAAAACACCTGTTCAAGAACTGCCAAGGAAACTCTTGCCATAAGCAGTTTGGATGAAGCCACCTTGGAAGAGGAGGAGGAGGAGAGTTTTAGTTGTTTGATTACAGATCCTATCATACTGTTTGCCCTTGGGTTTAGCAGAGAAACACTGGGAAATTTTATTTACTAATACAAACAATTCCTGAAATAATATGTCTTGGTGACATTTTAGGAGGGAATTACTCTCAGTTGCCACCTCTCTTCTGTCCAGTGGGCACATGGAGATGAACTTCTACAAAGTTAAAATCAAACAAGATGAATGACACTTTTGGGAAGAGCCCTGATCCTCTCGAGATGTGGAATCTGGGAGTGACTATTTTCAGAGAACTTAGCGAAATTACTGATTTCTGACTCCTGGTCAAGCTTTGGTAAGAGGGAAGCTGTGGACATGTCCAGAACTTGAACTTTTGGCTTTGAGGGACCTTTAAAGACGTCTGAGTCTCTGTGTGAACATTTAAGTGATTCAGGCACTTCAGTTTCGTGAGTTTGAGTTCTGTTTATGTCCTTTTCCAAGTACTTTGCCTTGTCACATGAGGACTTCTCACACGGATTTTCAAGCTTCTATTGCCTCTGACCTTTGTCAAAACATCCAATGTGGTTAATTATTATGCTGGGGTTTCCACTGCATGAACAATAACCTCTTTCTTTCCTTAAGGGATTGTTTGTCCAATTAACCAGTTTTGTCCAATATTGTTAAAAAGCCTTGACTTTGGCTCCCTGATAAATAATAGCTGTTTCCTGAGCCCATTCAAACATTGAATTCATTGTTGTATTTTAATAATAGCCTCAGAAATACTGTAGGGTTTCAGCACCATACATTTATTCCAGATATAAATCAACATAAATGATTGAAATAATGCACAGCTCTAAGAGATTCACTTAGTAAGAGATTCACTTGAGTGTTTTACATGAATAAAGAAAATGAAATAGAACTGGAAGAGCTGCAAGGTCTGCGGATTTAATTAATTGGCAATATGTGGGATTTGATGGTAGCTGAGGTATGGAAACCAGTGGGATCCCACACTCTTGTGCCAAGCTGGATTCTCAGACTAGAGTATGACTTCCATGTGACTCAGGAAAGCAAAGTGTGCAGATGTAGGGGTATAAAATCCTGTGTATGTAGCCTCACATATGGAAAAGCATGTGGGCCAGACTTACGTAAAATTACTAATGAGTCTGTGTGGAACACACTTTTCCAACTCCTGTTATCCCAGCAAAGATGTAACATAGTTCTTGGGTGAATTTAGATGGAGACTCAATTTGCAGCTGATATTAAATTCATAGACATGATTTGGACAGTTCTTTTTATTGCTTCATTTTTATTTTTTTTTCTTTTCTTTTCTTTTTTTTTTTTTTAAATTTTTGTGTTTTTATGTGGGAGGGAAAAAATTATTATTTCGTGCTGTATTCTGTGGATGCTTTGAAGCAGATTATTATTTTAATGTTTTTGAGACACAGTGTAATTCCGTTATTCCAGGGAAGATGTATTTGGACTTGCAAACCAAGACATCTAAATTTAGATGTTGGCAAGGTAGGAGTCCACATGTGAGGCAATTTTTTAAACATCTATTAAAGTCAGTGCAGGTCTGCTGAATTCAGCTAGGGAAACGTGAAGACTATTCAGATCACAAAATCAGGTTTAGCTGAATAACTGGAAAATCTCAATAGACTCTAATAGATTTCTGTTTCCCTTGTATATGCCTTTGCAGATATATGCAAACAACATCTATAGTTTTTAATAAAATATTTTCTAAAAATCATAAATTTTTCAATGAAAATAAAATCATTTGCAATATTTGACGTGGATCTTTACGCTCCAGTTTTGAACTCATAGCTCAGTTTAATATCTAAAGGGCAAATATATAAATGATCAAAAATGAAATGTAATTCCTTGCCAGCATGAATGACAAGCACTAGAGAAGACTTTAAATTAGTCCTGTCTGGTGAGAAAGAAGGATTTTATATTCAAATGTGTCAACTGCCTCTTAATCACATCTAGATATAGACAGAAATTATTTGCCTGTACTGAGATAGAAATCCAGCAGAACATTAACACTTTGGTTGTCTGATTAATCTGTCCCTCAGACTGGTGGAAGCAGATTGACTGTTCTGTGAAGATTATCAGGATCTCAGTCTTTTGTGAGACGTGGGACAGGACAGTCAAGGCAAAATTGGGGCATTCCCTGGGAATGCTTGGAGTCAAAACCTGCTCTAATGGAGATGTAAGTAGGAAAGGCAGCCCATGAGGCGCCAGGCTGTAGGAGAAACCTTGAATTTGGATGTATAAAGCAATGTTTCTAACAAGAGGGCGAGTGAAATTTTTGAGTATAAAACTTTATCTGTCCATTTCTATGGTCCTCAACACCCACCTAAATCCCAGAAAGCTCTGACAGTGATGCATTTTTTCCACATCTTCCTTACCCAAATTCAGCTGGTAGTTCTCTCAGCTGGCCCAAATGCTGCCTGGTGGTTACATATCAAAGGCTGAAGCCTCCTTGTCCCTCCAGAGCTGAGGTTTCAAAGGAATGGATGTTCCATTAAACACTCTCATTTGTACAAAATCAATCCTGCCTCCGTTCCTGCTGCACTTTAATCCCTCAGGATCCCTGGGATGCTCCCAGGGGCCCCGCTGCTCCGTGCACTTCTGTTTAAGGCAATCCCCAGAGGGGTGGTAACTAAAGAAAACCGTCTGCAACCTGGACTTTTAAAAATAGCAGCAGATGGCAGGAACTCTGCCCCCAGCTGGGGCTGCAGTGAGCAAAGGCTCGTGAACGATTTCAGGGTCAGCCCTGCACTGTGGGAACAAACAGCCTGAGTTGTGTTTGAACTGGAGGCTGAAGAAGGAACCACAGCAGGAGCTGTTCTCTGATTCTTTTCAGGCACTTTTGGAAAGGTTGTTCTGCTTTGTTCCTTCAGCCAAGCAGGCTGGAGATGGGACTGAGCTTGCTGCACTGTGAACATCCCTTGTCAAAATGCTTCATTCCTTTTTGCCTCTCTTCTTTTTCTCACATCTCATATTTCCATCCTTTTTTTTTTATTTCAGACTTTCCTCATGAACTTTTACCTCAGCAGGATTCGCTTCTCCCCTGTTCCATACTGGAATATGGACTAGTCCCAATTTTAGAATCATAAATCATAGAATGGTTTGGCTTGGAAGGAACCTCAAAGATCATGGCATTCCCACTGTCCTGCCATGAACAGGAGCAGATTTCGCTAGACCGGGTTGCTCAGAACCCCATCCAACCTGGCCTTGAACATTCCAGGGGTGGAGCAGCCACAAAGTCTCTGGTTTTAATACCTCTCTTTGCTTAGTACCTGTCCCTGATGATGATGCATTTCACACCTTTGTCACTGCCTTAAATAGGAATTTGTTGTCTCAGGTCTCCAGCATCTTTCCTCACTGACTTTCAGGGCAGATGTTCTTCCCCCATCAGCTCACCACACAAACAACGCTGGGGCTGCTCATCTCCCACCATCAAACTTCTCACAGGGCTTCTGGTACCTCCTGCATTTCAGGCCATAGTATCTTCCTTGCACACTCTGTATTCTCTGGACTTACTCCATCCTGCATCAAACACTTTCTGGAACTGAAGCCTCTCCTCCTGCTTTCTCCTCTCTTTTAACCCCAATCTAAATCACAAATCGGATCTAAGGCCATCACTCAGACCAGCAACTCCATCATACTCCAACTTGGCAAAGGACTTGAAAATAGAGTTAGATTTAAACCTGAACTACTGGAAGGAGACATTTGGGAGTAGGGAAAATTGGGAGCTTCTTCTCTCATTTTCCCTGCTAAAAAATTCAGTAGCATTCCCAGTTGCACAGTTTTGACTGAGACCATGAATGATGGAGTCTTTCTTTTGTTTCTATTTTGCACTTTGTCTTGAATTTCCTTTTATTTTCTTTTGCCACAGAAGAAAGCAATTTTTCTTAAATATATCAGATTTGAAAAAAAAATGCCCTAAAGCATTTTATAGACCCGATTCTTCTTCTTAATTTGTGTCTAGGGCATTTTCATAACATCCTGTAGAAGTTACAAGCTACCTCCCAACTGGCTGAAAATACCTGGATGCCCTGCTTCATTATCCAGCCATCTCATTAGAAATTGAAATAGCAATAAAAATTAGGGTGATAAACAAACAGGGACTTAGCAAAGCTCAACTACCTGAAGGCAAAGCTCACGTCTTGTCCAGCAAGCAACAAACATTCAGTGACATCACAGCGATGAAGGACATGCAAGTGACCCTTCCAGTGATGGAGGTTTGCAGGATGTTTGTGTTGAACAACAAAAACTTTGATCCCTGATCTGCCAGGGCAGGACTTGAGGCCTGTGAGGCTCTTGCAGAGAGTTATCACTGCAACCTGTGAGCAGAAGGAAGGCTGGTGAGTGAGTTACTCAGTCTGTTGCTGCTGGCGTTATGTCACCGAGGAACACACCTCCTCCTCCGAGCTGAGAGGGAGGCAGGAAATCTAAACCCAGGAGTTACTCCAGCAAATGTCAACTGCAAACCTTTTCTCCTTGGATTAAGTCATTTCAAGGCTTTGTCAAACAGCTCAAAACAGCCTGAAAGGGGGCCAAAAGAAATGAGGGCTGCTAGACTGGGTCACAGCTGTGACTGAAAGGTTGACAATGGTTGAGGTGGGAGAGGGAGGCTGGAAGAATGAGACCAACAGGGAAGTGTTGCTGCCCACGCAGATAAGTCACTGGGTGGAAAAGCTTTGCCAAGCAAAGGCTTGCTGCAGTGGAAAGCACATTGTATTCAGTGATCACAGCTGCTGAGTATCAGCCCTGCGAGACAATTGCTCTCCTGCAATGGGGGGATTTATAACTTTTAGTTCCTTTGGGTGCTTCTTGCAAAGCATCCTTTTTACAGTCTGGGAAAGAGGGACAAACAGAACACACTGTGATTCAGCAGAGGAGAAATGCCCTTTGAAGACAATCAAAAAGCAGCCTGAAGATGCAGGGAGGGGACAGGACCAGGACAGCTTGCCAAGGGAAATTGCCACGATCTTGGCCTAAGTGTGTTGGACACAGCGAGGCTTCTCCCAGGAGCTGTCTCTCCCCTCCCTGACTTTTACCGAGGACAAAGGGTAATTCTTAATCTCCCAGTGTGACAGAGACAGTCTTGGGATGGGGATTTCCCTCCTCCCTCTCCCAAGGCTGGCTCCAAGGAGGTACAGAGACCCTTTGACGACTTGACAAATGTCTTTCAGCACCATCCAAGCGCATTTCTCGGGCAGACCCTTCTCCCTGTGAGTGGGGAGGACAGCCAACCTCCTTCTTCACAAAGTGGCTCTGTGTTGTACCTCTGGCATCCAGAGACAGAGCTTGTTACCAACCAGTTTGAAGGACTTTTTAAAAAAATAGATCCTTCAAACAAGCAGAATAAGGAGACAGTGAGACCCGAGTGACTTGCCAGGAAGTTCAGATGGGTGCGATGTGCAACGAGTTTTCTCCACCCCTGCTCACAAAGAGTTGGAAGGGGGGGCTGCCTGCCTTTATTAAATATAGGCAGCAATGCAAGGAGCTAGGGGAGGAAGGGGTATCACCAGGGGTGGTTGCCAAATAAAATGAAAAATAATGATTATGTAATCTAAACTTGGAGCAGCTCTTTTATACAGACTCATTAAATGCTGGTCTCTGAAAGGCTTCAATGGCTTCACAGCCACCAAGAGTGGGAACCGGTGTCTCAAACAGCATCAAGGTGATTTTTTACATCTCAAATAAATTTGCAGCTTCCACACGACCTCTGGAGACTCTGTGCCTGTCACATCTCAGTGCCTGGAGCAGTGTGTGGATGTGTGTGTGTGTGAGGGGTGTGTGTGTGTACAGGAGTGTTTGCATGTGGATGTATTTACAGACACCATTTCCCAGCCAAGGGCTGGGGTGCAGAGTGCCAGCTTGGGGCTCAGCCAATATTGTTGTGTTCTGGGAAAACACACAACGAGAGCTCCTATTTGGGTTATGATAAGAGTCCAATTTAATCACAACAGAAGCCAAAGTCATCCCAAATTACAGCTCAATACAGGCTGTGATAGCAGTGAGGTTGCAGCATGTAGTTTTCAAAGAACATGAGCTAATGTCTAGAAAGCGAGAGTGGACGAAAGGCCCTGGATTTTGCTTCTGGCCCAGCCACCAATGCCATTATGGTCTCAGACAAATCATGTTAGGCAATGTTTACTATCCTGAAAAAAAAAAAAGAAACAATATATAAGTAAGAGCTGGTAAAAAGAAAAAAACAAAACCAAAATCGAGATGTCTGCAAAAGTTCAGACTGTTCTGATGTCAGACTGTAACATGCATCTAAATATGGATGGGGAAGACCAACACCCAAGTTGTATTTTAGTTCTTCTGAGGTGAGATTTTCAAAGATATTGGACTAAACTAGGAATTCAAATCTTGACATTATATTCTGGGGGCTTCTCCCTCTAATTCACTCACATTTCTGAATGTCTATGATATGTGATAGCCTCAGTTTTCCTCCCTCTGATGGAAACACAACTTCTATGCTGAAAGAGGGATAAGTATGTGAAAATTATTTGCCTGTGTTTTTACAGCAACTCTATCACTAACAGCAAGCTCTCTCCGAATATTTTAATAATAAAACTGCAAAAGCAACATTTTATTGTCATACAAAGTTGCTGTGAAGTTTCATTACTTGACTTGCAAATACTTTGAGTTATAGTTTTCATATCACATTTATTGTCACTTTTTATTGACATGATAACACAGGACAAAGTCATAGTCAACACTTTTAGCTTAATATCAATTTCTTTGGGTTTGAAGGTTTAAACACTGTCCTTGCTTCACTGTAGCTCTGGGGGTGCTTTTAATATTTTGAAAAGGCAGAGGAGTACCTTAGCAAGATCTCCATCATACAATGTAATATGTAACTAATTAAAAGGATACTTGGGTGTCCCACTTGATTGGATATTTTTTCTTTCCTCTCTACTTTTTTTTTTTTTAAATTCCAACCTCCTAGCTATAATTTTTCTTTTTATTTACTCAAAAAGTGTTCTGTGTAGTGGCTACAAAGAAAAGACCACAACGTACTAGTCTCTGAATGTTGTACCAACTCTTCTCTTGAGAGCTATCATGAAGCAAGAAACAAAATGAAACAATAAAATATTGCTTTGAAGAAGTTTGTAGTTGACCTATTCTAATTTCCTTTTCCAAGCTGGAAGGATGCAAAAGAAATAAACTCCAATTAACATTGTATATTTGAGTATTTAAGATGCCCGACTTTCTCCATTAACATTGTGGTTTGGTACTTCTGCCTTCTTGGAGCCTTTTCAAGATTTTTTAAATAACTCTCTCACTTTCACAATGTCACAAGTATTTCAGAGAAGACGAAAGTACTACTTAGAGAGGTTTTCTATTTTTTAAATAGAGTTTTCAACTCATTTGTGCTTTGTGCTGGCACTGCTCTGATTTCGCTGATGATTTACAACAAACATTCCATAAACAGCTCTCTCTCTTCCTTCCAAACTGTTCTGCTTCACCTTCCTGACAATTATTGCTCAAACTCTCATATTTGGTAACAAGTTTGGTTTTTTGTCTGAGTCAAGTGCAGTGAACTCCTGACCTTTTCAAACTCATCGAAGACAGGCCCAGTAGTAAGAGACTTATAAACAGATAAGTTCTTGTGAAACCACCAGGGCTGCAAAATTATCACCCAACAACTGGTAATGGCCCATGTATGGACTGTCAGTGTGAAGAAGATGAACACATTGAGGGGTGAGTTATCGTGCACCCAGAGGTGGTTCTTTTGGCAAAAGAGATTCCAAAAGAGAGAAAAAAATAAAATTAAAAAAAAAAAAGAAAAAGAAAAAAGAAAAAAGCTGCTTATTCTATAGCAAAAGGAAAATAAAAATTCTTTAAAAATTAAAAAAAACTTAAAAATACATTTATTCTGCTTTCTTCTTCTTTCTTCTTCTTCTCCTTTTTCTTCTTCTATTTTGCTTCTTCTTCTTTTTTTCTTCTTTATTCTTCTTTTCTCTTCTTCTTCTTTCTTCATATTTTTCTTCTTCTCTTTCTTCTTTTTTTCTTATGCTTCTTTCTTCTTCTCTTCCTCCTTTTTCTTCTTCTCCTTTTTCTTCTTTCTTCTCTTTCTTCTTCTTCTTTCTTCTCCTTCTTCTCTTTCTCATTTTTCTTCTCCTTCTTCTTCTTCTCCTCCTTTTTCTTCTTCTTTTTCTCTTTTTCTTCTTCTTTTTCTCTTTTTCTTCTTCTTTTCCTCTTTTTCTTCTTCTTTTTCTCTTTTTCTTCTTCTTTCTTCTCCTTCTTCTTCTTCTCCTTTTTCCTTTTCTTCTTCTTCTCCTTTTTCTTCTCCTTTTTCTTCTTTTTCGTCTCCTTTTCTTTTACCTGTTTCAGTTATTAAACTGTTCTCATCTCGAACCACAAGTTCTATTTTCTTTTCTCTCCTGAATCTCCTCCCTGCTGCGAGCAGAGAGGGGATAAACCATGGTTAAACCATGACAAAATTTAATGTTGCACATTTTACCATCTGGAGACAGCTTCTCTCTGGGTTGATCCTCAGAATTTCGGTTACACCCCATGAATGGGTGTGATCAGAGATGAGCAGGGATTCCGTGACTCTGTGATCTAATAACCATGGTGAGATGCCTTCTGCCAACACAAAAGGCTGCACTTCTGGATACACAAATTCCAGCTGAGACATTCTAGTGTCCTGTGTCACACAAATCAAGCTGTTCCTGACACCTCTCTCTCTCTTATCCTCATCCAAACTTCAAGTCATGTAGCCACTTTGGTGTGAAAATTGTGCGTAGCTCTTGGGCAGGGACAAGGTGTCAGGAATGATTTCACTGCTTGGAACTTCCCAGGAAATAAGATCCACACGGTGGCATAAACAAGAAGTGGTGAATCAGTCTGGGAGGCAGATTTCTACTCTTTCCTTTCTCTTCACGTCGGGGGGAAATGGGTGTTCCTTTGCACTCGTCAGGGCAAAATAATCCATCTCCCTGTAACTGCTTCTTTCAAATGCCATGCATTGTTACTGCACAATGAAAGGGTATTCCCACCGATTCCTGCACCTCATTGCTACATGTTGTAAAAGATTCAGACAAAGAAGGAAATTTTTGAGCCTCCTTGCTCATCCTGCAGGAACACACCAGAGGAGAATCTCTGTTTCCACAAGTTCTGCCATCCCTGTATCCTACATCATCAACTTCCCAGAAGTGACTCAGATTCATAAATGTTTTCCTGCTCCTGAGAAGGTTCCTCTGATAAGTTTACAACTCTGCTTTGTTTGCAGCTGATTTCTTCCTGTAACAAGCCTCTCCCCACCCTGGCATGGAAGTGGTGATTTGATAGTATGTGGGTATCCTGACACAGCAAGAGGGGAGGGAGGAAGGGAAATTACTACACTTCCCCTGTTCAGCTCAGAGAGCAAACGGGAAGTTTGATGACTTTTGCTCTGTCAGAGGTCAGTGGGTCACACTGGCCATTTCCAGTATTATGATGGTTCAGTCATTCTCTGCCCTCTTCTTTTGTCTTTCCAAGGAACAAAGCTTGGGGAAATCACAAACCCAAGATACGCCCTGCAGTTTATCTTCCTGCAGGCTCGTGATCAGATGGGAGAAAATAAGGGTAGAGGCACCTTCTTTACAACAAAAATGTCAAACCTTTCTAGATAACTCCCACAGTTCTAGAAAAACTGACCAGTTCTGTGAGCAGGAGGGACCAGGGAGCTGTAGAAAAGGTGTAACATTCTCCAAGTTGTTTCTTACTCTCTTTAACCCGTCTTTGGGTGAAGTTTCATGTTCCTTTTGGTCACATTTAGGTCTTAATGGAAGGGAAGCCTTTGAGTGGCATTGGCTTTACATTAAAAGAAAGAAGAATCTTTAAAATTTTGTTGTATTCAATTTTTTTTTCCCCCACAACATACTTATAAACACTGCAAGTTTGTTATTAAATAAAACAGAGGGACCAGAGTTTGCTCAAAGCTGCTAGAATGAGGAAGTTGGGCAAGTAAGATCAACAGAGAAACCTCAAAGAACTGGGAGTGTGATTCCAGAGAAAAACAGAGATTGGTGATTAACTGAGGGTGGCTAAAATAGATGTTACATAAGAGGCAAGCATCAGTTATTACTTCTCCTCATTTCGGGCAGAAGAAATGGGTTTGCAGACAGTAGGGAGGAATCAAATCAAATATTAAGAAAAACCTCACAACTGCAAGAAAAATTTCATAACTACAAGAAAAACTTCATGACTGCAAAAAACCCAGGCTGTGGAGCTGGTTGCCAAGGGGAGGATGTGAATCACTGTCTGCAGATCTTTGTAGTTAAACAGCCATCTGTCATAGAATTAAATCTCCAGTGTTGTAGTGTTAGATTAGGGTTAAAATATTTAGTTACCTTTGTTATTGTAGCTACAGTGAGCCTTGAATAACTGGAATTCATAATTTTGGATAATGCAACAGAAACCTGCCTTTTTTTTAACTTTTTATGTTTGGTTTATTTTTTTCTTTTGTTATGCCCTCTGCCTAGGAAGGTTTGTGTAATAAAACAACTGCTACATTTTGCTTTTCCTCCTATTTATCCATCATTGAAAAGCATCAAAATATGGGATATGATGGGGTAGGTGGAGAATGTATTTTGCAGTAATTTCAGTAAATCTGCTTGCATCCCAGGAAGCTGACTAAGCTGATACTCCCTCAGAAGGAAAAGAGGTGCAGATATACCTTGGTCTAAATGATAGTGAAAAGAAATGTCATGGTGAGCTGTCCCTTCTCTGCTTATCATCAATCATTAAATCATCAACTAAAATCTAACAGTTGTGCCTTCCTTTCTTGTCTGTGGGAAATATTGATGTAGTTTTTTCCTTACTCAGGGCTTTAATCCAAGAAGATACAAACTTCTGCAGGGTACCAGAAGCTTTGTGGAGTAAGCAAAGAGAGTAATGATCAATTCTGATTTTAAAGATAGTGGGAGATTTTTAAAGAATGGGAAAATAGGGAATTTGTGGGGTGGAGATGGGAGGGGAAGAATTTCTCATAGAGAAAGACCTTGAGTCTTTGTAAACCCCTGGGTAAAAGATGGAGCTGGTCAGCGGTCAGACACAGTGGAGAAATTAGATCACAGGTATCCTGAACACTCTGAAGAGGCTGGAATGGCTGAAACAGAGGCTTTGCTTATTGGGTTAATCTCATCTTTTAACTTTCTACTGAGCCCTGAAGATGCTTCCAGGATTTTAAATATGTCATTGTCGAAAAATTAAAATAAATCCCTGATCTTTCTAAAAATGCAGTTCAAACCTGTACATGGAAAGACATTGAATCTGATGGCTAGTTGGAAAAGAATCAGCTAGAATTTATTCTCCCCCCAAACTTGAAAATGTATCACAATCATCACAGTTTAACCATTTACACACTCATCTACTATTTCATACATATATAATTCTTATTTTCCTTCAAAAGCTTTTATTCCAGTATTTCCCTGAGGTGAACAATTTGTCTGTGCTGAGAACTATTTCTATAGTACTTAGGTTTGTAAGGAGAGAGAACTTCCATGTCATTATGTCATTCCCTCAAATAAGGGTCTATGTTGCAAGATGGGGTAGTTAATTATGGCTCTCTTTTCTCTTTAGTCATTCCTGAATTACCCCGTTGTGTAATTACTCAGTTACTACGGTGGAATCAAAATAATAACATGTTTCTTACTTTTCTCATTACTACTATAACCAATACAACCAGAACCCTCACTTTTTGGCCCAGAATGTTACAGTGTGAAACCATCTGCAGAATAACCACAGGCACAGGCTTATCTGTGCTCCTTGGGCCACCAAGAGTGACCAGTTGACTTAACTCATCCTCGTGACACGGCACAGTCAGCACCATGATCACTGAGGTATCACTGAAATTTATTATTTGCCTGTGCCTAGGGCTTGCTTTCCTTCCAGTTTGAGCTCCCATTCTGCCAGGTCCCGTGTAAATATGTCTAATAATTTCTAAGTCTCTGGAAATTAAGATCTCAGGACAAGCAGCTGGTCGTTGAACTCACCCAAAGTTTGACTCTTCTTCTGCATCTCTTCCCATTTGGTCTGGAAGCAGAATATCACAAGAAGATCTTTAAGTTGGTGTGGTGGGTTGACCCTGTCTGGGTGTCAGGTGCCCACCAAACTACTCTATCACTCCCCTTCCCAGCAGGATATGGAGGCGGGGGAAGAAAAAGAGGTGGAAAAAACTCATGGGTCAAGATAAAGGCCTCTCAATAATGCAAGAGCAAAAAGGCCTCATGCAGAAGCAAAGGAAAACAAAAGATTTATTCTCTACTTCCTACCAGCAGAGGATGCCCAGTTACTTCCTGAGAAGCAGGAGTAGAGCTTAAGGGTTGCTCTGGAAGGCAGACATTGTTTTAAGAAATGCCTCTTCCCATCCCTTTCTCTTAACTTTTGTTGCTGAGCACATGTCACATGGTATGGAATATCCCTTTGCTCACTTTGGATCAGCTGTCCTGACTGTGTCCCTTCCCAAGATTTTACCCACCCCCAGCCCATTGGGAAGGGAGGAATGCTGGAGAAAATTACAGAATCACAGAATAGTTTGGATTGGAAGGGACCTTTGGGAGCATCCAGTTCCAACCCCCTGTCATGGGCAGGGACACCTCCCACTATCCCAAGTTGCTCACAGCTCCATCCAACCGGGCCTTGGACACTTCCAGGGATGGGGCAGCCACAGCTTCTCTGGGAAACCTTTTCTAGGGACTCACCACACGCAGAGCCAAGAATTTCTTCCTAAAATCTAATCTAAATCTACTCTCTGACAGTTTGAAGTCATTCCCCCTTGTCCTGTGACTCCATACTCCTGTAAATACTCTCTCCCTTCAGGTCCTGGAAGGACACAATTAGGTCACAGCAAAACCTTTTGTTTTCCAGGCTGAACAATCCCAGCTCTCTCAGCCTTTCCTCACAACAGAGCTGCTCCATCCCTCTGATCATCTCGGTGCCTCCTCCAGACTCCTCCAACAGGTGGATGATGTGCCAGGACTGCTCAGCAGTAGCCAAAATCCTGGTGTGTTCCCAGCACCTTTCTAGCTCCCAACACACAGCTCAGCTGCCATGGGGAAAATTAATTCCATCTCAGCCAAACCCAGCAAAAGCAGGGACAATATCCAGACTGAAATCTGGACACTTCATTTTCAGCATCTAAATATATGTGTGCAGGGGGAGAAATTTCTGTCCTAGGCACTTATTTTCCTTGTCCTAATGTGACAACCGTGGATATTTGAGAAATGCCAGGATACTGGAGACACCCATGTTGATGGATTCAGGGAACACCTGTACTATTCCTGACCAGCTGGAAGTTAAGTAGGACCAGAGCAACTCGAATATCAACACAGATGTTCAAGTAACCAAATCCTCTCCCATATGTCTGGACTCACATTAAGGTCCATGGAGACTTTTTCAATGTGTCATGAGGCAATTTTCCATTAGGAAGGTCAAAAAAGCCACTGGCAAAAAAGAAAGATATTCAGCCATCCTTTAAAGGCAAGAGTCCAACCACACTCTGCTCACCCCAGATCATGGGGCAGCATTAAAAAGAATAGGATTTGTTAATGGGCAGCACAGAGAGTGAAGCAGAACCACAGAGTCTTGACTTTTCCAGCTGTCACAGGTAATTAATTCCATTTTTAATGCACAGTGCTCAGGTTTTGCTGTTAGTCAGGGGAAAAAAAATAAGGTCAAAAAATAAAGCCTCACAGATGTCAGACATCAATCCACTTTTTTCCAACCTCTCCCATAATTAGGATGATCAGGGATTTACTGATTATATTAACCTTTGGCCAATGATACAATCCAAAAAACACTCAGTGCCCTTCCCAAAGTAAAATTTGGCTGTGCAGTGGCTTGAAAGGAATAAATATAATTTTGTAAAAGAATGGGTTATACTTTAGGTAATGAAACTACTCTCCACCTTATTAATTAAATGCAAATGTTCCTCCACCAGTGATTTCTGCTTAGTGCCTCATCAGGACAGTAACGATTTATTACAGCATACTTAGGAAAAAAAACCTCATTACTAGCCTTTTCAGTTATATATATATATACATATAAATAAAATATGAAGGCAACTAATCTGATTCCATGGGGTTCTTCAGTTCATTATTAATATTCTACTGCTATATGTGATTCTATGTATCTTATATGACTGTGCTAATAATTGTCCTGTCCTCCATTAGGCTTTAGCATTCAATATCTAGAACATATTTTGTTGCACACTCTTCTGCCATTATTTGTTATTAATATTAGTCTAAAAAACCTAATATAACTACTTGATTTCTAAATCTGTATTATGTGGATTTTTTTCTCATTATTTTCCACAGTTTCTACTAATGTTGTTTATAAAGGATCAATAATTCATTTACAGCAACACAGAAACTTCTTCATCATAAGGTGACATCGTATCTCCTCTACATTAATCTGCTTTCTAGAAAAGAAAAAAAGAGCAGAAAAATTGTCTTTTCTTTCATTAGCTTCTGAACTTCTGAGGAACAAAAAGAGGAATTAAATTCATTGTTCATGCCGGTTCGACTAGGAAAGGAATTACTGGTGAGGATGTCAAAATGTTACAGTGTTATAAATTGGTTTTTTTCCTCTCAGATTTTCTTTTGGTTCAAAGGCTATTTACTTTGCCCACCCCTGAAGACAACTCTGTTGGCAATGCACTTCAAGGACCGATCTTCTGTGGCTACTGGAACTCCCACAAAGCACAGGGCTTGAAGAGACTTCAAGACATCCACCCACCCACTGTCCATCCCCAGGGCAGTCTCAGCCCTCCCTCCCATGGATTTTTGTCTCATATTTTTCAAAAACCCTCCAGTGACAGAGCCTCTACATTTTGGTCATTTCATTTATCAAAGTCTTCAACCGTTTTTACCAACAGAAAGATTTTTTCCTGACATCCCACCCACAATTTTCCTCTCACAGCTTTAGTCAGTGTCTTTTTTGCCCTATCTGATGTGGTAAAATTATTCCTGTCTCCTTTCCAAAGGTCTTTTGTAACACAGGATGTGTCATGTCACTCTGGTGGAGCGAAGGTGACCCTGGAAGTCTCCACGGCAGGGAGTTGGAACTGGATGATCTGTAAGGTCCCTTCCAACCCAAACCATTCTGTGATCCTGTCATTCTATGATGTGTCCCCTTTATTTCCTTTTTTGGCAAAACCTTTTGACCTTTCCCCTGCCACTGCAGCTTCCTGGTGTCTCTTCAAACCCTCTGCTTGCCTCTAGATTATTTCCTGTAGATCCAAAGCTTTCTTGACAAATGCTTCGTAAATTATCATGATAATTTGACTGTTTACCATCATGAAGTTTTGCTTTATGCAGGAAATAAGTAATATCCTCATTTATACACCCAGTAATTTTGCCTTTCTCCATTACTGTGACATCACTCATATAATTTACTCACCTTATGTAGCCACCTGGGCCATCAAATGCTTTCCTGGAGGCTCTTTGGGAACAGCATCTTCACAGATTGTGTTTGTGCACCTGATAATTTCCAGTGGTACTTTTTACTGCTGTTTCTGTTCTACTTGATCCTGAAATTATTAATGTAGAAGGTGGATTACTCTCCTTCTCTGATATAAGGCACTGGTGGACTATGACCAGCATGAATGTTGAGCGTAAAAAGAACAATTTTTAGATCTTTCAAGGTCTTAATGGGCAACTGATTAAATGAGAACCAAAAGAGAGACATTTTGGCCCACACAGTGATCATCTTCCTGTATAGGTTGGAGAAAGAACTGATATATTTGGTGCTGGAAATGACTGTTCTGTTTGGCTGAGACAACCTTGCACTTAAAGAGGATACTAAATTTCCTCACCTGAAAAATCTCAGAGATTTAATGCCAATTCCAGATGACAACTAGCTTTGGAAATTAGTGTTTAGTGCATTTATTTATTGATGTCAAGCCCAAGTAACAGAAGTTGTAAGAAACCATAAAGAGTTCAAGAAGACATGTCACGAACCACATCAGTAATTTGAAAATTATCTTCTGTAAAACTCATAAGAAACACAGAGATGCTTCACAGAACATTTTCATTGACTTTTTTGGATTAAAAATTGATTTTTATTAAAATTCCAATTAAACATATTGATTATTTTTGTGGTACGATGGACAGGTAATGGTGAACATTACAAAGTAGTTAATTAATGCTGATCAAATTATTCAAGACTTTTTCAGAGGAGAATGGTTTTCCCAACTCATAATCCAAAGTAAGCCTAATCAAGCTGAAAAATGTATTAATTTTTCTTAGTTATCATTACAAAAATCCCTAAGTTTTATTTTATGTTTCTTTCCAAGGACTTTGTTATTTTAAAAAAGTATTTTCATTTTATATTCAACTTGTGTGGGGTTTTTTGTTTGGTTGGTTTTGAATTTGGATTTTTTTTAATTTTTTTGATCTTTCAGTTTTATTTTTCCTCTGAAATAGAAAATCACCACCCTCCAAAAATTCTGTTGGACCCGTTGAAAAAATGGACTTTTTTTTCTTCTCTAGGTGATTGTAGAAATGACTGATATATAAATTTTATGCATGAAGATTTGTGTAGAATACTCGGTAGAATAAAAATGTTCTTGTTACATTACTCTTTGCATACTAACAGTCCTAATATTGAATTACAACCTCAACATTTTGTAACAAGAAGATAGAAAGGAAACTTTTTCCCTCTGTAAATCACGAAAACAAGTCAAATATCATGGATTAAACCTCTGATCCTTCCAAAGATGAAGGCAATATATGCACATGGGAATCCACTTCAATCTCTAGCTTTTCCTTATTATCATGCCATTAAAAATATAAACAATCTACTTTCGTAACTAAGGATTTTACAAATCAAAGAATCCCAGAATGGTTAGGTTTGGAAGGGACCTCTGGAGATCATTCAGTCTGGAGATCATCCAGTCCAACACCCTTGCTAGATCATGAGTACACGAGTTTATGTTTTCTGCATCCAAAATCTTCCGTTTTGTTGGTTTTTATTTTTTCCCCTTAAGAGAAGTGTTAAATGCAGCACTCAATCGGCAAAGTCACCTGTCTGAAAACACCACCTGATGGGAACCAAAAAACTTGGGTTTAGGTCTGTCTTAGCAACTCCTAAAACTGGCCCCCCTCCTCTCCCAGGGGCTCCATCCCTGTTACACTCACAGCATTTCCAAGGGGCACAGGGGGAACTGGTTCTCTGGGGGGGGAAATAATGTTTATTTCCAGTCTGGATCAGCTCCCTGCTCCAGTTGCCTGCAACACCCACAAATAACTCTGGCAGGGAATAAGCAGCCCAAAAGAAGTTGAAAGGAGGAGGGAAAGAAGTGCTGGAGCACTGTGTGGTCAAGTAGCTGTGCCACAGCTCGGCTGCCAAGCTCCAAAATTTATCCCAGTGGAAACAAAGTCAACCGAGCACACTGCTGTAAACCCCCAGTGTACAAGTGCTTAACGAGATTTAACTTCATTTAATGTGATCAAGAGTTAATGTTCTCCATTTTGAACTACATTTAAACAGCATTAGTTGAAATCCCCCCGCTCGTTTAATTCATGGTGTGAGAAAAATGATCGACCGCTGACACTGCAAAGAAAAATTAATTCAACTGCATAACTATAACTTTGCAAACTATAACTTTGCATATTTTTCGTCTTCGGTGTCAAAACAATAACTCAAGGCCCCATTTATAAAACTCCTTCAAGTTCTGGGTTGTCTGAAGTTTCCCTGCTTCGAACATTCCCTTTTTTCCTCAGAAACTAAACATTCGTTTGTCACGTCTGCACAACAAAATCGCCTATTCTTGGAGCTGTGGTTAAATGACTTAGACCCAGCCTTCCTCCTCCTCTCCCCTCCCACACCTTTCCTCTAAATTTTAATAGTTTTAAAGAACTGTCATGGCAATAAGAGACTCTGTGAGACAATAGTAGACATTGAAATTTCCTTTTATTTCTCCATAAATTTGCCTTCAGTATCACGAACTTCACCATGACACTGTGTGTCTGTGGCTCTGACCTTGGGAGGCCACAAAAGCAGTCCTGGCTCCATTTTCACTTTGGACACTGTTGATTGGATTAAAGAGTACAAGGAAAATGTCACTTGTAGCTCTTCTCTCAATGTTGAATTATAATATCTTTTACTGGGCATGATCCTTGGGAAATATGAAGCTGGAGCAATGTCATCTCAGAAGCTAAAACTATTTAATTCAAATTGTTTCTTTTTAGCTTTGGAAGATCCATGGGTTTTATATATCAATGAGATTAGTTAGGTTTTTTAATTAATTAGTTTTTTTAGTTAAATTATGAAATACTAATTTGTGGTGTTAAGGTTTCCTCCAGCTTTCCTTCATTAGAAAATTAAAATCATAGAATCGTAGAATCATGGAATGGTTTAGGTTGGAAGGGACCTTAAAGATCATTCAGTTCCCACCCCCTGCCATGGGCAGGGAGGCAGGCACACCTTCCTCTATCCAAGGTTGCTCAGAGCTCCATCCAGCCTGGCCTTGAACATTTCAGCTGTAGATTTATCTGTGTGTAAATGTCTTTGTAGCTACAATAATTTGCCCAGAGAAGTTGTGGCTGTCCCATTCCTGAAAGTGTCCAAGGTCAGGTTGGATGGAGCTCTGAGCAAACTGGTCTAGTGGAAGTCCCTGCCCATGGCAGGGGTTGGAATGCCATGATCTCTAAGGTCCCTTCCAACCCAAACCATTCTAAGATGTTATGATAATGGAGGGGATCTTGCAGAGGGAGAAAAAGTGGCAGCAAAAACCTAGGAGTTTGATATAAGTTTTGAGATGCTGTTCTATGTGTAGGGAGAAGAGTTTAGAAACAGGGCTGGCAGGCCTGTTGTGGAATCAGCCAGGATCTTACAAACTACACGAGCTGGTAAAACAAACTGAAACCATTCTGCAAAAAGCTGCAAGGGAAACCTTGAGAGAGTTGTGAAAATGTCAGGCTGTCACCTTTGGGAGAGCCTGTGGGGAGAAAAACAGCTCCTTTGCTGCATATTCCATCTCTCCTCTGCAGCTCTGCCATCCAAAAGGCAAGATGCCACCACTAGAAAACTTGGCAGAGGAGCTGCATGGAATAGGGAGTGTGTTGGTGATGGAAGTGATGAGTGGAGAGAAGAGGTAGTAATTACTGATCTACTAAGGGCCTGCTTCTGCCCAGGAGAAGTGTGGGAGCAGACTTGCAGAGGTGGTGGTATTCAAGGCTGAAAAATTTGGATAGAACTGGTAGGAAGTGAGAACTTTGTGCCTGTGGAAAACTGGTCCTTCAGATGTGCTTTTATGGTGAAACTAAGCAGCACGAAGTTCTGTTAGTTATGGAGGAAACTTTTTTCTTTATACGAAAAAAATAGTCGTTTTGGTGAAATAATAATAAAGGAAAGACTCATAAGTCCATTTTTTTTCTTTTTTAAGACATGTCTTTCTCCTTAACCACAAACAGCTGGAAATTTGCACAAAACAGCGACAGTAGGAAGGATCTCATTTTAATGGAATGTCTGTGCTGCAGATTGGCAGAATAAGGCTGAAAATACAGAAAAGCCAGGTTTTCCAAAATGGTCTCTGATCATCAGAGTTCCTATGTGGTGCATTTCAGGACAAGACCCCCCTACACCAATGCCCAATCTCCCTTAAAAATGAAAACCCTACGAAATATCTTACATCGGGCTCTCTCTGTTCTCTGGTACGTTGAAAAGTGGCAAATAATGCTTTGCGTGGTTTTTATAGGCATGACTTCAACAGCACAGAATAAACACACAGAATGGTTCAGATGTGGTGGCTGAAATGGAAAATTCTGTTGTGGACACCAAAAGCTTACTCACAGGCAACTTATTTTTCTAATACAGGGACCAAAAAAGTGCATCCCCGTGAAATGTGAGATGTTGCTCCTCTGAAACGAGTCTGTTTATGATTCATTTTCGAACAGTGGCTGAAATGGCTGTAGGGTGCATGATCAGTAGAGCGTTTGTGGGACAGCCTAAAGGCTTTTAACCTTAATAGAACTGATACATTACAGGAAACATCATGGATGCTCAGTTTTTTCTTAAAACTGCAATCTCTTTGGGAAGGAGAGCAGAGGGAATGGGTCCAAATGCTGTAACTGGCATGATCTTGTGAGGACAGCATGGATCACTGTAGTTTTATAAGATTTTCTAGGATTATAACAGTATTAAATATTTGTGAGACAGCTGAAAGTCCCTGTTGTTGTCTTACTATTGAAAGAACTTTGAGTAGCTTAAAACTTAGGAACATATAATAGAATCATATAATGGAATAACCTGTGTTGGAAGGGACCTTAAAGTCCATTCAGTTCCGACTCCCTGCCATGGGCATGGACACCTTCCACTAGCCCAGGTTGATCCAAGCCTCATCCAACCTGGTCTTGGACACTTCCAGGGATGGGGCAGCCACAGCTTCTCTGGGCAACCTGTGCCAGTGCCTCCCCACCCTCTCAGTAAAGAATTTTTTCCTAATATCTAATCTAAACCTACTCTATTCCAGCTTGAAGCCCTTTCCCCTTGTCCTGTCTCTAAATGATCTTGTAAAAAGTCCTTCTCCATCTTTCTTGTGGTCTCCCTTCAGGTACTGGAAGGCTACAATAAGTTCACTATGAAGCTTCTCTTCTCCAGTCTCAGCAAAGCCAGTTCTGTTTAGGTTGTTCACCTCCTCAAATGGGAATAGGAGGGAATCAGCAAAACACTGGGATGTACTGAATGCTGTTGCCAGATTTGAAGACCTATGTCATGGTGAATTAAGACTCTGTAGGTTTAAGTTCCTTCCCTGGCTTTTTTCATCATCTTACCAACTGAAAAAAAAATAGATTTAGCATTATAGGCTGAAATTTTTCCATGTTACACCTCTGCAGGCAAATCTTTCAGTTCTTAAGATTATATAGCTTCTGAAATGGGGTTGGGTGAAACAGAATTTGCCTATGATAAATACATTTGTAAGTGTTCATTTACAAGGTCTGGAAAAAAAAAAGATTCATCCTCTGGAAAAAAAAAAGATTAAAATTGACAGGAGCACAGCTCTAATTTTGTTTTAGACAGCTTTGTGAAAGCTTGTCTAATCTGGGCAAGGTACAAGTATTTGAGGAATAATGAAATAAAGCCTTTTGCACACACTGAAAGGAAAGCTTGCCAACTTCAGCTCTCCAAAAACACCTTCTTGTGTTCTCAGTTCCCTCACAGATCCAACCTACAAACAAGCCCTGAAAGCTTCATCCCCACAGACACTTCCAAATGTAGTCGAGCCCTGCATAGGTACAGTTTTAGTTCCTCGTAGCTGTGGTGACTCTGAGAAGTGAGAAGGTTCTTTCCATGGTCTCAGAATTCCCACTCCCAGTCCAGGTAGATAAGCAGTAAGAAGTCATTTGAAACAAGTGCAGAAAGATGAGTGGGGAAGATGGATAAAGAGCAGTGAAAGTGGGGTTGTAGGATGGACCATTGGGGGAAGATGGAAACTGCGGTTAAGAATTAATTTTGAGGAATGGTTGAATATGAGAATAGAAGAGCAGAGAACAATATTTTAAAGATATTTCATATCCTGAATCTCTGATCTTGCAATGTTAACATTTGCTTAATGTTGATATGGAATTTAAAGTCCTTCAAGAGAGCATGAATTGATGGACAAACTTTGATACACACCCAGCAGGGCTGGAGTACAGCCAAACTTATGGCTTCTAGACATTAGATTAGACAAGAGAATGTTGTAAAATAGATTTAAATAGATTTTCATTTAATGCTTAGGATGAGATGAATGAGCTGAGTGCACACATTTTAATACTTTGACTAAAGGAGTTGATGGGTTGAGATTTAGACACTGAACTTTCAGAAGTCTCAAGCAAAGGGGGAAGGATCCCTTGTGAATTTTGCCTTCAAATCAATGTCCAGCAGGCACCCAGCAGAATTTTTGTTCACATGTCTGTGAGTAGCTTTCGACCCTGTGTTTTAAAATGCAACACCATGGTCACTACACTCACACACGGATACACTGGAACTGCACTGAAAAATGTGAATTAGAATAAATTGACATCAACATTAGCTGTTAGGATAGGGTTTCTCTTGTGCCAGTAATGTTGTTCAATACAGGATTAGCAACATTTAGAGCTCCTAAAACAATTTTGGGTTTAAAGAAAGAAGGTATAGGATTCTCATAACCTTGGTATCAATCACTCAATTCATCCAGTCCAGTCACTGAGAATGCAGCAAAATCAAAAAGTTGGAAAGCTTAAACACAGCTTGGAGAATTGTTAATATTTATTTCCCACTCCACTGTCCTGCTACGTCACTTCTGTGCAAAAAGATAAATGCTTCAAATGTGCAACTGGGGGGAGAAAGAGAAGTGGAAAAGCAGGTGAGAGATGCTGAGAAAGGCTGAAGGAGTGAAGTCTGACTCTTGCTTTGGAACATGAACTCTTGTGCTTTATACCACTGTGCTCTGCACACCCTGAGTCTGGCAGTGCTTGTAAGTAATTGCATGGAAAAAAACCCCAAACAACAAAACTTTGACTTCATTATGTTTCAGTAATTGTTTATTTCCTCCTCGGAGCAGATGGGCAGATACAGCTTCTTTCTCTTTTCTCTTTATTTGCTTTGGATTCCGCTTAAACAAGGCAAGATGCTGTGAAAAGTGTGAGCAGCAGAAGGGACACACGTTGCAGGATCTTTATATCAATTCATTTCACTGCTTTCTTATCCCACACTCACTGTAGAGAAACAACATAATTGGCAGAATTCCCTTTTTTTTTTTTTTGTGTATGTGTGTGTAGGCTTTAAGACAGTGACAAGAAGAAGAAATCGGAGGAGGGTTGTTACATTAGAGTAGCTGAGTTTTGACAGAGGTTTCTTTAAATTTCAGATTATACTGTCTTATTAGTTACAATTTCAGTTACTTTGGTGGCAGCATTAATGTGATTTAAGCAGCTGGTATACTTCAGGTAACAAATGGAAGCAGCAGGGATGTTTATGGAAGAATTAGAAATATTTAAATGATTTAAAAGCTCAGAGGTCTTGTTGATATTTTGATTTGGACAAAGATTAGCAAACCAGCATTCAGGATCACATGGATATCAGGAAATGTCCGGGCAAAGTGGAGGAAGGATATTTTCTTTGTTTTTGAGAGTAATTACATTTTTAGCATCTTCCTTTTGTGATCCTTCCTCTATATCTTTTATTTTCTTTCCTGGGAATCTCTTTTCCAAAGGAACATTTCATGAAGGGGGGGGGGGGGCACAGAAGTCTTTTTGTGGATTGAGAAAAATAAAGCACCTTGAAGTGACTGAATAGACTTTTTACTGATGTGAAGCTACAGCTTCCTTTGTATCATCTGTGTGACAAACTCCACTTCCCTGTTGTGGGAGTAGATAAATATAACTGCTTGTAAGTAGAATACCACGCTAATAGTTAAAATATAACTGAAGGTCTCTGTAAGATCCTGTCCCATTTACCCAAGAGAAATAGTACTTTCTTCTATAAAGTTATATTGGTTATTTTATGAATATGCACTGATCAGAAACAAGTTTATGTGTTAGTGTATAATAAAAATCTCCTAGCATGTGTTGCAAATCTTATTATAATAGAGGATGGATAAACAACTCTTATTTCAGTATATAATGGTGGAAAAACAACCATCTAGTTTTATTGGTGTAAGTGATCATATACTTTTTCTGGTAGAGCTGAACTCAACTTTTGGAGAGGTTTTAGAGGCTTTAGAAGCCCAATGAATATTTTCAATTTATTTTACCTGAGTTGGTGTCAGAGAAGACCTTACATTCAGTGTCTATTCAAGCAGTGCTTAGTGCTGACTTGCATATAAACTGCCACAGCATCTCTTAAGGTTGGGTCTTCTTGAAGGAAGAGGCAATAATTTGAATCCCTGGTGCTTGATCAACCTCATCTTTTTATTTGAGACGCACGTGGTAAAATGTTCTCACAAGTCTGGAGACTTAGAAATCAAAAATGGAAAAAAAAAAAGGTTTCCTGGACTGGTGAATAAGCCAAATAAGCTTTGCTCTTGCCATGAACGTTGCAGGGAGCAAAGAGAGTTTTGACAGACGAGATCTAGTAATGTTTTTTTTTTACCAGGAGAAATAATTTAGGACAGTGCAAACGGGTACATTTCCTGCCTGCTGAGGTTTTTCTGGGCACAGTTCATCGAACCAAGAGAATGTTGTAGAATAGATTGTCAGCAAATGGTTTGACTGTTTTTTCTACTGACTAATAAAGCTACTTTGTGCAATAGCTGTCACAGATCGTGGTTAGGGAGCTTTCCAGCATAGATGACCTTCATTATCCAAAGTGAGTACAAGGGGGGATAGAATATATGTTGGCATGAAGAGAGATACCAAGTGAACAAAGATTTTCCCGACAGATGCCAATTTTCTCTCATTCTACCTACCATGACGTATCTTAGTTGATTTGAGGGGCTCCCCAGGCTTCTTGGTTTTGACTGATCTCTCTGACATCATTGGGGCATCATGCTTCATTCAGCCTCAAGAACCTTTTAATTGCTACCTTAAACTGATCCATGGCACTGCTGTCTGTAAATTTGGCAAGAAAACCACATCCTCCTAAAAGAGCAGGAAATGGGAAGCAGATGATCTTGAAGGGCATAAATGGAATTTTCAAGCACCAGGGTCCAAACCCCAGAAAAAACAAATACTGTGCAATTAATCCAGTGTTCTCCAGCAGCCTCAGAGCCTCAAGCTGTTAGACAATAAGCAGTTCAAATGCTCTGCAGACCAACAGGAGATGTGGGCATTGACGTGGAGGGGAAACACCAGCTTATTGGAACGGGTACAATCTGCCCTTTGAATGAACTGAAAGCCAGATATTTATTTTCAAAATTCACTGACTATTAATCCTCCCTGGGTGGAAGAAAACTGAGCCATATGCCAGCCACCTGCTCACCATGCAAGTCTCATCCTGAGTTTATTTTCTTGATGCGTCTGCGTGTTTTTATATCTATGTTCACTCATCTAGAGCACACCAGCACCAGTAGCCTGGGAGCAGAGCTAAGTTAGAGTGTCTCTTATTGCAACTGGTCTTCTGGGACTGGGGACAATGGTTGGATAAGACAAATATTGCTTTCTTTGTGATACATAAAATTAAATGTGTATTTCTACCCATTGGGTACAACCACAGCAGTTGTGGTGTGCAACAGGCTGCTGCAGAGTTTGTCCTTTGGTGGCCAAGGTTCTCTGGAGGCCTTCAAATTCTCTTCTGGTGCCCACACAAGCTCAAGTCTAAACAAGGACTAAAGTAACTAAACAGTTCCTGCTATCAAAACACCTTCATGCCAAACCAACAAATGCTTTGGTGCAGAGTTTGTTTTTTTTCCAAAGAAAGGAGTTTTGCCTCCCACCCTCTGTAAAGAAAGGCAGATGGCAGAAGGGAGAGAACAGATTAATTCCTTTTAGAGTGAAAAACTCTTTCAGAAGAGAGTTTTGCAGGAATTGTGTGTGATTCCAAGGTGGTGTTTCTTTGGAGGTTGGCAGGGGCTTTTCTATATGCACAGGTGGGCTCTGCAGCATGTCCTGCAGTGCTGAGCCCTCCACTGGTATGAAAAGGAACCTGAACAACTGCAGTGCAGTCTGTCTTTCTGGGGTCAGATTTAGCAGGGTCTAGCTAAATTTAGGGTAGAAATGAGTCCTGTACTCAAAGCCAGGCCCTAGCAAAGAGTTCTTTGATTATGAACATAGACAGAGGAATCTTATACACTTTCCAGACCTGTGGCTACCATCTTCTGACATCTCTACTGCCTGATGGTTTGCTCTGATGTAAAGTATTACAACTCTACTGCCTTTAGCAGAGCTCAGCTGGGCTCACACACATGTAGATGTGGTGTTTAGGGACTTTGGTTTAGTGGTGGATATGACAGGGCTGGTTGGACTTGATCTTGGAGGTATTTTCCAACCTTAATTGTTCTGTGATTCTGTGATCTCAAAGTGTTGCAATTTGTGCAGAGATTGTGGTACCCTCTGGATGCTAAACCCTAAGGTAACATTTTATGTACTTAAAACAACCTTGTTAGCTGCAAAAGTAGGACTTAATGACTTCTTACTAATCGTCTACTCCCTGTAGGTTGCTGGAAATGTCCACCCAGAATGTGATTTTATGACAGAGCTGAAAAAAAATGAGGCTGAATGTCTGGAGGACCCACAAGAGCGTGGAAATGCAACATCAGCAGGTGTCCATGTGTGAGGGATGAGGGGAGGGAGGGAGAAGTGACCCACCAGCAGAGTGAGGACACAGACAGGCTGCCAATGTGCACGTTTGAGGGTTTTACTTATAACAACATATACCTGTTGTCTTGTCAGCTCTTGTTCCATCTATTCCCTTTCCTTTCAATTCTTTTTTCCACAGTCTTTCCCACTGGAATATGGACAGTCAATTTATCTAAGTTAATCCTTGTGTCCTTCTCCTACTCTTTATCCAACTGGACACTGTCATGGCATCATACTTGCATGTCTGTGAGGGTGTTTTGATCTTTAAAAATAGGATAACCCCATAAAAACTACTGTTATCTTGTCTTTCTTCCAGAATTACTCTCCCTTCCATTTCAATAATACCTCTTCATTTATTGCATTATTTCAAAAACCCACCCCAGTCTAACACAGTGGGTCTAACTAAAGTAGATTAAATAATCCTCTGGGGGCGTTTATTGCTCATTATAGAATAAAAATTGTGGCTAAAGTATTTTTTGCAAGATATGTAAACTGTGGAGTGGCAAAGTTTAAAAAGGTTTGGGGTTTTATTTTGCTCAAATGTAATTATGCTTAAAAATATATTTCGCTTTCTGCCTGAGGTTGCAAGAGAACTTGGGACAAATTACTGTGCTGGCCAGAGGCAGATGCTGGAGAGACTCTTGCCTTACCATGCCCAAACATCATCCTTCACTTCATGAAGGAGCCAGGTGATGTACTATCAGGGTTGTACTCCTGTTCTTCTGTTGCCTAAAGGAGTGTTTCTAAAAAGTGAGGGTGAAGACAGAAAGTTGCATGTTCCCACTCTCCAACTGGATCAGAGCAACACTGCAAAGATTTTAGTAGGATCTGAGGGACCTTAGCAGTTCTGCTCATATTTTAAATGCTATCCATAGTCGTGATGAGGCCCTGATCCAAACCCCACTGAAATAAATAGAGTGATTCCAGGGGTTTCCATGGGCTTTGGGATCAGCTTCTTGTGTGAGTTTTTGACAAAGCTCACATGAGGTTCTTTAGGTCAGAACTTGAGCACTGGGTTTTCTGAGATTTGTGCTCTGATTGGTTTGGGATGAAATGAAAGGCAGAGGAATGTGTAACGTGATTGTTCTTTAAGAGTAAGTTTGGAGATGCAAAGCAGAATTTAGTCCTCAAAGCAGCACGTGTGTTTGGTCAAATGCAAAGCTGCAAAACTAATACCTTTGTGTCTGCTTGCTCTGTGGGTGAATATGGCAAGGAACAGACTGTGAGCCCACAAGGAGGAAACCATCTTCCAGGAAAGACCTGGATTTGGCAGCTCCACAAGAAAAAGAAGCTGTAAAGCCCAAGCTCTGCCTCACCCAACACATGCTTGTTATAAACGAGGGATAAGGAAAGTCCCTTTCATCTGTGCAGATTCATTTCCTGCCATGGGATTCTCGGATTTATCCTTCATCTGAGTCATAAATCTTTTTATGGAAATGTGTTATCCTCATAGAAGGAACTGCTTATCCCAGCCTCTGGTCTGCAAGGAAAATATAAACCCCAAGGGAGGTGGAAATGAGAAGGGGTATATTAGAAGGGTGAGTGCTGTACAAAGCAGAAGTCTGATGGAGCAGTGCTTCCCAATCCTCTCCAATGGACTTTTTTTCCTGATTTAATTAATTCCTTATTCCTTCCAACCCCTACCCCTGCCTCTCACCTCTTTCCCC
Source organism: Corapipo altera (assembly GCF_003945725.1). NCBI lineage: Eukaryota > Metazoa > Chordata > Aves > Passeriformes > Pipridae > Corapipo > Corapipo altera. The sequence continues at coordinate 1,631,678 of NW_020884937.1, forward strand.
ATTGTTTGCCTATAGATAAATCATAAAGTTTTGTGTCTGATGACCTGAATGTACACACACAAAGTGTCCTACCAACTCTGTGAGATGCCAGTGCACGTGATCCTCTCCTCCTGGCATAACCTTTGTACCTGCCAGAGGTCTTCTCCTGGGTTTTATTTTCCATATTATGTGTCTTTCCACTGGAAAAAATTATGTGCTTCTGTTTCAGCTGGGATAGTGAAAAGGAACTGCACAAGTAAAGGCTGGTCTGACCCATTCCCTCCCTACCACGTCGCCTGTCCAGTAGAAGATGAGATTCCCCTTGAAGAAGTAAGTTTAATTACAGAAAAATATGTGAGTGGTGTGTTGATATTATAGGATTCCCTTCTATTCCTGCAAGAACACTGCAAAGGGAAGCTCAGCTGAAGCTGAAAGTGTGGAATGTAATTCAGATTTGACTCTAGCCACTTATTTTGGAAAATAACTAGGAATGTTTTATTATTCGTGTGTGAGAGTGTAATAAAAACAAAGCCAGCTGCAAATTCCAGACAATCATGATCTTGCCTACAGATATAACAACTAGAGATGTATCATAAAATGTTCATAAAATATGGATTAAGACATTTCAGCAATATCAGTCAGCAAGATGAATTTGTAATATCACAGCACCAGTGATGTGCTGCTGTAGCACCTCTGTTCCAAATTCAGCAATATCTAAGGACAAGAGGGGTTTGGGTTTCTCATCCTGCATAAAATACCTAATTCATCAAGGAAAAAAAGTCTCAATGTTTTTTATATGTCAGTAATGCAGATCAGAATCTGACATAATTCTTCAGCCAGGTTTTGACAGTTGGTGATATCTAGAGGTTATGTGCTTGATTCCTAATTAATATGGATAAAAACATAGTTTATATCATCATGGGGAGATTTCACTTGTCTTCCCATTACTTTTTGTGTTGACTGTTATAACTGTTTAGCTCAAACTTCCTTTCCAGCCTCTAAGCCTCAGCATCTGCTGCTTTGCATAAATAAATACTTACACTGAAGTGCAACTATTTCTTCCCTTCTTTTATTGGTTCCTTACACTGCTGGGGTAAAAGCAATCTCCAGTGTGGGTAGATTTATGTTAGACATTAGGAAGAAATTCTTCCCTGTGAGGGTGGGGAGGCCCTGGAACAGGTTGCCCAGAGAAGTTTTGGCTGCTCCACCCCTGGAAGTGTCCAAGGCCAGGTTGGACTGGGCTTGGAGCAACCTGGGCTAGTGGAAGGTGTCCCTGTGACAGGGGGGTTGGAATGAAATGATTTTTAAGGTTCCTTCCAGCCCATTCTATGGTTATTCTATTATTTTACCTAAAGGCAAACTCCTCAGTTGTGGATTTATCAATGTTAAGATTTGATTATTTTCTGTGCTTTCCACATCTGATTTGTTGCCAGTTAAGGTCAGTCTAGCAGAGCTTTGATGTTTCTCATGGTGTGCTGGATCCAGACTTACTGGCAAGCTTTCCAGCTCTGAGGTACTTCTCTGAGCTTTGGCTGGAATTGTGCATAGTCAGGAATTTGGATAATCATATACAATTCACAGTTCATCCACTAAACAACAAAAAAAAAAGAGGCCACTATGCCTGGTTTCCACATTATACAACTTCATCAGTCTCAAAAATTTATGGTGCAAATCAAGTCTAATCACTACAAGGTGGATCTCTATTAGTGCTTTGGTAGGATCAGGTGGGAGCTTTTCAGGGATATGTCTTGGCTCTCCCCAGTTACTACATTTACTGTTCTCAGAAAGGATAACCCATCTTCTCATAGATAAAACTAAACTGGAAGAAAAATTCAAGGTGCACCTGGTGTGTTCTGGCCAGTATTAAATGTTCAGCCCATGAGATTAGACCATGGATGGTGAAAAATATTCACCAGTGGATGTAGGGCCCTCAGCACCAAATGTTTCACTCCACTAAACCAGGGGTTGGAATTACATGGCATTTAAGGTCATTTCCAGCCCAAACCAGTCAGGGATTCCATGACCTGCACTTGCTAAGACAGGAGTGGTGACAGATCCTTTTTCTTACTGTTAGAAACTCATAAGTTCTCATCTTCCCACGAGTTGAATTATCTTCTGAGGGTGTTTCTTTCCCCTCATTAACTAGAAAAGAAAGAAAATGAGAAGAAGCAGGATTGTGTCAATATTTAAACAGTTCAGTTCTGTGGCCAGGCTCTCACTTTCCTCATTTTACTCCAGACTCAGCTGCTCATATTTAGGCAGCTAATTTTTAAGCACCTAAAATAAATTAAATGAACTCTTATATATAATGCCTGAAGTTACACTTAGGGCTCAAAACAAATATATCCCCTTCCTCACAGTGAACTGCAGCAATGCACTGCACAGCTGTGAAGATTTTAGGTTATGAAAGCATTGAAATGGGACCCAAGAGATGGTCCATGTTGGATCGAGGGGAAAGATTTGCAGCCTAGAGCTTATTAATTTTATTTTCTGCTTTCATGTGTAATAGTGGAAGTCAACTTATCCTCACTCAGAGATCGTGTCCAGTAGAGGTGCCACTTAAATTGAACTGGGTTTTCATTGACATTCTGGTTGAGTAACAGTTGAGTTTGGCAGTGAGAAAAACAGAGGAGGAAAAAAATAAAGCAGAAAAAACCCAAGTAACTAGAATACAATAGAAAGGGAAAGGAAGAATAGATGGTAATACTGGAAATAAGGAAGCAGAAAGTAGGAAAGTGGAGAAATGTAGGGAAAGGTTGCTGGAATTCAGTATTCATCATGTAGCCAGCTGTCAGCAGCATTAAAAAATATAAAATACAGTATTTATAAAAATGTATATAAAATATACTATAAAATACAGTATTTATAAAAATGCATATAAAATATACTACACTATAAAATACAGTATTTATAAAAATGCATCTGATTTTTAACAGTGCTTTCATTAAAGGTTGGCTTTGGTGTTTATGGTTTTATGAATGAGCTTCAAACCACCCTGATCAATACATGTTTTGGTGTCAGATTGAGCTGTATCCACGTAACTATGGGATGGGACTTCACAAAAGAGACGTAACGAGGGATTTAAATTGATTTTTGCTGTGGGATTAAAAGCGGGAAGGAAAGGTAGTCAGGGATATGAAATGATTGGAAGCACCAAACAAAGTAAAACAGCCAGAATCTGTAAGAAAGCTGTCACTTAGCTGCAAGTTTTGTGACAAATAATTCTATTCCTTTACAGCAATCCTACTTTTCTACTATAAGGATCATCTACACTGTAGGATACAGCGTGTCCATCACCTCACTCATCATTGCTGTGACAGTTCTTATTGCATTCAGGTAAAGGTGTCCTCTGACCTTGATTCTTTTAACAGAATTCTTTATCTGACACTGTAGAAGACAACACTAGACATTAAAAATAACATAGATAGAAATCCAGATGAATAAAAATAAAGATTTCCAGCCGTAATGGTTTAATAATATTACATTAAAGTTGAAATGAGAAGTGATCAGAGAGAGCCAGGCAGAAAGAGAATCAGAGCTGAAAAATCAACCCTGGCTGAATGTTGGCAAAACGCAGCAACTCACTTTGATCCTCAATAACCAAGAGATAAATTTACTTGCTTTTGCTGGAATAAGCGTATTTCTTTATAAACTATGTGTGCTTGCCCTCTGTGGCTTCAGGGAATTTTATATTAATAAGAAGAACATGCACAAGGAACTTGATTGTGAATCAATGTTCCTTTGATGTTGTATATATTACTATCAAAAAATTTATAACTAAAGACATATTTTAAAATTAGTCTCAGAATTTGGCTATGTTTGGTTAAGGTTTCTTTCTTGCTGAATTATCCATCAATTAGGTATTTTCTGATATAATTTATAGTATTTGGAGTAAAATTACTCATTTATTTTATCATTTAATGTACATTTAATGTTTGCTGCCATGTAGGATTCATTTTATTAATCTTTGTTTATTTCTTGTATTTCTGCAAGACAAAAAAGTCTGGAGTTTTATTATTGTGCTGTGGGAATCAGGGTTCTCTGGGGAAAGTTTCTTGACCTCTATTGGTTCCCAGTTCATGTCTGGAAGCCAACAGATATGTTTATTGACATCCACTCTGACCTCAGGAAAACAAAGCAGCCCAAATGAGGGAAAAGGAAGAAACAATGGACATAAAGAGACACAGCTATAGGGAGGAAAAAAGTTATAGTTAACAATGGGGTTGACATTTGAGGTCAGCAATAAAATTCTGCCCACTCTGGGTGAACTTTGAGATTAGGTGACCCTCAGGTTACTGGAGCTGGGTGGAATTCAGCTTTTAATGGAACTCTTTGCTTATTAACTAAAATCTTCATGTCCAAGTGAAAACATAAAGTCGAAGCTGTGTAACTCCCACAAAAATCTGTATTTAATAACAGTCAAAATTTAAAATTAATTAACTGAGAATTTAAGGTGGATGTGTCAAACTGAATTTAAAGTAGATGTGCTGAATTGTTTTAAAGCCCTTCTCTGCTCTGAATTCATAAAAGTAACTCTGGTAAAGCAAGGAAAAAGCCTTTAATTTTGGATAAGGTTGTCTGCACAGGGGTTTAATGCAGTTTAGTTCACCCATGGCACAGGATAGAGAAAATATTTCTAAACAACTCTTACCCTGTTCATTGGGAAAAGTATCTGCTTATTTATTCCAGGATAACCCTGCCTGCTTGGTCTTGGGAATGGTTTAGCCATTGTCTGAATTGTATCAGTAAAGAACATTTCTCAAATGCGAGATTGGCCCCAAAATAACGCCAACCAGAAGCCTGGCTCAGGTATACTGAGCACAAACATAAATTTAAGGAATTCCAGGTTCTTTAAATTTGGTAGGCCAGAAACATCCCCAGGCCTCCATCTGACAAGGAAAGAGATTGAGGTGTAGACTGTGGGTGAATTGCTTCACATGAAGAATGTTTCTATCTCTGCCTGAAAGACCTCAGCAGATGCAAGTGTTCTTCCTATGTATGTTTGGAAGTGAAAATGAGATGAAACAAAGGCTTATTGCTTATTTTAATTACCCCCAGCACAAGCCAGCTGTGCTGAGAAAGACCTCTCTTCTTTTCTTCCAGGAGGCTTCGCTGTCCCAGGAATTATATCCATGTACAGCTCTTTTTCACATTTATCTTGAAAGCTATTGCTATTTTCATTAAGGATGCTGTCCTTTTCCAAGAGGAAGGCATTGATCACTGCAGCTTCTCTACAGTAAGCACATGAAAAGTAGGATAGTGTGGTACTTGATATTTTTACACACCACTTATATATGGTTTCATTATCAGGGCTCTTTTTTACTCCTACTTATTTTTTTCCTTCTAACCTATAATGAAAGTTATATAATTCTTTTATTCAGTATGTTTTGTCTCCATAAATGTGAACCTTTTATGTTCGGAAAGCATTAACTTGTGGTCTTGTAGTACTCTAAATCAAATTTAGACTTTGACATAGCAAAAAGTAGTATCATTTCACTGTTACCTTTCTATGATCTGAAGTGTAAACCTGAAGATTTCTGAGTACCTCACAGAACCACTTTTAAAGCTGATTTTTCTGAAAATCTTGGATTTCATGTTCTGACTGGAAACTCTGGCCTATAAACCACAAAAGACTCCAGGTACTAAACGATCAAAAAATCTTGGCAACCTGGCAATGGCTTTCAAACACAGGTTTATGGGATGGTTCCTCTGCATTGCTCATGGCCACACAGAAGTTTAGAGTTGAGCATAAGGAGGAAAATGGGTCCTTGAACCTTTGTCCAAGAAGCATTTGACACCAAGGATACACTGAAAGCAGGGTATTTGTGGAAAAAATCACCTGCTTGGGAACCCAAGCTGCATTTCTAAAGCCAAATACAGCAGAGATTCCAAAGTATTATGATGATTAAAGTCTTATCACTCAAAAAGCCATCTTACATTTGAAGATCTCATTTTAAACATCATGCAACAGTGAGATCTTGTTCTTTGTAGAACTCAACCAGAATTACAGATGTCTGCTACACCTGCAAATCAAACACTTGTATCCACCTTAAACTATGACTGTCCTGTCCCTTAGACTGAATGCAAGATCTCTGTGGTTTTCTGTCACTACTTCATGATGACCAACTTCATGTGGCTGCTGGTGGAGGCTCTTTACCTAAACTGTCTGCTGCTCTCATCCCTTTCTCATGGAAGAAGATATTTTTGGTGGCTTGTCCTCTTTGGCTGGGGTAAGTAAGGTTTTTTCATGAAATCAGTGAAAGGCAAGATGTTAAACAAGGCTGTTTAGCCTGGAGAAGAGAAGGCTTTAGGAGGTCTTACAGTAGCTTCCAGTACCTAATGGGGGCTTAAAATTAGGCTGGTGAGGGAATATGCACAAGGGAAGGGAGTGATGGGACAAGGAAGATGTTCTTCCCCGTGAGGGTGGTGAGGCCCTGGCACAGGTTGCCCAGGGAGGTTGTGGACTCCCCATCCCTGGAAGTGTTCAAGACCAGGTTGTATGGGACTGTGAGCAACCTGATCTAGTGAAAGGCGTCCCTGCTGGTTGAAACTGGGTTATCTTTAACGCCAATTCCAACCCAGGCCATTCCATGATTCTGTGATTCTGTGATCCAGCCCATTAAAAATACTGGATGTGGAATCTTACCTACCTAACTACCTAACTTAGGCATTGCTCTGATTTTATTTTTACATGCATATTAGTGAGGAACAACCAATTTTTTTAAAAGGACAGCATTAAAGTGCCAGTGAAATAAGTGGAAAATTAAGTACATTTGGGAACCCACAGGGAGAGATCCATTCTCAACCTTCTTCTCCCCACCGAAAACACAGCTACCTCTAAGGAACCATCACAGACACCAAAGTTAGATGTGACTTGCTCCTGTTTGTGCAGAATATAGTTACAGAGCCTGAGAATGGGTCCATCTGGAGTCACAAAAGGAATTTTTGTTGTCCTAATATTGCTACAGCTCATTTTATGCATTGGGCAATTGCATGAATAAAAAAGCCCTATCCACTAAATAACAGGTCAGGCATGAAACAGCAACACCCTCACCCCTTTCTGGTGGAGTCTGGAATAAATCTGAGTGTTCAGATCCTTGTGGAGACCCAGAAATCAGAGACTAAGTGGCTGCCCAGAGCAAGCTGCTGTGTAAAGCAGAGAACTCCTTTATGGCAGGTGAATGCACTTGCCCAGAGGAATTTTTTGGTCAGTTGAGGGAGGCAATCCATGGATGTTACCACCAAAGCTTAAGGTAGGCCTGACAACTTGGCAAACTGAATCACTTTAGGTGTTTTAGGGAGACTTCGGGTACCTTTTTAGGAAGGCTCAAGATAGAGTGTATCACCTTCTGTGTTTGTAAAGTGCTAATATTGGTATTATTTTAAGATTTGGTTAATGCAATTCCTAAATATTTTGTCCTGCAAAAAGCACCCTTGTCACTTAAACCTGAGGTTTAATGTGCTCTCTGCATACAAGTGCCACCTTCAGGGAGAGCACACAGGTGAGTTGGGTTCATCTGAGCAAGAGGTTGCAAGTGCAGTCCTCTGGGACAGAACTGCATCATGTGCAAAGTAGCTTCTGTGTCCCTTTCTACCTTCAAGAGGCAAACGAGACATAACTTACTTCATTTTATCCTGGGAATCAGAATAATCCCCTTTAGCTTTATACTTTGAGTTTAAAACAATTCCTCTTACGTGAGGAGACCACAAAGGGTGACCCCAGCTCAGAAAATGAATGATCTGTATCATCACAGCAGAGTTTCAGTGGACAAGGTTTGGATTATTTGATGAAACCAGAAAACCCCAATTTTTGTTTAAATTTCTGACAGGTTTCCCTACACTTTTCACTCTTATATGGATTTTGGCAAAATTCTACTTCGAAGACACAGCGTAAGTCCTTGTTTCCTACATTATTCTGTGTTCTTCATTTATATTCTTAATTTATTGCAGTGATTACATGCCTGTCCTTTTCTAAACCCTTGCTGTGTCTTGCAGATGCTGGGATATTAATGAAGACTCTCCTTACTGGTGGCTAATCAAAGGACCTATTATAATTTCTGTCGGGGTAGGTGCTTCTGAGTTTGCCAACATTAATTAGGAGAAAAAAGGGGTTTTAAATTAAAATCTTGTTACTGTTTGCTGAGATGTGAGAAGAGGAATGGCAGAATTTCTGCTATAAACTTGCCCACATACAATGCTAACTATAAAGGGGTAGAGAACCAACACCCTTACAGAGCAAACGTCCTTCAAACAAATTAAAACCTTCATAGAATTGTCACTTAATTGAAATGAATCGTGAGTGAGTAGCTGGACCATCCTTATAATATTTGAAAACAATTTTTCAGCATAAAAACTCAGAAGCAGCCATAAATTTTAACACAAACTTTCAAGGTCAGTAGGTTTCTGCTCACAGCTGATAACAGTGATAATAACTCTTGAGCCTGACATTTATTGGATAAACTGATGGGCTTTAAAGGAATTATCATATAAAATTACTCCCACGTGTCATTAAACCCAAGCAGTGCTTTTGAGAAAGCAGCTACTGGACCTTAAGACCAGCTACTAAAAGCTTAATTTATGCATGCAAATGAGGCACATAGAGTCATAGAATGGTTTGGGTTGGAAAGGGCTTTAAAGATATGCATAAATAATGTGAGTAAAGAATCTCAAGTCAAATACTGGTCATACTTCACCATATTTCAATAAATTATTGCATTTCCTCCTACCTCCATTATTTTCCCCCCTTTTGACATCCACATCAGAAGCCAAGGGACTGCAGTGATGATTTTTCTGCTGGAATGTACACGAGGCATCACTGATGGATAAAATGAGATTGGAGTTTCTGGTAAAATGAGGATGTTCTTAGGCAAAATGGAGCATTCAGCCTCACTTAAAGAAGAGTTGGTGTCTATGGACACTCAGAGATGCATAAGGGAGAATCTCTCTGATTGTGGAAAACCGAGCAGCCTCACAGACTTTGGACAAATCTGTGTCAAATTGCAGTTGTAGAAAATTTGATTTACAAGTTAGGCTTGACCCCAGCGAGCTTTGGAGCTGAGCTAATGCTCCTCAGAGACTCCTTCAGAGTCAACAGAGAGAAATCTGTGCTTTTGGCACCTGACTTAAAATAAATGTCTTCTCTGGGAGGAGATGAGTCGTTCCCAACACCTCCTGAGGCTTTGTTGGCTCTCCACTGCTGGCAAAGGCAGAACAGGGTGATCAGCTCAGATGGAGGTATCTCACTGCAGAGGTATTTAGCCAGATAAGTTCCAATAACAGTGTCTAAAGAGATCAGCAAAACCTTAATGCAATAGTGATCTCAAAAGATATTCCAACTGATATGAGCTACGAAAAGTAAAAGAGTCACACAAGGTATTGATGAAAATATTTTGCTTAGCAAAGTCAGATTCTCAAGTTTTCATCTTCAGCCATTTCTTTGAGAAGGAATGTAATCTATTTACATACCTGAATGCTGCCAGTAGAAATAACATTAATAACCTTACACTGACACTGTTGAAAATGCACACAATACATCATAATTGAAATTTAAGCCACCCCAGATTTTCATTGAGAAGTTTTACATGAGAAATTAACCTTTTCTTTTTCTTTTTCTTCTTCCCCCCTCTCCCAAATATTGTGAGCAGGTCAATTTTGTCCTATTTGTCAACATCATCAGAATTTTGCTGAAAAAACTAGACCCTAGACAAATCAACTTCAATAACTCTTCTCAGTACAGGTAACGTATGGTATAATTTTTAAAAAATCAAATATTTCAATAATAAAACCTTATATAATATTTTCTAAATAGAGAAGTACTTTTTCAGTGTCACAGACAGGCTCGGTTTAACTGGCATTAAATTTTAGAAATTCCCAACCTTATCCCATTCCCAAGGAAACTGACCAAAGGATAAGACTCAATTCATCTGATATGATCCAACATGATATATTCAGATGAGTTCAAATGTCTGCTCTCCAATTAAAATCAATTGTGAGACAAGAAAACCATTAATTGAATCTGCATTAGAATGTCTGATCTAAAGCAGGAAAAATTACCCTCTAAGCTGCCTTTTCCTATATGAGGCCTGTAAAGGGAGTCTGCATATTAATTTCTATTTTTTACATATATATATTAAGGGTTTTTTCACTTCTGTTCATTACTGTGCCATACTTTGTGCATTAGTCTTTACTGAGGGAAATAACGTTACCTTTCTTCTTCTCATGTGCTGTGCCAGACGTCTCTCAAGGGCAACTCTGCTCCTAATTCCATTATTTGGAACCCATTATATTGTCTTCAACTTCCTCCCGGAATACACCAGCCTGGGGGTCCGGCTTTACTTGGAGCTCTGCATTGGATCTTTCCAGGTAAAGTGACCACAGAGGCTTCAGCTCCTTCTTAATAGTTTTTCTAATTTAACCTTGTGTCCAGATGACAACTAGGATTGCACAAAAGATCATTGGATCCTGAATCCAGTTTCTCCTCACCAAGTTCATGGTTCTTTGCTGGGTCACAATCCATGGAGACACATCCTCCATCCTACCTGGCTTTAGGCTTGACTGCAGATTTGCAGACTTTGCAAATACAAGACCAAGACTTTCAGAGAAGTGTGTAAGTTGGATGGTGGGTCAAAGTCAAGCACAGAAACTCTTCTTTGCTACGAGTCCTAGTCCACATGCCTTCCCTGACTTCACTAACAAGCAGATTTGGGCTGATGTTAAATTATCCAGAGGCACTTGAAGCTGTAGGTCCAGCCCCCTTGGTGGTTTTTTGGCCAAGGATAAATTGATAATCAAACATAAACATGGAATAGTGCTTGGTGCATGTGCCAGCCCATGCAAAGCTCCATCCTGAGCGATGACACATCACTTTCCCTCCTGTAAAATATTTGATGGATGCCCCCAACTGCTCTGAATTGGCACACAGGGCATGGACAGCTCGAGGAATTTGGTGCCAACCAGGACAGCTCCTGGGGCTGCTTTGACATATTCCCCAGGTGGTTTGGCTACCTGAGGTAAGAGCTTTTCAGTATTTCTTCGTGTTGATAAATATGTTTTTCTGTTTAGAATATCTAATTCAGAATTTTACTTAGGTGGGACAGGAATAACTCCATTTGTTTTAGTGTCCATATCCATTTATATGGTCGAGATGTTGTGAGAAAAATGAATCTTAAATGAATTATATAAGAAACAAAAAAGTTTATCCTCCTTTTTTTTAAAAATATGTTAAAACACTGGAATTTCCTCTTTTTTTCTGACTCCAGGGTAGCTGAGGTAGCTACTTTAGGGTGTGACTGGGTTTCAGTTTCAGACTGCACTAAGACTCTGCTGGATTTTTCCTGCAGCTCCTAAAAAGGATAGTACCCAACTGTCCTTTGCTTCCCTCCCTCTCCCTGTGCTGCACTCAGAGTCTCCAAAAAGCAGCTGTGGGCATCCCACCAAACCTCACAAGGGAACATGGCATCATTTGTCAGTCAGAATCACCAAAAATCCAGCAGTTGGGCTGGTTTGGCCCTCTTGAGGATTGAATCCATTGTCCAACAGACCCTGCCCATCTGAATCCTGACCCTCTCTACAGGGAGAGGACCTTCACTGAGTTAATGAACAATTTAATGAATAAGTTAATGAATAAAAGGGTGAGGGGTTGGGCTGGTATCTGCTCATGTAGGTCCTTTGACCTCCTGGGATTGTCCTGAGTTTATCTCAGTTGAGATTTTAACAGATTCAATAGGCAGAAAATAGACCTCGTCTGATACACTGCAAAGACACGGAAGTTGACTGGAAAGCTGGATGAGCTCCATCCATGGAACTCCTTCTGAAGTCCATTTTTCCTTACTGATTTATAATGTGTAAAGAATTAATTCAGAGTGGTTTTGGCTGGAGAATGGATGACACGTTTTGTAAACATGTCGTGGGAGAACTTCAATTGCCACATCACCTGTTCTTGTGAATTCGTATTGTTTGACTGACTTTAATGAAATGCCACCTACCAGGTGTTTATCTGCCTGTTCAGCTTTACTGGAGATACAGAAAATATCTTTCAATTTATAGTAATACATGTTAATTTACATCGTGAGGTCAGGTAGTGACAGTTGCTTTTTCAAACTTTGCTAACACCCAAAACTTTTTTTTTCTGGTCTTTCTCAGGGCTTTATTGTAGCAGTTCTCTACTGTTTCCTGAACCAAGAGGTAAGGGAATTATATCCTCTACAATATTGCTTTCATTGGCAAATATACACAACAAAAACATCAGTTTCATACAAGCAGATAATCAAATCTTGCAGTTTCTCAGTGTTGTCTGTTAGCATGAGAATCAAGGTCCATGGATTTCAACTCAATTATCTTCATGGGAATGAAGCCATCTAGTGGAGAAATCAACTTTTACTACTTTTCTACCCCTCAAGTATTTTTTATCCTTCCTTCACATTTTTACCCTACAGCAGGGCTCGGAAATCCCCTAAAAGCACAAGCTGCTGCAGCGATGCAGAAAGGTCTCCATCCACCAAAGGTCTATGATTAAATTGGAATTAAAATTGATGTTGTTTGCCCCATAATTAAATATTATTTTTCAGTGTTTTTCTTATGCTTCTGAAGATTTTCAGTATTTTCATGTTGCTAAAACTGTTTTTCTGTTTAGAATATATAATTCAGAATGATACTGTAGACAGGACAGGAATAATTCCATTTATCTTAGTATCCAGATCCATTTTTATAGTCTAGATGTTGTGATGAGAATGAATCTTAAATGAATTATATAAGAAACAAAAAGTTTATCCTCCATATTTTGGAATATGTTGAAATCCTGGAATTTCCTATTCTTTTTTGACTCCAGGGTAGCTGAGGAAGCTATTTTAGGGTATGACTGAGGTTCAGTTTCAAACTGCACTAAGACTCTGCTGAACTCTGCCTGCAGCTCCTAAAAAGAGACAATCCTGTTTCATATATTCCCACCCTCCCTCCTCATAAAGGACTTCCACTGGAGTGTCAAAGGTGTGTTTAGGAGGTGAATCCTGTCCCTAATCATTCCAGACTCCCTGGGCTGTATTGACCAAATCTTCATTTTCCAAGTTTAAAGTTTAGGGCTGATTAGGCTTTCAAAGAGTATTCAATCATTTACATATGCCACGGTTCCGATTTCCTGAATTTTATCAGAAATTTCTGAAATATTAAATCGAATCTTTTCAAATATATTAACACCTCTTGTCCTTCTGTTTGAGTTTATGGCTGTGAATTATTGTCTCTGCTGCCTATATATCTATGGATTATTGACTATACTGACTAACAATCCTAATCCCTTCTAACTATAGACACAGCTTGATGTTCAGCTTGATATTCCAGACACACAACTCTTCAATTTAGAAATTTCCTTCCCATTAAACATCTGGAAAGGCACATTTTTACAAGAATCAGATGTGACAGGAGGCTTTAGTGGGTGGTCTGGACCCACTCTTATGTTTCTGTGAGCATACCAGTATATGATATACAGAGCTGTCAACAACAGAAAGCAAAAGTCTCTCCTGCTTGCTGCTGGCTTTCCCCTCATCATCTTAAATAGGAAAGCAGAATTATTTCTCAGCCACAAATTGGTGAATGTTGTTTAAGAAACTTGCTGCAGATCATACTTTTCTAGAAGCAGATGGAAACAAGACAACACCCCTTAGCAACTGAGGAAGAGCAGGCAATGTGGAGCAAACATGTTTAATTGTGTAGGCAACGTTGGTGAGATCATTAGTAGAAAAAAATTTCAAAGGAATACTTAAAAAAAGGGAGAAGATTAAAAAGAAATTGCTGAGAAAATATTCTAGTGGTGGAGAACCTGATTTAGAGTGCTGGAGTTAGAGACCTCAGGCTTAGGGCTGATAGACCTTTCAGTTCAGAGGAGGAAGGTGGACTGAGGGTACAGGCTTGAAATGGAAACCAGGTAAGTTAAAAATGGAAATGGGATTTTATTTTTTTTTTTTTTTTTCATTTATTTAGCTGTGTGGCAGCTGGAATAACAAGCTTTGGATGTTGTGCTCATGGTCATTAAGTAGGAACACAGAACTGGATCAGCTCACACAGAATCGTGGAACGGTTTGGGAGGAATGGTTGGAAGGGACATTGAAGTTCATCTTGTTCTACCCCCTGCCATGGGCAGGAACACCTTCCACTAGCTCAGGTTGCTCCAAATCCTGTCCAACCTGGCATTGAACACTTCCAAGGATGGGGCATCCAGAGTTTCTCTGGGCAACCTGTGGCAGTGCCTCACCACCCTCTGAATAAATAATTTCTTCAGAACATGCAAAATCTACTCTCAGTTTAAAGCCATTTTCCCTTGTCCTATCACTACAAACAATATGCCCTTAATTCTTGAAAGGAAGAGTAGGGTTCATTTACCCTTGTCAGCATGGGAGGCAAACTCTGAGCCAGCCACACTGGAAGTTTTCATCAGTGCAGGAAGACGGACATGGTGGGACAGGCCAGATAAACTGGAGGATCCTCCTTCATCAGCTAGAAAGGGAACTAACTTGAACTCAGATGTCTAAAAATTTCTCTCTTCTTCTCTAGCCAGTGTTTCTGTGTTGTTTCTTTCCCACTGGTCTGCTCCCAAGCAGCATTTAACCACAAAATAGCTTTCTCCTTTGGTTTTGAGGTGCAAACAGAAATCGGCCGGAGGTGGCACGGTAAGAGATGTGGACTCGTGCCAGTGTGGAGGAGGACGAGATGGACTGTGCCATCCAGTTCTGGAGTAAAAATGACCACATCTGTGTGCTGAAGATGCCTCAGGATCTGGAGTAATCACACATAAAAACCTGATTAGGGAAACTACCCTCCCACCAAACAACAAATAAACCAAAAACCGCAAAAAACATGCTGATTGCACTTCACACTGAGTAAATAGGAAGAGGTTCCACTTCTACAGTTCTGTTCATGGGGCACCTTTTGCAAGACAAGCGTTGCAGTGACAGATTAAACACTGCCTGGCCTTCTAAACACAAAATAACCCTCTTATCAATACACTCTGCAACACAGCAAACCTAAAAACCAGCTATTCTGGTTCACTTCTATGCTTTTACTGATAAATATATGGAATTAAGTGCCTAGGGAATGGACATCAGTAGTACCCTTCAGCTCTGGAAACTGGAATTCAATCCTCATGCAATGAGAGCTGGAGTCCATTCAGCTTGTTCAAGCTTTGCTCCTTGTTTTGATTCAGTAAACATGGAAATAAGAAACCAAAAGTCTTATTGAACTGCAACACAAAGATTAAAAATGTCCTCTTATGTTATCTTTTTATATTGTCTCTTTAGTAGCAAAAAAGATTAAAAGTTCACAAAAAAAAAAACAAAACCAAAAACAAACCACTCTCATGTTCTGATGTTATTTCAGTATCTACTGTTTAGAATATTTCCAATAATCAAGAAGCCAAAGTGGAGGCACTGGGAAGGCCAAGGCTCCACATGATAATCATTAAGGAATAGCTGCTCTCTGCAAAGAAGTTAAAAAGAAAAGCCAACTTTTGCACAGAAGGAGAATGAGACCCTCAAGAGATGGACAAGGAGACTTCTAGGAGTATTTTCTTTGGTGTGACTGTTTTTGCTCCCTGGTGTTGTAAAACATTCAGAAATTTGAAAATAAACTTGTATTCCCAGCGTTTGCACTTGAGGGGTTTTATTTGTGTGGTTTTTTTTTGTTCTTTTTTTTTTTTTTTTGTGGTTTGTTTTTGTTTTGTTTTGTTTTTGTTTTTGTTTTTCCCCCCAATGGTTGTCATAACCTCTAGATTAATGGATCAATCAACCTCTTTGATGGGAACATCAGGGTTTTGAAAGGAGTGAAGAAAGCTAAACTGTACCAACGAGTCAGAGTCATTACACCAACACATTTTAACTCTGCTGTTCTGAACGTTTCAGTGAGCTGCCAAGTCTGATTGAACAGCAGAAATTATAATAGAGAAAAGTGGAATTGCTTTCCTTTTTCCTTTCCTTTTACATAAAAAACTGGATGACACAACTTTCCACTCCTTCAGGTTATGTGTAATTACCTGGGTACAAGTGGAACGTTATATCACCTAGTTTTTATGTAAAAGCTGAGTGCCAAGAAGGTGTTTTTCTCTTCCAATTAAAAAAATATCCTCCCCCACCTCCCCAAAAAAATAATAGTTTTGTCCTTGTTATTCTTCTCCTTGTGGAAATTACAGCAGAGTGAACTCAGACCCGAGTGTGGGAGCACCTGAGGGAACACTGAGAGGAAGGAGCTTATTTCCATTTCTGCAGTGACTCCTTGGAACACAGTTTAAAATGTGTGGCCTAAGATGTTGTTTACACTGGTTTTGTTCCTTTATCCAGAAGAATTCAAGGTGAACTGGGTGAAAAGCAAGAGACTAACAGAGAGATGCCTTCCAGTGTCACACAACAGCCAACTGACACGGAGAAGTGGCATTATCAGTAAACACAAGTGTTGAGGCACTTGAATGAGACTTTTTTCCTGGAGAAGGATTTTTCCAGTCTCCAAAAGATCATGGTCTCCATCAGAATGGAGCCCAGAGCAATCACTCAGGAAAGCATCAAAATTTTATCCGTCTCTATCCATGTATATTGAGACAGAAAATTCCCTGCAGCTGCTGCATTTCTCTTGGTGTATAATTAATTGTGAATATTGGCTGATTTACTCTAAAGACCATCATGCTCCATAAGTGGAAGATAAAAGGAAAAGCAATCAAACCAAAAGGAAATTCTTTCTTCTGCTGAACAAATTGTCTGGCTCAGCTGATTTCTGAATGTGTGAGGGCATTTTTTGATCCCCCTGTCTCAAGCAGTGATAGAAAGTGTCATATTAAGACTCTCGTGAGTCTTGATGTATCAAATGGATTTTCTGCCTTGTAATTAAATCCTGCAGTTTTGAAATGGTGCTTCCATGATGGCTCTGACATTAAATGGACAGGTTAATAACAGATATGAAGGCACATGAATACAGGGGCTTCTCAGGGCTCTTGTTCTCTGCTTTTATAGAAGCCTGAATTAAGAGATTGGCTCCAAATCCCTTTGCATCAGGAATACCAGTGGTCTGTCCTAATAATTTCCATTGACTCTGCATAATACATAATAGGTGTAATTATTTGGATCAATTCTAGTACCTGTGGCATCCCTTATCACCTAAATAAGGCTATTGCACACTGGTCACTGTCCTTTTCTGGACTTCTCAGCTTTTTCTAATACGAACAGAGACTGGAATCCTAATTTTATTCCTTCCTAAAATAAATAGGTACTTCAGGGAGAATACTTGCCTTTGAGATAGCTGAAACTGGAAACAGAAATGGTTACAAGCAGAAGTAATTACTCTGATTATTTAATGAAAATATTAATATCAGTTTTGACAATGCATGGCATGGATGTTTGAGTTACAGTATGTTTTCAGCAAATCCAGTTTTAATATAAAGTGTTAATTTAAAAACTTAAGCAATTTAATTTTTCAAGATTGACTTTAGATAATTTATACTGAGCTTAACACCAGGAGCACGTGCACAATTATTGCATAAGACTATTTTTCTACAAGTTCTTGTTTGTCATATGCAATGTTTGATAAAACAGGTATGAGAAGTGTGAGCAGCAGAAACTCCTTAACCTTTGAAGAATAATTTTGGCCAAGTGTGGTTTACTTTCACTTGGAGCAGGGCCAGAGCAATGAAAAACTGAGCTTAAATAGAGGATCACTCCCAGGGTGTGCAAATTGCTACAGGGTTTACAGTGCAATGAGGAAAGACAGAAGTAAAATGAGGAAAACAGAAGGAAAATGGAACTTCCAGGACATAAGGGCTCGAGTTGATCTCACTGCAGCTGCAGAAGGGAAAAAAACCAACCTCAGTTTTAGGTGTTACTCTCAGGTTTCTGCCAGTATAGATGCAAGTTAAGTCATTTGGGCTCAGCTTTAGTGTCATATCACAACTAATTGTGTGATACTGGTTAATTTTTCTCTTCCTACCCTTAAATACATCTGCCAGATATCTAAAATTGAGCAATATGACAGCATGGCATGACCCCATCTTCCAATTCTCTTTTTGAATGGAAATACCCCATGTATTTATGAGAGTATTTCATTAGTTTCTTCTATGATGTACAGTTAGGTAACATTTTTTTCTGGCTTTTCCCAGGTTTTTTCCTCCTTTTTTTTTTTTTAATCTTTTCTCAGTCAGCAAATCACCTTTTTAAACAGTTTTTTTTTTTCTGTCTAGTTTAGTGCCTTACAAGCTTCCCCACATATTACAACTATTAATAACTTTATTGGCAATTGATAGCAAGGGTGAATTCTCTCCCACTAAAAGCATGAATTTTATATTTTGTATTAACAAAATGAAATAGTGTATCATGTAATGACTATCAGTGAACCCTTGTGGTTCTTCTGATTTTATCTAACACCAAGTGAAGTTCACTATTATTGGTTTTGCATCATGAAATAAATTCAGATTTCAGTGAAGCCAGGACAGCTTCTCAGTGTTTCGCTTTATTTGAATTATGATTCAAGCTCTAATACAGTAAACACTTGGTCCAAACACCTCTACCAAGGGATGTCCCACAGTGATAATGGCATTGACCCTATAGAGGATAAAACCCATAAAAATATTTAAAGTGCCCCAAAGTGCTTAGTGAATTTTAGATTGATTATTCTAATAAAAACTCTACCGGCAAAATTTGTTTTCTGAACCAATTTGTACCTGAAATCGTTGCATGTAAGATTCCAAATCCTCTATGTTGCCTCTTTGTATCTATAGGAAAAGGGAGGTGTGGCTGCCTGTCTATGGATTGGGAACAAGCCTGGAACATCTTTTGATTACAGTGGTGCTGTTCCCTGCTGATCAGGGAAGGGTCTGGAAATGGAAACTAATCCACCTCAGCCTTGATAGCAAGAGTGATAATTACATCTACACCAGCACTGTCTGGCCTCAATTATGCTCTTATATTATCAAATTAAGATATTAATGTGGTGTCCTTAAGGTGTAAGTTGTACAACTATCCCTAAAGAACAAAGCTTTTAATCAGACCCTGCCTACTGCAAAGTACATCAGAATGATGGGGAGGTTTTTGGTTAGTGACAATGATTTTACAGCACGTTGTAAAAATCCTATAACTAAAGAGCTTAAAATAAAGAATTGTAGTTTGTATGAATATTTCATGATTTTTGTGCTTCCAGAACACAACGTTGTTTAGTCGCAAATAAAAGTACACCATATTTATAATTCACAACGTAAATTAAATGACTGGAATGTTTATTTCTACTGTATTTTCATTCAAATGCTATCAATTTTTAATATATATTAAAATTTAACAGTATGAGAAAAGAATGTTAAAATATTCTTCGTAATTTTATGGAGCAACAGAGTTTTCCCATCACTTCATATGTGATTGAACAAAATTGCTATGTCAAAGTGCACAATGAATACCTTTATTAAAGCAACAGGAACACACACAATAAATCCTTAAATTTGGAATGTGCACACAGATTCTGCAGTAAATATGTGAATATGTGTTTCTTTATTTCCCTCCCTCTACTTGCCAGAGCATTTTATCTGTGCCATGTGCAGAGCTGGTGGAAGATGTCCCTGCCCGTGGCAGGGGGTTTGGAATCAGATCATCCTGAGGATCCCTTCTAACCCAAACCATTCTATGGTTCCCCAGGATCAGGACAAAGAGCTAAAACTACACCATTAAACTGAGAATGGGATTCAGCTCAAGCTGCTGGAGCTAAATCAAGTTTGGGAAATGATGAGCAGGGTAGGTGGTGCCTCCCCTTCTCTGCCCAAGCACAAGCTTATTTTAATAACTCAGGTTGGTTTCCAGCCAGATAAAGCCCCCTGATCCAACAGACTGTGTCTACAGGGAATTGTAGAAACACCTCTTTTTGGTAATAGCATTCAATTCTGATGATTTCAATTAATTTTAGAAAGTAGAGAAGCATCCACATCAAAGGAACACTGAGTGCATCAACAGGTTAAGGATTTTCTCCATCTCCTTACAAAACAGATAACAGTGTGTAAAACAGAGCACTGAACCCTAATCAACTTAAGGGTAAAAACCCCACTTGATAATCTGTTCACACTGTGTTAACTGTGTTTTCTTAAACAATGGGATGTACAAAGACAAGGTAAAATTTCATAAGGGAAAATGAAATAAAAAGGAAAATGAGCAGTGTCAGTGTGGAGATAAGAGGTTTATTCCTTGAAAAATTCCCTCTACAACACTGAATACCTTCCCAGGCATTCAAGGTTTGCATGGGTTGAAAATAAGGTTGAAGAAGTGAACGGAAAATTTGGGAAAAACCAGAGCCACAAGTGGGTTGGAGTCCAGGAGGTTCTCAGGGAAGCAGAGTACTTGCCTGCTCTGAGCTTGCACTCTGCTCTGGGTGTGAGATTTGACCACCAGCAGTGATGACCAAAATGTTGAACAGAAAGCTGTGAACTTTCAATGAAAATATCTGCCACCCTTCCCAGCAAAACTCTACAGTGGTGTTGCAAAGTGCATGTGCTGGAGAACAAGCTGGGGTGGGGGGAATGAAATACCATCTGATTGCTTTGAAAACAGCCACAATTTCCTTTTATTGGGTATGAAAACCCTTGTGTGGTTTTCCATTGATGTGTGTGAGAGGTCACAAACTGTGTTTCAGAAACAGTGGTAAGAGGTTCCTTTATCCTTTATTTTTATTTGAATCATTCCAATATCCCCCTGTTTCCCGTGATTACAGTGTGGTTCTGTCCCCTATTACATTCGTGTCTTTTTTTTTTTATGACTTCATTTTTTATGATGCTGTCCTCAAGTAAGGAGGCTATTTAACCTACAGATGACCGATTAGCTCTCCTTTATTCCCAAACGTACTATTTATTTATTTATTTATTTTAGTCTAAAGCCACACCCCGACTCCACTAGATGGCAGCCGGGGCCCTCTCAAATCCCATCCCGATGAAACCGGATCGTACTTTTGACGGATTCCCTGGACAGACGCCGATTAAGATGTTCCATTCATTATTTCACCGCCTTTTCAGGGAGTCTCTCAGCATTTCACAGAGCACCGATGGGCTCCACTGTCCATCCTACAGCCGGGACATGACATCTTTCCCTTGCTGCTTGCCTGGGTTGGACTCGATGATTCAGATGTCTTTTCCAGCTTAGATGATTCTGTGATTCTGTAGAGGCACCTAGAGGTCCCTCTTCAGGGTGGTGCCATGGATTTACCCCGTATATCCCTTGGTAGAGGAAATCTGTTGAGCTTTTTACAGGTTGTAAGATCTCAAGTGCGGATTCAGGTGTGGCTGAAGCTCGTCCTCATCCCTGAGTGTGATCTACAGGCTCCTGGATCACCCAACAGGGCTGGAGAGCAGCCTGGGAGCTGTTTCCAAGGCCACCGTTGACTGACAGCCAAGTGGAAAATGTACCACTTTGCTTTTCCAGCCACGCTGGGGACCACTCAGGGTCATAATGACTTTCCATGACAAAATATAGGCAAATCCAAGCGTGGCAGGAAAACATTGCACTCCCTGTGAGAACCCCCTGGGTTGCTGGTGGGAGTGTCTGGGAGGAGATGGTTTCTGTGGGGCTGTCCCTTCGACTGGGACAGACGACAGAGGAACAGGCAGATGGTAAAGTTGACAAAGCAAAGGCTGAATCATTTGGGTGGATTAATCAGTGCCTTGGAGCTGGTGGTTGAGTCAAAACAGCTCCTGCCAGAAGCAGGGCTGTGTTAGGCTGCATCCCATCACACAGCAAATGTGGGTTTGGTGCCAAAGCCTGGACCTCCGGTACAGGCAGCAGGATTGCTGTGGCTGTGCAGAGCTCAAGTCAAGCTTTAAATCCACCTGAGATGCCAAAAAAAAAAAAAAAAAAGGAATTAACAGCTGACCTGGGCTTGGAGCCACAGCTGTTTGGCTGCTCAGCTCTAGGAAACACATTCACGAGTGTCCCCGTGGTCACCTGGTCACCTGGTTGTGACAGCAGTGAAGACATTTGTGCAGTCACCTCTAAAAGTGACACAGTGCCCCTTCAGTATTGTGACAAAACCTCTGCAATTCCCCATTATTTTGTTTTATCAGTGCATTTGTGTTGTTGATATACATTTCAATGGACTTTTGAGAGAAAACACTGTGGGTTTGTAGTGATCTCTGTGAGGATCAGTTTTGGTAAAAGCTAGACCTGGAATGCAGCTGGATTCTGATTCTGGTAAGTGATAAGTGAGGAAGGAAAAGGAAGGGAAGGTTTGGGAAGGGGAAGGGGAAGGGGAAGGGGAAAAAGAAAAGGAAGAGGAAGAGGAAGAGGAAGAGGAAGAGGAAGAGGAAGAGGAAGAGGAAGAGGAAGAGGAAGAGGAAGGGAAAGGAGAAAGGAAAGAAAGGGAAGGGGAAGGGGAAGGGGAAGGGAAAGGGAAAGGGAAAGGGAAAGGGAAAGGGAAGGGGAAAGGGAAAGGGAAAGGGAAAGGGAAAGGGAAAGGGAAGGAGAAGAGGAAGAGGAAGAGGAAGAGGAAGAGGAAGAGGAAGAGGAAGAGGGAGGAAAAGGAGAAAGGAAAGAAAGGGAAGGGGAAGGGAAAAGGGGAGGGGAGGGAAGGAAAGAGGAGAGGAGGGAAGGTTTGGGAAGGGAAGGTTTGGGAAGGGAAG
>NW_020884937.1:1654269-1712608 GCF_003945725.1 Corapipo altera
GTTATGGCTAAATGAATGTTAATGGAAATATTTTCCACATGCCACCATCAGAAACTACAGAACTGTCATATTTTATGCAGGGGATTAAAAAATAGAATTCCAGTTCCTACTAAAAATAGCTTTTGCACTTTCCTCATGCTAAAGAAAGGGCTGCAATAATGAAGGTATTGGAAACATTAACTTACTATGAGTTTCATACCTGGGGCTAGATGAAGAATTTTGGAAATATCAATGTTTTATTGAAAAATTAACATTTTGTTGCTGATTTTAGAATCTCTGGAACGTTTCTGAAGTGTTGTTGCATCTTTGGGCTACAGTCCACACCAGCTGTGGGAGCCAGACTGACCAACTCACATGTTTCATGCTGCACACATGCTTCATTCTCTTTCTGGAACCTGCACTATATTATTCCAAAGCAGGCACTTTCTTTCATTTTTATTAATGTAAAATTTGCTCTGGTATTTTTAAAAGGGAAATGCAGAAAACTATCACCATTTAAAATCAAAATACCCTACTGATCTACTGCAGAAAAATATCAGGGGGTTCCCTTTTGTTGGCCACCTTTTTGTTTTTCCTGCTGAATAGATGCCTGCTGTAGGAACTGTGTGTCTCATGGTTTTTTGACAGGAGAATAAAGCTTTTACCATTTTTACCATCTAGTAAGGTGTGAAAAGATGAGATTCAGCTGACATTATTTAGTAGTCTAAGAGGTAAGTACTTAAAATTCAGTCCAGGCAACCCAGGCTTTCTTTATAGGCAAAAGAAAGGAATAGATCATTTTGGGATTGATTTACCTGATCCATTTTGGACACTTGATGTTAAAATGAGATGAATTTCACTGCAGACTCCCCTTGCTGGCTCTCCAGGGCTTAAAAAGGAATCCCACCTAGATCAGGTGCAGAAATACTGATGTTTTGGCAGATGGTCCCTCCCAGAATGGTCTTCTCCTTGTGGCACAAAGTGGTGACCATTGTCTGCACTCCCTGTGCTGACCCTGTAGCAGGGCTCAGGATGAGGAGGAATGGATTCAAACTGACAGAGGGCAGCTTAAATTGGATATTAGGAAGAAAATCTTGGCTGCGAGGGTAGGGAGGCCCTGGCACAGGTTGCCCAGAGAAGCTGTGGCTGCCCCATCCCTGGAATTGTCCAAGGCCAGGTTGGATGAGGCTTGGAGCGACCTGGGCTAGTGGAAGGTGTCCCTGCCCAGGGAACGGTGTTGGAACGAGGTGAGATTTAAGGTCCCTTCCAACCCAAACCATTCAGGGATTCTCTGAAAATTACAGTTTTCAAGACCACCCCGGAGACTCCTCAAAGATGGTTCTCACCAGGTGTGACCAGTTTTACCATCAGAAGTTCAGTTTGGCACCCACAGGGCACCTCCTGCATTCACAAGCCCTTCTGCTGTCCTGCACTGGGATGTGTCAGGACCTCACAAGATGCTTCAGGGATCATATCCAGGAGACTCTCAGAGACCTGCATGGACAAGTAGACCCCAGGCACATTCTAATCTACCTACCCTGGGTCCATTGCTGCTCAAGAGTCATTTCTTGGGACAGCCAATTTTGTCATGGATCAGCAAATTGCTAGCCCAGCTCTCCCTGTTTTCTGCTCTGGGTGTTGGAGAAGGTTTTTCGACCATGTTAAAAAAGAAGTTATAGCCCAGTCTTGGTTCCTAGTGTAATTGCAGGCTTTTTAGCAGAGTAAATACGCCCAATGTCTTTTCAAATCCTGATTTTTCTCACCTAACTACACAGAAAATCACAATTTTTTTGTCAGTACTGATTTAAACATGTACTTACCCATTTTCCTGGAATGTGAAATTTGCTTTGCTGTCCCTGGCACAGGACAAAATACACTGAAGTGACTGGGTGCTAATGCTGGTCCTCCTCCCTCAGTTTTTAATGCATCTGTTTCCTGAGTGCCCTTTCAGAAGCTCAGTAACAAAAGGAAAGCAGCTTTTAACTACTGGTTGTATTTTAATCTCGGTCTGTCTCTGCTTTAAAAGCTTTGGGAAAAAATAGAGTGGCTTTTAATAAAGTAGCAACTATTGGAACACCAGTAATTTTCTTTCCTCCCAGAGACACGGGGGAGAATATAATTTAATTAGATTAATTCACTGTTCACATTTAAAATGTTGGGTTCTTTTTGTTTCTCTCTTTTTATTTTTTCTTCCTTTTCATTTTCCCCCTACTTTCCTTTATGGTGCTTCCATTTATCAGCTATTTTAAAAACAATTCAGATGCTTTTAGAAGGAAGTTGTTACCTCTGTACCCAGCATTGGTACCTCAAGTTCTGATATGTGATGGACAGGAATATTTGGTGAGTCATATAATGACAGACTGAGACAGCAGGAAGTTAAATTCCTCTGATTTTTCTGCTTTTTCGCTTCACAGGTGACTGCTCAGCATTTGGTGATATGCTACATCTTGATAAGTGCTCCACTTGTCTTTCTTTGTAGCCACATAATTGAGCAATGAAATATAAAAGTAACAAAGGAAAATGAAGAACATTTCCATTACAGCTGGCTGGAACATTCTTTTAATGATTTCCTTGTTGGTTTTGGAGTCCAATGTGTGTGTCAAAAATCCTTCCTCAATGAAAACAAGACTTTTTCACAGATCATTGATTTTGAAGAAGGATAGCAAGTTAATGCTGAAATGTTTGACCTATCAAAAACCCCAAAATGCAGACCCAGGTATCAGACCTGGTGATTTCAATACAATTTAAGTCCATGAAATAACTTTGAATATTTTACTTTTTCATTTTCCTTAACAGTGGGAATAGACATTTGCTTAATAATACCTTTACTTATGATATAAGGCCAGGTTGGATGGGGTTTGGAGCAACCTGGGCTAGTGGAATGTGTCCCTGCCCATGGCAGGGGGTTGGAACGAGATGACCTTCAAGGTCCCTTCCATCCCAAACCATTTCATGATTCTATGATTCTATGATTCTATGATTCCATGTTGCTTTTCTCCATCGTGTCTGTTTACCTGAGTACTTATAAAATAGCTCCAGGAACTGTAACCACTGGAAATATCTCAATAAAGAGGTTGTAACCAGTCTGTGCCAGCGTGTGGCATCAGCAAGAGGGGACACAGGCAATGGTGGAATGTATTCTGATGAAAGATTCTCATAAAAAACACGTCTCCTCTTACAGGCTTTTGAGATTTGGAGTGCTGAAAAGCTTTTTTGATGAGGAAAACAAGGCTTTTAGTAGGAAAATTGGGCAAACAGCGAGGAGCTGATTTCACACTGGGGAAACACGTGCAGCAGGGGGGTCCAGGGCCTCTGTGGCTTCTCTGTGTTCATCCTGGAAGTGAGGGAACCACGGGGATTGGCATGTGCTGGGTGAAAACACAGTGTGAGAGCCCACTGTGCAACAGGGCAGCCCAAATAAATACCCAAACACGGTGAGCAGTCACGAGCTGCTTTGCTGTGAGTGCCCAGCTGGAGAGCAGGGATCGGCTCCGGCAGCAGCGGAGCAGGAGGGATGTTGGCAGGGGGGGCACAAGGGCTGGACTCAGCCCAAGGGAGGTTGTTAGTGCTGGGGAGAGCTCCCTTCTGCAGGGGGTGCTTACAGCAACTTGCATTCTGCCTGAGGTAGAAGTCACCACAACCAGTAGGAAAAAAATCCCAGCCTGACCAAAGCTGCCTTCCCATTTCCAGGACAGGAGCGTCGGGAATCGCAGGAATTAAGCTCTGAGGCTCAGGTTTGAGCTTTGAGCTGGTGTATGAAATACAAATGAGATCAAGCCTTAGAAGCAGAGTGCAGCTTGACCTCTTCCTGGTAAAAAGTCAGCCTGGCAAGGCAGTTGAGAAACACAGGTTGTTCTTCCTTTTGCAGGGTTGTAAAGTTTAAAAATTACCACCTAAGACCTTCTGACTCATGTGTTCCTTCTTCTGATTCTCCTGACAGGATTTTGGCAAAACTAAATTAAACTTTGATAACCTTTAATAATAACTGTTAAAAAAAAAAAATGTCTTGGGTCAGAAACACTGTTCTATATTGTTGGATTTCATCTAACCCAAACCAAGGTGTGTGTCACAGGCTTCCTATGCAGTCGACAGGATATACAGACACCTCTGGGGACTAATTATTTTTAACTGAGCAAAATGTCTAAGATAGTGAGATGGACAATACTGCAGATGTGTTATCACTCACCAGAGGCTTTTAAGGGGTTCTATGTCTAATTTAGAAGTTTGATTTTTAGGCATCTGCCCTTAAGTGTCTAAATTACAGCATATGAATCCCAATTCAAGAATCACAGTTGAATTCTATCTCTTTTGTGTGTATGTGTAAACATGGGGTTTTTTTTGTAACTGAATTGCAGATGAAAGTAGGATGAATCCTTTTCACAAGATCATTTAAGTGGGAAAAGACCTATAAGATCATCAAGTCCAACCATTAACCCAGCTTTACCAAGCCCATCACTAAGCTATGTCCCCAAGTGCCACATCTACCTGTCTTTTAATACCTCCAGGGATTGTGACTCCACACGGCCCTGGGCAGCCTGTTCCAATCCTTGACCACCCTTTCTGTGAAGAAACTTTCCCTAATATCCAATCTAACCCCCCACAGGTGGAACTTGAGGCCATTTGCTCTTGTTCTATTGCTTGTGCCCCGGGAGAAGAGACCAGCCTCTATTTGGCTACAGCCTCCTTTCAGGGAGCTGTAGGGAGTACTGAAGTCTTCCCTCATCCTCCTTTTCTCCAGGTTAAACACCCCCACCTCCCTCAGCTACTTCTCATGAGACTTGTGCTCCAGACCCTTCACCTTTCAATATCCCATTGCTTTCCTAAGAACAAGATGTGTAAGATACCAAGAGTGAGAAGGAAAGTCAAAGGAGAATCAGAATGAAAAGCAGAGGTGCTCTGTGATACACTGAAGGTACAGAAGGTGAAAAAAGATGGCAAGTGGAGCTGCCTTCAAAAGAAAACCAGAAAGGACAGATCCTAAACACCAGACAGAAAATCAGGGCAATTTCTCTGTAGCAGGTGAAACAAAGTGAACTTACTGAAAAGCATCAGAGCCTGTTCCATTGTCCCTCTTGTTTGCTGCACTGCTTCTTTCAGAGTCCTCTGCAGGAGACTCAGAAGACACTCCTGGACATGTTCAACAGGTGAAATGTTTAATTTATTGCCCTCGCTTCTCAGATGTTAGGGCTTTGAAGAGGAGAACCCTGCTGCTGCATGCTCTGATTCTTTCCAGAGAGCAAACTAAAAATATCAAAAAGATCTGCAACACGGCCCTTAGAACTGACTCTTCCAACCTGCTTTTCTCTATGACTCTGCTTCGTCAGTGTTCATGAAAAAAAGGTTTGACATAAAAAACAATCAATGAAACAAAGAAAACCTTACAATCTGCTTTATGATTTCAGGAGTTCAGCTCTGTGCTTTTTGTTATTCTCTGAACAGAACATGCACGATTTTCTGAATATTTCACGTGGGAACTGTGTTGACACAGTCAATTAATTTTAATAGGTTTTTATACTGGGTTTGCAAGGCAAGGTTTTGGTAGTGGGGGGCTGCAGGGGTGGCTTCTGGGAGAAGCTGCCAGAATCTCCCCCCATGTCCAGTGGAGTCAACTTGTCCAAGGCCAAGCCCATCAGCAACACTGGAAGTGACTCTGGGATAACAGAGTTAAGAAGGGGGGGAAAAAATCACCTAGAACAGGGAAGCAAAGGAATGAGAATATGTGAGATGATAAACTCTGCAGATCCCCAGGGCAGTGTAGGAGGAGGGGCAGGAGGTGCTCCAGGTGCCGGAGCTGAGGTTCCCCTGCAACTCCCATGGGGAGGCAGCCATGCCCCTGCAGCACATGGGGGTCCATGTGGGAGCTGAGGTCCTCCTGCAGCTCGTGGAAGACCCTATTCTGGAGCAGCTGGATGCCCAAAGCAGGTTGTGAATGACAAAGTAGATGTTTTTAACCCCTAGCCATGCCATATGACAAAGCAACGCT
Organism: Corapipo altera; assembly: GCF_003945725.1. Classification (NCBI taxonomy): domain Eukaryota; kingdom Metazoa; phylum Chordata; class Aves; order Passeriformes; family Pipridae; genus Corapipo; species Corapipo altera. Next base: position 1,660,232 of record NW_020884937.1, read on the forward strand.
CTCCCAACCAAGTAGAGAGGGATCCATGAGGACTGATCCCTGCATTTATCCAGTGGCACTGCTGCTACCATGGCAACAATGCTTTGGGTATTACAGTTGAGGAAAAGTTTATTTTATTTTTAATGCCCGTCTGGGGGTTAGAAGCCACAGGCAAGTCTTCATTCCAGTCTCTCTCTCTGGTGGCAATGAAATCATGGGGACTTCAAGCATTTCAGAGCCTCAGAGCAAACAAAGACTGAAAGAACAGGAACAGCAGAAGTTGGAGAAGCAGCGTCTTCTTTCATTAAATATTTCTTTTAAAGTTTATGTGTAGTAAAGCAAATTTGTAAAGGGAAGTGAGCATAATCCCAAGCACTGGTGGCAGTGCTCAGTTGAGGAAGGAAAGATGTTTAGTTAGGTATGCAAATTGCAGAAGAATTAATCAAAATTCATAGCCCCATAGAGCACCCCTGTAGTGTTTAGTCCTCTTAGATGCTAAAAGGCCTGAAAGCAGATGACAGTCTTTGTGCATATTTATTGCATAGGTGGAGGCAAAGATTTTTTGCAGGTGCATAACAGATGATGCATAAATCTGACTGCATGGCAATTAAACCTACATTGCTGGGGTAAGCTTTAAATCTTCAGTTTAGACAGCATTGTCACTTTTAGGGGTTGCTTCAGGGGAGGCTGTGGGAAATGGTGGCATGAATATGTTCAGGAAGCCTTCAAAGAGATAAAAAGAAACTTAGTGAGTGATGGAAATATATTAGTCCAAACAAAACAAGTAAGCGGGTGAAGTTCTTTTATCTTCTATTAGCTAGTCTGAAGTTGGGAATCAAACCTAAGCTGGTTGTGTAGACCACCTCTATAGTCAATAAAATGAAATCCAATGAAATGGAATCCAGAACTTCCCACCTCTGATTCATCCAACCCCATCTTAAGAGAGATTCAGTTGAAATTTGGAGGAGTCTATGTGTCTCCATTGGCCACCTACAAATTTAACTTCAAAAATAGACTAGAGTAAAATAGCCTAGAATATCCTCCATTGGAAGGGACCCACAATGCTGATCTAGCCCAACTGCCTGACCAATTCAGGTCCAAAGACACCTTGATTTTAGATAAAATGAATCCAGTTTCATCTGTCTGCCCACAACAATGTGTTCTTTCAAAAAATGGTTCTTCATCTACACACGCACTTTGTAGCATGGGAGAGTGGCACACACAGAGAATTTGACTCCTTCTAGGTACAAGAGAATGAGAATGCAGAGATGAACAGACAACTTCAAGTTTATTAACTGCTTTCACCTTCAGGTGATTGACATTTTCCTTCTGAGCTTTCACCGGCTTTAAATTTCTATTCCTCTTAATAAAGAAACCCTTACTCTGTGTCTGGAGTGAGAGTGCCTTAGAAGCCAGGAAATTGTGCCTGCAAAGGACAACCAAAGGAAGGTGCATACATAATTTATTTTCCCCTGGGTAAGGGTATGAACCAGATTAATTACTTTTCGTGAGCAACTGCTGGCAGATTGACCCCAGCTATTATTATTGCCATTAAGTATCGAGAAGGAAGATAATCAATCAGTCACTCTGTTACACTTGTAATCTTGGCATCTGAAACAATCTGGGAACAGCAGATCTATTCATCTGCTGGCCTGTCTGTCTGTTTTTCTACCTGTTCATATCTTCTAGACAGCAATATCTATCCATCATCTGCCAGTCCCTGCTCTGTAAGGCACGTTTTCAGCTGGCAGCAAAGTAGAGCTGTTCAAACCAGTTGGATACCAGCAGTTTTCTTTCCCTGATGGACCAGCCCAGGATTATTTCCTCTCTCCAGAGTGAAAGTTGGATGAAAATGAAAGCAATTCACATTCAGATGAGCTGAATCAGGGACAGTTGAATCAAAGAAGCACAACAGAAACCCAGTGTGGGACAGGTGTTCTGTCTTTTTCCATCTCCAGAAGATTTTAGCCATTAAACACTTAATTTTTATTGTGATCAGGGATTAATTGCAGATGCAGCCACTAAAAATACCATTGCAAACAGCTGTTCCTGTTAATAAGTTGCATAAATCATCTCTCTACCCATTAATCAAGTGGATGGAGTTCTGCTCAGAAGGGACCCTTCCTACCACCTTTCTCCTGCTATTCCTGTTGGACCCGATGCCTCCCAGAATTCCTTTTGTGGAATAAGGCTGCCCCGGGGAAAAGGGTGGTCAAGAGCAGAGAGAAAAGCTTGATGGTTGTTGACAGTCTGGAATGCCAGTAGAACTTTTCCCTCTGCTATTAATTCATGAGAGAAAGGAGCCATTTCCTGCCTGTTTATCTGCAGCACTTACTGCTCCAGGAAATCCAGCAATTCTCTGTCGAGCATCTTCCAAGTAGCCTAAAAAGAGCCAATTTACTTGTTCTGTGCTGTTAAATGACTGAAGAGGCTAAAGGAGGAATAACAACATGAGCTCGGTAGCTCATACAAACATGAAATTTCAAGCTGTAATGAACCTCCAAAATTATCACTGTGCATTTTTGAGTCATGTAGCACTAACAAGTAGCTCAGCTGGCTGTTTGGAAGCTCTCTGTGCAGCCTGTGTCCTGGTTTTCTTCAATTTTCTCTCAATGAAAACCGTGTCCTGACAGACACGCTCTCCAGTTGTGCACTGCAGCTTAGCACAAAACCAAAAGATCATAAAAAATCAGCTGGAAAGCCCAAGGGAGGCCCTGCTTGCCTAAAGAATTATTTTATGTATTTACACAGTCTGCTCCTGCTGAAATCTAAAAGCAAAAAAAGCCAAATAGAAATGTTGTGTTATGCTTTTCTTCATTAATTGACCACGTAAGTGATTGAAAATAAAGCTGACAGAACCCAAGACTTTCACATTTGTTTTTTTTTTTGTTTCTTCTCAGTGTTGCTGCCAAATATAAACCACAATTTGTTATGCTTCCTCCAACTTTAGAGAATAATTTAGGTTGATATGTTAATTGATGGCAATTTTATCATGAGAGTTCTCCATTTGGGCCACTCAAATAAGCAACATATTGGAAGTATTTTTGCCTCAGGTCCCACTTGTAAAACATGTAATTCACCTCCCCTAATTATAAATATTTAAAAGTTACACCTCTCAGTTTGTGCTACTCTTCCATTTTTTAGAGTCCCTGGGGAAAAATAGGCACCTAAGAGGGTAATTTTTATCTGAAAGGATGACTAGTTCAGGCTCCCACAGGTAACCTGCCTACCTTGCATAAATAAATCTCACCCAAGAGTGGAAACAGAAATATAGACACAAACAAACTTAAATTTAATGAGAATTTTCAACCAACCAAGAAGAAATCAAAAGGGGATTTGCCCAAAAACACACCACAGTTTAATGGCAGAGGGAACAATCCAACCCAGTTCTCCAGAGAGTCACTCTGTTGTAACACAGAGCAATAATGGATTTTAAATCCCTGCTGCTGTGATTAGTTGCTACTCCAGAGTGAAAGAGTGAGGCAGGATGAAGTGAGATGAGATGAGATGCTAACAGATGCTACTGTAAGATTTCAGAAGCAGTTGCCAAAAAGAAAACTAAGAAAACCAGAAAGTAAAAATTAGAAAGTGACTGGGACAGTGGGATCAATGATCTTTAAGCATCTTAATATTTGAGACAAATATTTATCTAACATGATGCTCAGAGGGTTGGAGCACCTTTCCTATGGGAACAGACTGAGAGTTGGGTTTGTTCAGCCTGGAGAAGAGAAGGCTCCAGGGAGACCTTAGAGCCCCTTCCAGTACCTAAAGGGGGGCTGAGAGGGGACTTAGCAAGGCCATGGAGTGATAGGACATGGGGGAATAGATTTAAACTGACAGAGGGAAGGGTTAGATTAAGGATTAGGAAGAAATTCTTGGCTATGAGGGTAGGGAGGCCCTGGTACAGGCTGCCCAAAGAAGCTGTGGCTCCCCCATCCCTGGAAGTGTCCAAGGCCAGGTTGGACGGGGCTTGGAGCAACCTGGGCTAGTGGCAGGGTGTTGCCCATGGCAGGGGGTTGGAATGAGATGGTCTTTAAGGTCCCTTCCATCCCAAACCGTTCTGTGATTCCATGATTTTTTTTCAACTCTTACATTGCCTTCCTTCACTGGTCATTAGAGAAGAGACATCTTGTAGCCTTCACTGCAACAGATTCTCAGAACAAAGTACCCTCTGGGAATTATGGTCTGGAATGCACAAAGCAAGACCTTCAGTGCTCACATCCTGTCCCTCCTGTAGGTAACAGCAGCCATTACCTCTAATTCAGAGTGACCTTTTCTCTGGGCTCTGTTAGAGAAGGAAATTGTTCAGCTCCAAAGAGGTTGATGATCTGCAAATATTTTCCCATCTGGAAGCAGACAGGCTGTGCTTCTGGTCTTTCTCTCTGCAAAGAACTCCTTGTGGAGGTTGATAACGCTAAGATGATCCCAGGGAGGCAAGAAGCTGGAATGCTTTATTGGACTTACAAGTTCGTATTTAAAGGGTTTAGGGTCTACATATTCAACAGGGGGTTGTAACTATTACAATTTATTACAAATAGGGGGTTTCGGGGGATGACATAAGGGAAAAACCCAGGTTAACAAATTTGGGGTCTTACAATTACCTCATGGAGGGAAAACCCACTTCACCTTGGGGGAATTGCAAGGGAAAAAAGGTGTTTGGGTTTAGAGAATGCAAGGATCCAGGGAACACAAAGGGAGAGACAAGGCACAATAGGTCTTCTGCACAGGTTTGATGAGATCAGGGTGCAGACTCTCTGGTTTGGGCAGGGCATTTGATAACACCATGCAAAGAGTCTCTTCACATTCTGCTGGAGAAGGCAGGAAGAATCCACAGGGATGAGGTCAACGCAGAGGGGTTTTCCCAGCTTCTGTAGCCCATGGCTTTTGTTTAAACCTAGCAGTTCTCTTTTACTCATATCCAAATTTTGCAATCCAACAACTCCTTTTTTGTACCCAGTGTACGCCGTGTCCAGGTCCCCACTCCTGATTCACTTTTGATGACACAGGTGCCAATTGATGCTGGAGATGTCCATGGCTGAGCCATCCAGGCTGGCAATCCCTGCCAGCCCCAAGGGACCCACAGGAAACCAAACCAACCTGCTGTGGGAGGTGCTGGAAGGTCCATCCCATTGTGTACCATCTTCCACCAGCTCTCAAGACTCCACAGTACTGAGCAGTCCTTCACTGACCACAATGAACACTGAAATATTTTGCACACATGTAGATATCTATGTTCAGACTATTAAATTTGTGTGTTTTAATCCACAAAATGAGGTTCAAGTCTCATCACTGGATCCACAGGTGGTGTTATCTTTCCTCTCCACTATCAACTCTTGTCCTTTAATTCTTTTTCTTTCTTTTCCTTCCATATATTCTTCACAATATTTTTACAGAAAAGAACCAAAGAACTACATATCTCCTTTCTTCTGCAATCGAATTGTTTTCAAATAAACCTGCCCCACATAGACACCAATGATTCAGTGAGATTTCATTCTAATTCACCCTAAGGGATCTATTAAAAAGAACCTCAGTTACCCTGCCTCAAAGGCAGGTCATAACAGGGTGTTCCAGCCCTTGTTAGGTGCAAAGTGTCCCTAATTCTTGAGGACTAAATCCTCCCACACAGAATAAAATTAATAATGCACATGAACTGGGTTTTTTAGGCATTCCAAATGGTCCTGCTCAGCTACTTTTATTTCCCTTGAGGTCTCAAGCCTTGTGGGAGGTTCTACTCTTCTCTTTCAAGCTTCAGTAACCAGAATAACAAGTCCCTTGCATATTATGGTTGAAAAACAAGAAAAAGAAGGAGGGGGAGAAAGGAAAGAAATGTATCCATTTTATTGCACATGAAAAATGTTTTAGGAAAATAATAATCTTTTCCAGCTGAAGCAGGAAGAAACCTCAATACATCAAAGAGGACAGTTAAGTTACATTTCACATTACAAATTGCCTATCCAGGAACCATAAAATGAAAAATAATTGGCTTTGATCCCACAAATCGGAATTTGACCCGAGCAATATGTGCATGACTGAATTCTGAGACATTAGAATGCAACTGAAAAGCACCTGGTTGTCAAAATTTTCAGAGAAAGGATAATCCACTAGATAAGATATTACATTAAGATTCAGGGAATGGGTTCAACCCTGCCATTCACCATACACTTCTTGTGTGAGAGTCAATAAATCACTTTGGGTCAGATCTGTGGAGGTGGATGATGTGCCACAATGCTACTTGTGACAGTGCCTTCAGGTGCCAAGCTCCTGAGCAGAATCTACAGGCATCCAAGCTGGAGTTGTAGGAGGAGGAGAACTAAAACAACCAGTTCTGTCCATAGGAAACTGGGCAGGCTAGTTGAAAAGTGATGTAAAAAAGCAGTTGTGTCTTGCATTATGAAACTCTGGAAGATTTCAGTATTTTATGCTGAACTGCAGGGAGCTGCCTTCTCTTTATAGGGAATTCACAGCTTTATGTATGCCCCTGGAATTAAATAACTTAGGTTCTTTTTTACATTAAAAATCCAAACACACAAACAAAACAAAACAAAAAAGTACCCTTCCAAAATACACAGGAATCTTTTCTTCCATGGAGGAACTGCTGCCACTCTTTATCTGAGAGGAACATCCCCTTTGATAGTGAGGAACCCTGCTGTAATTCCATAGATGAGCCCTCTGTGTGTGCACAAGGTACTTGAGCCAAAAGGCTCCCAGCTCCCGTGGACTTGTCTGGTGTGGGGGAAGCAGATATTTTCACTCTCTCCTTAAGCTGCTCCACTTTGCATGAAATAATTCAGCATGAACTGGACCACTGAGAGAGAGAGAGAGATTAGTAAATGTAATTTTGAACCCCTGAGGCCAGTCAGTTACTGGAGGGGAGGGAGCAAGGCTTCAGCCCCACTGCTAATTAATATGTGTGATGTATGCATTCATCAGAGCATGGTGAAAATGCAGCTCCCTGTCTCCTGGGTGCATCAGCAAACCACAAATCCTATTCCCTTCCCCTGCTTGGATAACTGGTAATTAGCAGGAACAACAACAAAAAAAATCAGCAGGAGGATTACAGAATCCACCAGACTTCAGCCTAATGGTTAGGACAGGTTTGTGTGGGTTTAGCTCTCCTTGGTTGAGCCAAACTTAAAATCTCTGCCCAAAGTTACTTGACAAAAGGAAAAAAAAGAAAATGCTTCGAATTACTGAACGTAAAATTCCTGCAAAAGCTTTCTGTGTGTCTCTTTAGTGGATTCAGAGGAAGGATTGGTTTTTAAATCCTGACAGCACATAAATATGAATTACATGCTTTGCTGCTCAGTGTCATCCAAATCTTCATGGTTCTTCCCAAAGGAAGCATTTATCTGCTCATGGAAGCTGACTGGTGGAAGTGCAATCACTTAGGGAACTGTTTCTGGTAATGTGAAGGCTGATGTTGGTTGCTGCCTGATGCTTTTCCCTGTTTTGTAAAGCCTGTGTGTTTGTGAACCAGCAGACTGGCTGATTTTCAGTGTGGGATATGGGTTTTATATGCAAAGTGTAGATATTTATAGCTTCAATATCTGTATTTGACCCAGCATCTTTGATTCCCTCTGGTTGTGAAGATTTAGTCAATATAGCCAGTGTATGACCAACCTTCTCCTTGCCAAATAAATACCTAAAATAGATTAAATAAAACACGCTCTGAAATAACTCTCTCTCTTTCTCTGTTGACTATGATGACAAACAGGCCTTTTAAAAAAGAAAACACAATTTTCATATGACTTAGAGGAGGTTTAGGTTCCTTAGCAAGAGAGTGGTTGGGCACTGGAACAGGTTACTCTGGGCAGTGGTCACAGCACCAAACCTGACAGAGCTCAGTAAGAGTTTGAACAATGTTCTCAGGCACATAGTGGGATTCTTGGGGATGTCCTGTGCAGAGACAGGACTCAGTGACCTTTGTGGGTTCCTTCCAACTCAGGATGTTCTATGATTCTGGCCACCATTACCCAGCAAGATAAAATTACTGGGGGGATTGGGGATTCCTTTAAAACTTTATTACATTCTATAGCATCTGAGGAATAATAATTTAAGTGATCAGCTGCTACAAAAATAATGGTCAAACCTATCCTGCATATTGTGTTCATTTAATAAAATGCCATGGCTTTTTTAGCCACACAGAATCTTCCACTGCAGGTTTTGTCCATGGAGATTCCTTGAAACCAGACAGCAGAACATTTTAATATGCAGAGTCAGAAGGGTATTTTGGCCATATTTTGGCACATGGTGCTGTCGTCCACGTCTCAGCATAGAAGTTGCATAATGTTCTGGTTTGAACTTGTCAGTACATTACAGAAGCAGCAGGTGGTTGCCACTAACCAGTTTAGATGCTGTGGAGAGTTACCACTGAGTGGCAGGGAGCTGCTGCTTCTCAGGGGAAAACTGTAAGGGACTTTGAAATCTTATTAACTCAACTGTTTCTCTTCACACCACAACTGATAAGCAGCCTGTGCATGGTCAACCACCACTTCAGTATCGTACACTCATTCATCTTCACATTGCATTTGGGAAAAAAAAATGGTTATGAAAGATCAAGGGACCAGAATTTCACAGAATCACAGAATCATTAAGACTGGAAAAGACATCCAAGTTCATTGAGTTGAGCCTTTGACTGATCATCACCTTGTCAACTAGACCACAGCACTGAGTGTCCAGTCCCATCCTTGAACACCTCCAGTGATGGTGACTCCACCACGTCCCTGTGCAGCCCATTGCAATGTTTAACAACCCTTTCCATGAAGAAATTCCTTCTGATGTCCAACCTGAAACTCCTCTGGCACAGCTTGAGGCTGTTTCCTCTCACGCTGTCACTAATTTCCTCGGAGAAGAGGCCAACCTGTCCCTTGCCACAATCTTCTTTTAGGGAGTTGTAGAGAGTGATAATTTAGACTTCTGTCCTACAAATTAGGAACAGTAATTTGGCCAAATCTATTTCTTCTTTATTATGCAGTCCTGCAGCATACCAAAGGAGGTTTAGAAGAGAGTTTAATGAGTATTAAGCCATCATGTGATGGTCTGATGCTTTCAGGTGTCAGGAAAATTAATAAGGCCTTGTGGTTACTGTCAGACAGCTCTTCAAAACAGCCCAGCTGCTACAACCAAAGAGCTATTACATGCTATTCATTTTAGGAGTGAAGGAGTTCAATTAAAGACCTTGATATATTCCTGCTCCTTTTCACACAGTCTGTCACCAGCATGTTTCTCCACATTCATTCACCTATTTTTTAAAAAAGAGAAGAGACCTTACCCTTCTGAGTCTGAGTGCATATTAAAATGTTCTGCTGTCTGGTTTCAAGCAATCTCCACAGACAAAAACTGCAGTGAAAGATGTTGTGTAGCTAAAAAAGCCACAACATTTTATTAAATGAACACAACATAGAGGATAGGTTTGACCATTGTTTTTGTAGCAGCTGATCATTTAATTATTATCCCTCAGATGTTATAGAATGTAATAAAGTTTTAAAGGAAATCCCGCAAACCATATTTTTATCTTCTTTTAGCCTTTAAAAGATAAGATTCAGTTGTCCAGACTCTAAAATTTTAAGATCTTTAAATGAGACTGAAAGGAAATGTCTCATTGGAAAAAGAGGGACAGATCACTAATTGCAGGAGCCATGGTGCCTATTTCCAGGGATGCAATTCATGTCCTCTATCTTAAGGTTCCAGACCCAGAATAGTAAATTTGGGAGTTGCAGTCTAGACCTCCATACATGAGTTGGGTGCCTCAGCTCCTTTCCAGGTACCTATATACAGACACCCATTGCAATGCAAGTTGTCATGTGGTATCCAAAACATCTACATGGAGTTGGCAGACACAGCAGAGAACCCATGTGCAACCTGTTGTCTTCTGGAAGGCCAGATAAGACCCTTTAGGGTGTGTCTGGTGGCACTAAACACTTCTGTGTGAGCAAGTGAGGTATTTGGGGAAGCAATTGTTGCCCTGAAATCAGCACTGGTCAGGTCAAACCTCAAATCCTGGGTTCAGATTCAGGTCCCTCATGAGAAGAAAGACATTGAGGTGCTGGGGTGTGTTCAAGAGAAGAGAATGGAGCTGCGGAAGGGGCTGGAGCACAGGTCTGAGAAGGAGCAGCTGAGAGAGCTGGGGAGACTCAGACTGGAGAAGAGGAGGCTCAGGGGGGACCTTCTCACTCTCTACAACTCCCTGAGAAGAAGTTGGAGCCAGGTTGGAGTTGGGCTCTTCTCCCGGATAACAAGTGACAGGACAAGAGGAAACAGCCTCAAGTTCCACCAGGGAAGGTTTAGATTGAATAGTAGGAACAATTTCTTCATGGAAAGGTTCATCAAGCCCTGGAACAGGCTGCCCAGGGCTGTGGTGGAGTCACAATCCCTGGAGGGGTTTAAAAGATGTGTACTTGTGGCACCTGGGGGCACATTTTAGTGGTGGCCTTGGCAGTGCTGGGTGAATGGTTGATCTCAATGCTTTTAAAGGTCTTTTCAAACCTTAAAGACTCTCTGATTCTACAGACCCCAGAGTGGGAGGGATGAGCATCCTCTGGAGATCCCCTTCCCTTTGCAGTTCCTGAGACAGCTCAGGCTGGATACATGCTGGGAGTAGATAACAGGAATCTCTCAACACATTTCCATAATCCCACATATCAGACAATTTACATCTACCATGCAAAGAAGTAGAGTTGAAAGATTTATGTGTAGAGAATTTGGGTACTTAGATTATTTTTGAGATCAAGAAAATACTGGAGATTCATTAAGGCTTTCTAAGATATCATTTTCAACTGGGCTGAGTATTCCAGAAACTCTCTACTCTGTTCTTTAGAAATCTGATTTCTGATTAATGTGGGAAAGTTCAAAAGGGACTTTACCTAAAGGCAATTCTTTGAACATGGAGATTGAGAAACGGCAGAGCAACCCTGCAATTCTGCCCCTTTTCAGGATCTAGTTTTGTCTTCAGCAGTTTAATTGTCTTAAAACATTCATAATTTTCACCTAAAGTAAATTAGCACATTTAGCTCTATACCCTGGGTAGAAAAGAGGTAGTGATGTCCAGCTAAGGGTCTGCCCCTACCAAAAAATTAATTCAAGATAAAAATATAAGTATTTTAAAGATCTCCTCGAAAAGCAAGCCAAGGAAAATCAGATTTATTAATAGTCACTATTTCAGTAAAGCAGTTAGTTGTTTAAGGCAATGAGAATACATGGGTGCTTCAGTGTTAACTAAATAATTTGTGGTTTAACAGCCAACACCACTTTACTGGTAACAGGTTGCCACTTGGATTTTTTTAAAAAATATGATAAAAACCTTCTAGGTAATCAAATTAATTTCCTTATTAAAACTAATTTTCCAAACTTATGCATATTTATTAGCATCTCTTGAGTATTAAACTATGTTCATGAAATCTTAATTCCTTTTCTCACATTGCACAAACAGACAGAGTAATGATCCTTGGTATTCAAAGCAACTATCAAGGGGTAATAGCTGGCATATGGCTTATTTTTAACTTAATGTGCTGCCTGCACTGAAAGTCCTTCTCCTTTCCTCTCAGCTGAAGGTTAGAGTCTGCTTGTTTACTCTCTCACATATTTTTGTTTCTCCAACACGATTATTCACTTTACTAAGAAATTTACAGTCACCCATGTGAAACTAATTGAAATTAAAGGAACATCTCTTCCGAGTGGTTCACACTTATTAATTTGTTTCTGCACCAAAGCAGTTCATGTTTAATGTAACTATAGAGGAAAATGTGGTCCCATGCTCTTAGAGGAATATCTTCCAAAAATCATCTAAAAGAACATTTTCACTTAGCTTTGCTTAGCCCTGGGTTGTGCCTTCCTGTACAAAACTATCTGCCATTTTGCTATTAATTTAAGGGAGTGTATGAAATTCTGGTGGAAGTAACTCTTTTTTTTTTTTTTTTTTTTTTGAAAAAGGTATTGAACAGATATTAAACTCCTTCCTCCGTGTTTTCTCTGTCAGAGAGTCCAAAGGACTCAAATTCACCCCCTGCTCTTCTCTGTCACTGGAAGCAGATTCCTCCAGAGCTTGTTCACCTGATGAATGTTTGTGAGGTTCCCTGGAAGAGTTTATTTCCTTCTATGGATGTAAAAGGCAGCAACTGTCTCAAAATTAAACATCTATCTTTTGAAGGATTTAATTAGGACACAGTTGTCATATCCTGAACTATTCTTCTCCCTTCTGTTATGATTTAAGTGGAGTATGACCCTTCCCAGAGCATCCATTGGGGTGCACACTTTCATTGTGCATTTGCATATGCAAACTGGGCTCTTTCACCTTTTTAGTGGTTATGCTTGGTCTTGAAAAGAAAAAATACACCACCAAAATAAGAAATTAAACAACTAAAACAAAAACAAACAAACAAACCAACCAACCAAAACCCCACAAATATTGGTTAAAACTAGAGAACTTATTTAAAGCTAGGGAACTCATTTTAATTACTTTTCAAGGAAAGGCTTGATTCCACTTCATCTCCTTATCTCTTTAGTATTTTGTGCCTTAGCCATATTATTGACATAATCCTATAGTCCTATAGTGTAGCATACAGTGCATTATAACCTTGTAGTGCAGCCCAGGGTGGCAACAGGTTCATCAGAACTGTCTGGTGGATCTGTTTCAGATGGGGCCAAGCCATGTCTGTAGGACTGTACCTCATCCTGTTTGCTGTAACCATGATGGTTATAACCAGGCATCATGGTTGGACAGCAGGAGGTTATTAATTATCAGGTTTTGAGTCATGTCCTCAATCCATTGGCACCGGGTAACCCGAGAACTGGAGAAAATGGTGAGGATGTTTGTTTGACCTGGTGAAGTCAGATGAGGGGAAGGAGGCCCCCAACATAAGAAGGATGAGGAGCTGCTGGAGTGAGCCCAGAGAAGGGCCATGGGGATGCTCAGGGGGCTGGAGCCCCTCTGCTCTGGAGACAACTAAGAGAGCTGGGGGTGTTCAGCCTGAAGAAGTTAAGATTCCAGGGAGACTTGAAAGCCCTTTCCAGTGCCTAAAGGGTCTACAAGAGAGCTGGGGAGGGACTTTGGACAAGGGCCTGGAGGGACAGGACAAGGAGTAATGGCTTCAAACTGAAGAGGGGAATCTTAGGAAGATCTTAGGAAGAGGTTTTTTCCCAGGAGGGTGGTGGGGCCCTGGCACAGGTTGCCCAGAGAAGCTGTGGCTGCCCCATCCCTGGAAGGGTCCAAGGCCAGGTTGGACAGGGCTTGGAGCAACCTGGGCTAGTGGCAGGTGTCCCTGCCCATGGCAGGGGGTTGAACAAGGTGATCTTTAAAGTCTCTTCCAACCCAAACCATTCAGTAATTCTCCGATTTTCTGGATCCTGTACATCAGCAGCTCTGATCTTCCCCATAACACTGTATCTTTACATCCACAGGAGTTTTCCAGAGCCTGTTACCATTTTCTTTGATGGAGTTTCAGTTTATACATTGTGCTCAGCATGAAGATATATAACCTCTGCACTTTTGTGTAGATGTTGATATTTCTCTCCTTGTTTTCCACTTAAATCTCTTACAAATTCCTTCAAAAAAATACAAACTGTGGCCATTAGGATGGAAATCGTAACATAAATCACCCCTGAAAGTGTGAAAAGGGAAACTAAAAAATAAAAAAGCCTCATCAATCCCACACGTTGTTTTGATCATTGGGCAGATGAAGTGCATTCAAATTAGTTTATTCAAATTTTAAGAGATCTCTGCTTTCCTGACTCTTTTGATGTCAGCCATAATAGGCTGCAGAAAAAAATATTCTGTGTTTGGTTTTGAGTATTGTATTACCAAGTGCATAATGACTTTGGAGGAGGTGGATACTGTGAATGAATTACACTAGAGAGTAAGTTGCAGAGTTTCTGCTTTATAATTTTTGCTATGTGCATATTATGCTGCTTTAAGGGTAACTGAATAGCACTTGGGTTTCAGCAGACATAATAACACCTCTAGGCAAGTGAGCTGTTTTTTCTATCACAAATACTTTCTTCTCGAGCAAAATACAATTCATTTCCTGCTTTACATTCCCGGAATAACAGCAGCTTGTATTATAGTCAAGTGAAAAATAACATAGAAAATGGCTTTCTGATTCAAGAAGTCTGAATAGCAAAGATTCACCAAAACAGATTTGAGCTTTAGTGCTGCAAAAATGTTCCTTGTGCTTTAAAGTGAGGGGGGAAGTGGCTGTATTTCGACCGAGATGTTTGTAGATGTAAAAGGTGAGTTTTACCTGAAAATGAGTGTAACCAGGAAACAGTAAAAGATGCACTGGCAAATATGGAGTCAGGTCGTTCAGAGTAGCCAGCACAAGCCTGATCCCTCAACCCTTCTGAAAGCACAGGAGAATAAATACACAAATGGTGTTTGTTCTATGTAAGGTTAAAAATAGAGTAAAGGATGTGGCAAAAACTCAGTAAATCCACTTCTGTTAACCCCAAATCATAGCAATAAGAAAATTTCTGGTTCCCTGTACATGGAGTTAGAAGAGAAAACAAATTTAAATGGGACCTTGAATTTTAGACCTACCGGTGTTGCAACAAAGTAAAATAAAACAAACCAGAATAAAATAAAATAAAATAAAAACCCACAACAAAAAAACACACACACAAACACAAACAAACAAACAAAAAAGTCAAAAAACCCCCCAAGCCAGTGGATGGAAGGCATCAATGCTGGGAAAGGACTGATTCCTCTGAAAACCTGATATACCAGGAAACAATAAATAACTAAGTTTTTTTTTAAAGTTCTATACTCAGAGTGACCAAACTAAAACGAATAAAAGACAAATGAAAGCAGAAATAATTTGTTTTTTTCTTCCATCAGGTCTTGCTGAGAAGGAAAAATAAAATGGCTTCATTTCTCTATAGCAACAGCAGAGAACTGAATGTTCCTTCTTGGACAGTTTTTTAAGTAGAAAGATTCATATCTTACTGAAAATTTCAACAATCTGCTTTTCTCTCTGGTTCTCAGCCTGCAATCAAGCAAATTAGGGAGCTGTATGTTGTTACTATAGTAATAAATGTTGCAGTGCATAGAAAGGAATTGGGCAGTCTCAGATACATCTCTCCCAGGGAAAATGGAATACAATTTTTCCTAATTTTGGCCACCCAGTGCTTTTGTAGCTGTGGATTCTAATAAACAAATGTCCCTGTGTCACTGCAAATATTTTCCTACTCATTTGTCATTTTCAAAATGAACAGACATTTGAATCAAGAGTGAAAGTAGCTCCCAAATTAATGGTGTAAGCAAGGAGACAGCACTGACAGGACAATTTACATGGACTTGTTGCTCCACATATCTTATTATACGTGGTGCCTTCTATACCAGCTTCATTTTCAAGCTCTGAACCGAATAAATTGAAAAAGAAATAAAAATAAATGTACAGCTTGGTTGTTAATCTACACGTCTTCACATATACACAAATGTATTTTGTGTACATTTATACATATGTTAGATCTGTGTTTCTGAATCTTCATGGATAGTTGTTTCTGCATTTAGATAGTTGTGTACACATATATAGCAGTTGGATTATAAGGATAAATTGGTCTGATTCAAATTAAAATTAAAAACTACTACCATGACAAATAGAACTGAAATGTAGTACAGAAATCCTTATTTTAAAAGTGAAATAAATAAGGATAATCTAAAAATAAAATGTAATACACAATTTGAACGACAAGTAACTCATTAATCACAAGTATAAGAGGACCCGGAGGTGACAGTGAATTTCAGTTTGGATATAAATTCAAAACATGATGGTTTCACTGCTGAAAAAAGCAAACCTCATTTTTGGGATGTATTTTAGGCAAGTGGAGCCCACCAATACCATGAAGTCCTTTGGGTTGGAGTGTCTGGCTTTGGGAGATGTAGAATAGGTGCTGGGAAAAGATGTTTCACTGTGCGGATGATGAAGCACCACTGACAGAGACATTTGTCTCTATTTTAGCTGGTCATACAGAAACCTCTTCTATTCCATGGGGAGATGCAGAATAGATGTGATTAATCTCACACCAGAGCAGACATCTGAAGCAAGTCAGAGGAATCTTGGCCACCACATCTCTGTTCTCCTTGATTATAAAATTGACCCCAAAGGACCCAGAAGGATGCAGAAGGACTGGGTGAGCTGCCAATGTCTGTGCTGTACCTGCATAAAATTATGTGAAACGAGTCTGATCCTTAAAACCTGGGACAGCCACCCAGAATGAAGGAGGAATGCCTCTTAAAGGAAACTTTCAGGAATGCATCAGACATGCATCTGTCAGGAATAACATCAGTGATGATCCTTCCACCTTTACATGTGACTGATGATAAAGCACTGGTAAAAGTCCTTGGTTTTGGATGTAAATGGTGTCAGAGGCATTAAATGCAGTAAAAGGCATCAAGCAGGTATTCTTTCAGTATCCTGAACCACAGGATACTGAGCTTGTCTTACACACCCTTTGTCCATCACACTTGTGAAAAACAGATGCTTGGGTTTGCTTTTACTTTTGGTTTACTGTGCAGGGAATGACCTGACCTGCACAATGTGAGAATCCACTCACACTGTTCCTCACAGCTGTTCCTCTCTCTGATCCCCTCCCCAGGTTTTAGAACAAGAGATGAGTTCTGGCTCCCACATCAGCCCGAAGGTAGATCACAGAATAAAGTTTTCAGTTTGCTTAAATGACTTTTGCAATGCTCTGTTCCTGGGTTTGCTCCACTAAGCTGAAGAGACCCCTGATCTAACTCAATCCTGTAAATATGTTACAAAAAATTCCCCCTCCTTGTCAACACTGTGCTGGTGACACCTCCACCTGTTCTTATCCAAAGGTGTGAGCAGCACCCTGTGGAGTCATCCCTACATTCTTCCACGCTGCCTTCACCTGTGTAGGTCAGATACATCTCCCCTGACAGAAATCCTGCCTTTAAATCCTAATCTGTGTCAAAGCAAGGAGAAAATTCATAGTGTTGTCTTATGTCTGTTAAAGATGCAAGAGGCTGATCTACAACCTATGGTGTGTAAGGTTAAGAGAATGTAGGATCTGAACAGCCTCAGCAGTTAAAAAAACGTGCCCTAAAATATTTCTCAGGGAAGGTATTTGCGCTGGCCAGAGCCCCCTCTAAAAGAAGACATCTTTATACAGAAATGACATCACCTCACACCCTCTTTCCGGTAAAAGGGACTCTCTGGTTGCCAAATTGCTGTGTGGAGCAGCATATTGCTGACAGAGAAGCTGTCACCTCCTTAAAGCTGTCGTCAAAAAATGTGCCTGCATGTTTGAGGAACGAGTGAAAACATGGCACACACAGCTGAGGAGTGACTCCATGGGCTGTGCCTGCTCTTCAAAATCACTGCTCACTTTGGGAGGCTCAGCTCTGTAAAATGAGGCTGTGGGGCTTTTTCTTTAGCCTTTGGTGAAAAATGTTCTTCACAACTCAGGTTTTGTGATAGTAGAAAAAAAAGGGAGGGGAGGTTTTGGTTATAATTTTTTTTTTTTTTTTTACGTTTCTCTGATGATATTTTTAAATATGTCCTTAGAGCAGAAGTCGAGGGACCTTGCTTAATTCTCTAACCTGCCATGGATTTCTTGTGTAACCTTCATCATGGTTTGGCTCTTTTGCCTTCTAGTTGCCCATCTTTACAGTAGGAAAAATCATAATAAAGTGATGTTTAAAATGATTAAAAATTATAGGAGGCTGAGAAATTTAAGTAGAACAATTACTTAGAGAGATATCTCTTTCCATTTGAGATGTGTGGTTGTTTGGTTCTGTTGTTGCTCTTTTCTTTTTTTTTTTTTTCTCCTTAAAAGGACTGTCTTGGTTATCCTTTTTTTTTTTTCCAGTGACTGGAGTGAGAGTATTTCTTGCCAGGCCTACATAAATTTTCTTTCTCGTTACTCTGAAGAAATTTCTGAGCTTTGCTGATGACATGCTTAGTCAAAAAATTGTTTTCCTTACCTTCTCTACTTCACATATTCTGTCAGTCTCACTGCCTGTCAAGGCATCTTGGTGCTGAAGGGATGACTAATGATAAAGTTTCAGTGAAAGTACAGTCTCACCAGAAGAACTAAGTTGATCTTTAGGATCCATTTCCCATGTCTGAAAGCAACCATGGAACTGATATGGAAAATAGGATTGATCCCACCTGATGTTAGCTATTGAAAGTCAGGCCAGTCATGTAAATTCCTCAAGAGAGAGATTTTTTCAGAGTCAAACTGTAGTAAAATAAACATTTAAAGGGCAATCTGTGCCTTTCCACTAATTATGAAGGACCTTTATCATGAGGTTAGACTAGAGGAGTAACTTTCAGATGAGTGAAGTTCATAGAATCATAGAATGGTTGGGTTGGAAGGGACCTTGAAGATCACCCTGTTCAACCCCCTGCCATGGGAAGGGACACCTGCCACTATCCCAGGTTGCTCCAAGGCCTGTCCAGCCTGGCCTTGGACACTTCCAGGGATGGGGCAGCCACAGCTTCTCTGGGCAACCTGTGCCAGGGCCTCCCCACGTCACAGGGAAGAATTTCTTCAGTTCTGACCTTCCATCAAAGGAGTTCACAAAGCATTCACTCCACCCATCCCAGGGTCCCAAACAGTTCTCCAGTAAAATTAATATGTGCTTCAGAAAAATAACTTAAGTGTTTAACAGGTATTTAAGTGGTTTTGAAAGTCCTAGGGAGGCATCTGATTTCATCTAGATCTCTAATTTCAACTGTGAAACTAAATCATGGAGTTAATTTTTAGCCAATGACTCTACCTGCCCTTTCCATGTCTTCTTCCTGATCTTGCTGACTCCCTAGCTGCAATGGTATCTGCAAAAATACATTTGAACAAAGACAACATATGATACCGTGGCACAAGCGATGATCTGGACCCACAGAGGAATAAGGATCATTGGCTAGAGGCATTGCATATGCACAGAAAATGGGATTTGCTGAGGGAAAAGGTGTCTGTGAGGGGAACTGTGCATTCATGTTGTTTGGAGATGGATTACTGTGAAAAAAACCCATTAATTCCACCAGCAGGTCCTTTGCCAATGGCAAAGTCACAGTGTGTCGCTCAAAAGCATCCTGACCGGAGTGAAGAAAAACTCATGGGTGATGTTTTCCTGTTAGGAAAAATGAGAAGGGCAGATTCTCAATGAGACAGCTTGGGAACAGCTGTTTTTTGGTAGAATTACGGGTAGTCAATGAACAAAGTTGATTGAAATTGGTTGTTGTGGAAGGAGAATTAGCAAACGGAGTCTTGCTACTCGTGGATCAGCCTCAGAGCAATCAGTAATTAACTATTTCACTAAATATTTTGCCACACTAAATTAGATGTGCACTGTGGATGGTTCCTGAAGGTGCATTTTTCAGAAGCATGTTCAATATGGTGTGGAACTGGAGAGTCACCTCAGATGGCTTGAATACCCTAAAGAAGGGTTAACAGGTGATGGAATAATGAGTGGCACCAGATCCTTGATCCTGGGCTTGGGTTCTAGCACAAAAATTTGCTTTAAGGGGAAATTTTTCATTAGAAAAATTATGAAAATTATTATAGAGTAAGGGCAATTACAGAGAATGAGTAGTGTAGGTACACTCATGTTGGCAAATTAAAGATGCCATGGGAAGAATCCAAGCGCTGAAATCCTGGTTGGACGCCGGTAAACTGCTGCAACTCTCTAGGCTACCCTTAGGGGCAGCATCATTTGGGACTCCCTGGATCAATTTAGTTGTTAGACTGGTCCAGGGACCTTACCCAACATACAGTTTGAGTACACACACTCTGCCTGAAGGCCTGGAGAATTCAATAGCATGGTCATGGTGAGAGCGTGTCCTTTATCTCTAGGTCAGGTTATGGTGCAGTGCATTAATACAGATGTAGCTGATGACTATGACTAAGTTAATATGAACACAGAACACACAAAAAAGGTTATTCCAGTAAATATACATCACATAACAAATTTGGTATCAACCCCCAGCCCAGGGACGATGTGCTTTTTCCTGGTTTCTCACAGACAACACTCTGTGGCCAAGATAAGCGTGTTTTGAAGGAGGTTCAATACACTGACAGACAATTTTATGTTCCCATGTGCTCACCTTGATGCAGAAGACCCTGATTTTTCAGAAGGCAGACTACCTTGGCACAGCTCCAGCAATCCCCCCCCCCCCCTACACTTCAAGATCCGTGTGCTGCCAAAGCTTTTCCACTATCAGGCAATGCCTGAAAATAGTAAAAAGCAGATGGTGCTTCCTCACTCTCCATTAGAAACAAACAGCAACAGGAGCATTCTGGCAGTTTTCACTTTTCTCTTAAGCACTGACATGACTGAGAAAATCTGGTTGAGCCTCCTTAGTGGTTTGATATGAATAAACTTGAAATTAAACCAGATTTCAGACATCTCACTGAGAAGGAAGGCATCTAGTTAAACGCACACACAACCTCATTAACTTGTTTTCTTATCCATTTTCCTTTCCAGAGATACTGAGACTGTGTTCATTTTATCACAAGAGTGTGTAAGGCTATATTAAAGATTAATTAATTGAGAAGGTCTCCACTTTGTGTCCTCTCCAGCAGGTACAGCGCTGTTCATGTCACATTCTGCTTCCCCTCCTCACAGCTCCCTCCTGGCATGTACAAAACCAGTGTTGATGGCAATGCCCCAGTGCCCTGAGCAATCCCCTGGCCCATCCTCTGGCCACCCTTGGATTTCTGTTCCAGTACAACATAGAAGTCTCTCCAAGTCAATTCCCTGTTGAGAAGAAACAGGTGAAACCTTTACCATCAAGAGCAAAGCTGAAATGAAACACTGATACAGACCCTCAGATGTACAGCTGTCCTGCAGAGGTGAAGAAAAAAAACCCCTTCTGTCATTTTAATAGAGACTGAAACACCTTTTATTCCCAATAAAACTGGTTTTGTGCATTACAAATGTAGTCCATCATTTCTCCAAATATCATCAATTATCCATCCCTATTCCCCTTTTATCCTTTTTTTCCTTTTTTATTTAATGCCCCTCAGACATTGTCATTTCTCTTTTATTTATATGAGAGGATTATTTCTGGCTTTTATGAGACAGTTTTATAAGACATGATCAGAATTATGGATCAGTTCTCAAAAATGTTCCATTATCCCTGATGTGCTGTAATTAGATGACAAAAAATGCAGCCTTTCAAGTGTGTCAGCCCGTTTGTGAAGGAAAAACCAATAGCCTGTTTATAAAGGGGTTTTATAAGTTGTTTTTCCTGAAGCAAAACCAAGACAGGGCTTGAAACCCTCTGATTTATTTCAGTAGGTTTCAGAACAACATAAAAATCCTCAAAACAATGGATATATTTCCATTTAACAGACTATGACATTTTGTACTTCCAGTAATTCATTTGCCATGTATTTAAATCTACACACCAACAAACAGAAGGTAAATCAAGCCTTGCCCAGCTCAGACTTATATTCATAAGTCTTGCAAACTGCATCACCAGCTCAGGATTTAGCCTCTGTCTGGGGAAATGCATGTCTGTAAATTTGGTGGTGTGCAGTTCATGGACAAGAGCTGGAAATAGAGGTTACTTTTAAAAATTCAAAATGATCCTAATTCACTTTGGAAAAAAAAAGAAGTAGTGAGCAGTGGTGGAAGAAATCTGTATGGAGTAAGACAAGGAGATACAGTTTTAGGGCAAAACAAACCAACTAAAATCCATAATTTTTTTTCTGATTAAATCTTTCTGGCTCGGGAGAATTGTTGCCTGAAAAAAAAAATTTGATTCTTGATTCTTAAGAAGTAGCGACTTTCATCAGTAGAGACATTTACCTGTGAATTAAATATGAGTGTGTTGGTCCCAAGGATGAATAAATGGTTGAGGTGTGGTGTCCAGGCTCTGTGGATCCTGGAAAAGGGCAGTGGTGGAGACCTTGATCCAAGAGTGCGTGTGCTTTCAACAGTCTTAGTGCAGCCACGAGATCCCTTTGTTGTGGTTTTTTTTTCATGGAAAAAGAACTCCAGAGTAATAAGAAAAGGTAAAGAAGTAAAGTGCTGAAGCTGAGGCTGTGAACTGAGGAATGTTCATCTTCCCTTTTCTATGAATAATAACTTCTCATAGCTTTAGGAAATCCCACCATGACCCCTGGGCATTTGGCAACAGCCTCTGTCATGTCTCATGGTTGCTGGAGCAGTTTAGAGTGGTTTGCTCACAGTCCCCCTGCACTGACAGGCTTCTCTTTCAGTCCTCACTTGCTCTTGTGCCTTGATTGTAAATTTTGGAGGGGCTCAGAACTCATGAAGCTTTGGTGTATTTTTACTGCCTCCACTTCCTGTGTCAGGTCAGTTTGTCCATCATCTCCTTGACACATTTGGTTTTAAGGTGTTGTCTGATCGTTAAGGGAAGATTTAGCTGATTTCAGACTATTCCTCTATTCCATAATCAAAGAATACTTTTTGACCTTGGAAAGAACCTCTGGAGGTCATCTGGTCCAACTGCCCCTGCTCAAACAGGACCACTTTGAGCCCCTTGCCCAGCACTGTGTCCAGACAGTTTTTACATATCTCCAAAGAGGGAGACTCCACAACCTCCCTGGGCAACCAGTGCTCCTCACCCTCACAGTGAAAAAGTGTTTCCTGACGTTCAGATGGAACCTCCTGTGTCTCACTTTGTGCCTCTGGTCCTGTCAGCAGCACCACTGAAAAGAGCTTGGATCCAGCCTCTCTGCACCCTCACTTCAGGTATTTATATACATTAATAAATCCCCCCGAGCCTTCTCATCTCCGGGCCAAACGGTCCCAGCTCTTGCTCTTCCCTCACAGGAGAGATGCTCCAGCTCCTTAATCACCTCTGTGACCCTTCACTGGTCTCTCTTCACTATGTCCTTTTGTCTGTTTGTTCTGAGGAGCCCAGAATCACGAGACTCCAGGGATGTCCTCACCAGTGCTGAGCAGAGGGGAAGGCTCGTGTTCCTTGGCCTGCTGGCAACCCTTTACCTCCCAGAGGCCAGGAGTTACAGCTCCCAGGGAACACTGCTGGCCCGTGTGGGACTTGCTGCTCATATCCCAAAGGGACAAGGCATTGCAGCAACTGGGCTGTTCTTCCAATGCCAACTCCCCATAAATAACTGGAAAGAGGTTCCTTGTGGAGTCAGGGAGAGAATTTCCAAAGTACAAGGCCGAATGGATATTCAAGCTGTTAATTTAACTGACAATCACATTCCAAACCCTTGGGATGGATGGTTGATTTAATTTTTTGTGTCAGTATCTGAGTTATTCAACATAAGCTCCCAACAGAGTCCCTGAGACTCATGGCCTGATTCACACCTGCAAAGGCAGAGATTTAAATATTCTGGATGAATCATAAGTTAAGATACATATTTCTGTGTAAGACAGTCTGGATTCTGTTGCAGATCCCTAAAATTAGGGGAAATGAATTCTCCAGAGAAAGCTTAATCCATTTAGAAGATGGTATAAATATTCAAGTCTTCATCAACAGGTAATAATTTTGCCCTAACTCTGACGAAGCTATATCCCACCTTCATGTCCTGAGTTTTTCTCTTCATAATGAATTATTCGCTTTTCAGTTGAAAAGAAATTCTGAGGAATAAAACTGACACCACCATCCTCACCCCCACAAATAAAACAAACCCTGCTTAAATGTGGTACAGAACTGCTGGAGTCTGAGACTTTGCATTTTTCAGTTTGAACCATCCTATTATTATTACAGCAATAAAATGCAACCAGCTGTCTCTGCATATTTAAGATACTGAGATTTTGGGTTTGATTTTTCTCCAGGTAATTTGCCGTGTGGAATTATAAGAAACAGGGGAAGAGGCAGTACTTTTGTGGTTAGCAATCCAGGTTTTAATAGCTTGGTATCTCTTATATTAAAAAAAAAAAAAAAAAAAATTCATATTACTTTCAACTTTCTGTGCCTAATTCTGTCTTTCCTCTTTCTAAAGTTCATATCCATTTCTCCAGTAAGTGTATATATTTATTTTCAAGATGTCCTTGTCTTTTTTCATGCTCTTTGTGATGCATGAAAACCAATTTACTTCTTTTCTCCTAGAAGCCAACACATCCTTCCCATCTGCCCCTATAACTGGTGATAGGGAAAAGAGTCAGGGCAGCACTCCAGGATTTTATATATAAATTTAAATCATTAGTGAATTTGCTGCTTCTGAAAATTAGACAACTAATAGCCATGACTGCAGCTGAATGAAATCTCTGTGCTTCCCTTGCACAGTTCAGCCCATCAGGTGTCTTCCATGGGAACAGACATTGGAATTCTCCAGGTAGATATTAAACTTTTTGATGCCCTCAGACCAGATTTTTTGTTGTCCCTGTAGCAGGAAAAATTAGCAAAATCTGAACTTTTTGAATCCCCTCTAGATTTCTGGCAACCTTAATTTCATGAAGGAGCTGAAAGGGTAAATGAAAAGTTCTGATTTTTCTACTGAATTACTACTATTTACCAAACTAACAGGAGCAGCAGAAATTCAGGCTCATGAAGTCACTCCTTGCTGTTTTTCTTCAAAGGCAAGGGGAAAATATGCACAAACAGCATTCCTAAAAGTAATTAAAGCTTAGCTTTGATCTCCTTTTCCCACCTCATCCCACGACTGCAGCAGGCAGTGCCCACTTCATGGTGAAATTCTAGTAGTCTCTGTTTGGATATAATCTTAAATCCTTAAAATAATTTGAAAGCTGTATTGTAAACTTCAACTTATTTAAGAACTGGGGCTCTGGAGAAATGAGAGAAAAAAAGTGTAAAATTCTCCCTTAACTGAAACGAAATTAATTTAGAGTAGAGCTCTGGAAATAAGTTGCATTAATTCTGCATTCCTTTCATGGACTATTTCATTGCCATATGAATAAGCAATTCATGTGTATCATATAGGAATTAAAAAAGTATCTTCTTTTTCCATTAAGATCTATCTCTTTAGACTCCTCTGGTATTTCTATGTCATGGTCAAAGCACAGCCTCATTAAGCAAAACATTATCCAACCGTATTTAAACAAGTTCTTGAGCTTCAGATCTTAAATTAACAACATTTTTATACTTACATGGAGATTAATGAGAAACAATTCAGTGGAAGCTGGAGCTCTTTTCTTCATTGAACACGAAGAATCACAGACATTCAGTCACCACATACTGGTGAACAAAGACGAAGAAGCAGAACTGTAACCGTGGGGTTATTTTGTGCTGATATTATTGATTTCTTAGCTTTTGAAGATCTTTTTAAGGATGTAAGCTTATGTTTTCTTGTGAAATGATTGCCTGAATCATTTGATATTTAAGCATTCCTTGTCCAAATCTCTCCACACCAAATCAGAGCCAGTCCCTGCTGTTGAAGTGCAGTGATGCCCCACGAGTTTGGGGGCGTCGAGGAAGAGTTTGGAAGGTGCAATGACATTTTTGCTCCCATTATATTTCCACTCTACTCTCTGTGAGCAATGGCACCCTCAGAAAATGTGATCAGGGTTTGCTGTATTTTACAGGCTTGTAGGTCATTAAACCCAGATTGGCTGAATTGAAATCATTTTATGGGACCATTAGCACTGACTAAGTCATTTCAGGGGAGAGTTCAAGCTCACTGAAATCTTTCCTCTTCTGAATTCCCATATTTTGAGGAATATATATTTTGACGACCAGAAATATCTGGTTTGAGATGAAGGATTTCTTAGGAATTTCTCTGAGGTTGACATTCCTTGTACTGGAACATGAATCAACAACTCATGGCTACTCACAGGGGATTCCTCTAAAAGAAAGATTTTGATACTGAACCCATTTAAAGATTTTTTTTCCGCCCTTTCATTATTAGATCTACATGTTCAAGGGTAAAATACCCTCTGTTTCCTGACCAGAGCTGGTGGGCAGCTGAAAATGAAGGTTGGATTTCAGGACAGTGTTACTACCACGTGGGAAGTAACTCACAACTCAACAGAATCATAAAACAATAGAACAGCCTGAGTTGGAAGGGACCCACAAGGAACAACAAGTCCAACTCCTGGCCCTGCACAGGACACCCCAAAAGTCACACCATGTGCCTGAGAGTGTTGTCCAAACACTTCTTGAACAGTGGAAGGTTCATTTCACAGAAAGACTCGTTGACTGACTCTATTTTGCAAATAAGTACATTTTTATAGAATGGAATTAAACCAGCTTTTTATAACAGCCAGATATTTTACATTTGATATTTGTCCAACTACATTTAGAAGCAGAGTGAATTTATCTCTTCTCTCCTGTTATTGTTACCTTCTCTGAAAGCTTATGTTGCCCCTGAGAACAAAGCAAAAAGTTTTCCTGTTTTGCAGATGTGCATAGTTCCAATAAATAAACCTGCATTTTTGTTTGGTTTTAAAATCACACATAGCAATGATATTCAGCATGAGCAGCTTGTAAAAGCTGAGATTAAAATGAACAGCAGCAAAGAGGAATTTTAAGAAAAGAAATGGAATTTAAATAGTAATACCATATAATGTGAAAAAAAACCAAAAACCAAATTGAACAGCATTTGAAGGGCAATCTCTGTGAAATATCTGAAGGAAAGGCAGTCACAGCAATGTCAGTCACTGCAGGTTGCCAAAGTGTTGGTTTATCATTTGGTGACCCCAACAGGGAAATGAAATTTGTGTGTTCCAGGGCTAATGTTTGCAATAAATTGTCCCAGAGCTCTCTCTTGCCCCTTGCTGCTGCTTGCAGGGTGGGCATTACTTGTGTGGCACAGACTGGCATGGAATAATAAACCAGCCAGCTCTGCAAGAGGTCCTGCAGAACACATTTTGTGCTGACAGGGAGAAATGAAACAGTGCAGCCTGACTTCCCACTGACAGCTGCACCTGAAGGTTCTCCATGCAGCACTGATAATCTAACTGGGGAGATTCCTAATAATTATTGCTACTTGGAAGTAATTAAGTAAAGAAAATTGGCTTCTATTCCTGCATCAGCCGACTCACAGTGCCAGATTCAGTTTTATCCATGTTTGTGTTTTTAGCACATTGATCATAGAATAAGTTTAGCCAATACTGAAAGAAGGGCTGGATTTATTATGTTGATTCCTCCCAGATTTGGGTCGATATTTTTACAAGTACATTAAATTAATTTAGTAGTAACGAGTGAGGAAAAGTTTGTGAGGAGTGGTAAGCACCTTTTTAATGAAGGATTCTTAAAAATAATAATAAAAGAAAAGAAACAGGATTTGTTTTCAAGCACAGTATTCATCCTGTCAAAGAGTAACAAATGATCTTTTAGATTTGCAGGCTGATCCAGTTAGATTATCAAATGCTGACTGATATCAGAGATGACACATAAAATTCTGTACTGATGTCACACTCAGAGGTTTCAAAATGTCTGACAAGAAGAAAATTTCATTTTACTACAGCAAAATATTACAAATTTTAATGCCTGTGATGAGCCCCTGCAATTTAGGTGCTCTAGAACCTAGGATTTCCTAACCCAAAAAAGGATTCACACTGTAAAATCTTCAAAAGCTATAATTTAGCAAATATGCCATTTGGGAATAGATAAGGGAAGGAAAAAGAAGTATCTGTAATATCAGTTCTTGGACAGTGACATAAGAAAACAAGGATGGAGATAAAAGGAAGTTTCAGTGGGCATCTCCCTTGTTTTTAGCTGTTTGGTAACACTGAATACTTGAGCAATCAGGAGGTATCTAAGAAGCTTTATTGATAAATCAGTATAGGATGAACAGCCATTCAGTAGCTGAAAAACTTCATTATCAATGTTGTAGCTATGAAAAAGCCATGACACTTGTAACAGGCCAGACTAGAAAGAAAATCTTAAAAATTTCTTGGTAATTTTAGGAGAAAACAATGGATCTGATACCTTCTAATTCTGTGTGGAAGGTCCAGGATCACTCAACAGCTCCAAGGGTAGAGTCGTTTCTTCTTTCTTCTTTGTCAATCCAATTAATATGTGAAAAATTAAATAACAGATTTTTCTCTGAAAAATAAAATGATAAATGGGATGACATGGCCTTCCCAATTCATGTCCTCAGGTGTCCCCTCACTCCACAGGAGCGTGACAAGTTTTTCTACAGATTGCTGAGAGTAAGACTGAAGTGTGAAGTGAAATGAAGTGAAAAATATAGGAGAGAATACCTCTTATTGAAGGAACCGTTAACAAAGTTTAGTACCTGAAAATAAAGTTGGAATTAGATGGATAAACAGAGAGCAGAAAGAAATAAATGATGGAACAGCGGTCACCACAGTTATTGAGGTGTGTGGTAAAGAAAAGAGAAATGTAAAGTTGATCCTTGTCTTAGTGGATTGGTGGATCAGTGGATGTAATTATTCAATGCTTGACAAAGAAAATAATGTGATTAATAAGTGAAAAGACTAAGAACTCTGCTGCAGCCCTTCTGGTTTGAAGCATCAGGCAAGATTTCCTTGGAAAACAGAGACGTCGAAAGGATTTGGTTCTGACTGCGTTGATTCCCGGGATACAGGTCTCCAGATTTCAGGGACCTGCCTGAACCCCCTGGGTGACCTGATGAAATGAGGGTATAACCACCAGAAATGGTGGACAAATAAGGAATGAAGATCCTCTTAAAGATGTGAGAAGTGCCTAGAGAAATTAGGGGAGGACAGGAAAAGAAAGTTGTGAATCTTATTTATGAAGGAAAAACTTGAAGTGTCAGAAGTTCTGGTAACATCAAAAGAGAGGAGGAATTATGTATATTCTGAATTTTGGTCAGAGAAACATGAGAGATGGTGGTGAGAGTGGTGTCACAAATGAGCATGGAATAAAACCAGAGATGAGAGAGGCTAAAATGGAATTTTGGGAGATGAACTCCAGAGGGCAGCTGCAGACAATGGAAGGGGGACACAGTAATGGAAATGAAGTTGGATCCTATGGGTTGTTTTTTTTAACAATTTTTTTAAGAAAAAGGATAATTTAATAAAGGGGAAAGTCTCTCACTGCTAAGGAGAAAACCAGGTTGCAAAAGCAGCCTAAAGTCAGAGGGATCATTGGTTAAACCCAGAGAAAGGCTAGTAAGAGGAGCATGAATGACCAATTTGGCTTTTTTGGATGAAGGAAGAAGGAAGGAAAAGTTTGGATATATCTTTACTGAATTTACACAAATAAGTACAAATACTGGGATAAATAGCCATTCTGGAAATTGGATTGCACTTTTTCCTTTTTTTCCACTCTGAATAATTGTTATTCTCAATTTTTTTTGCATTTATAACAACTGTGTCCCAAGCAAACTGGAGCCAAGAGAAGCACTGAACTACTATGGACTCTTTAGGTGTTTTTCCTCCTGTTTCTCCAACAGAGAGCACATAATAGTTGTTCTGTAGGTGTTGGGGACATGAGTGATGGTTAATCAAGGTATGCTGAATTCCAAAAACCAGCTTCACTTTTGAGTCAGTAACAGCAAAGATTTGTTGCTTAAAGGTGATTTCAAGTGGAGTAGATGCATGAAGAGGATTTTGTGTGGATCTCATGTTGTGTTTTAATCCATACAAAAGCAAAAAGAACCCAACCTTCGTGGAGATAAAGCTATTTTAATATGGGAAAGAGAAGAACAGCTGCAGCAAATAAAAATTATTGTTATTTTATTCTGTGGCAAAGAAGAACACAAGAAATTGAACAACTACTGAAGTAATTCCTGGCAGATTTGCATAACCTGCTCTTAAAATCCTAAAATCACCAGCTGGATTAACTCACTGCAATGTTGCAAAGTGTTGGATGACCCGGGCTCTGAACCCAAATCTTGCTTTGTCAATAAACTACTATTGACCAAAGCTTAAATGAATGTTTGCATGATCCTGCTTCTAAAAGCTTGGAGAGCAAAAGGCATTAAAAACTGACAAGCTGGGGAGAATTCATAGAAGGCCAACAGACAAACACAGTGCTCAGAGATGGATTGTCTTTAGGAGATATGTGTCCACATGTCTGACAGTGTAGGGTTCTTTCATACAATTTGCTGTATAATTCTAAAATCCTCAAATATTAGACTGTTTCCTCACATTCCCTCCTGTCTGTTGTCTAGAAAAGCAGGTTGTTTTACCTTGTCAGCCACTCCTTTCTGTACCTCATCTGTATTTTCCTTTCATCTGTTCCTTCCTATGTTTTCTGCTTTTTGTCAACATCATTCAACAAAACACTTCAGCTGCTTCATGAGCAATGAGAAATACAGTTATACAGGTAATAATTGGTAGGATCAAAAATATATAGATAATTAATATTGCCTGTTCCAGGGACAATCATTTTTGTCATTTCCATTTTCATACTTGGCAGATTCATTCCAGCTTGGAATGTCAGGTTTGGAGAACGTTTAAAAGTGCAGACAGAGTAAAAATCCAGGAGTTTTTTAGGGATGTTGGTGACAGGGACATAAATGAACTGCTGCCATCATTTATTTTGGGTTCTTTATAATCACATCTAGAAAACTGATAAGAAAAAAATCTCCAAACACTAGATCCCAAACAAAACCAAAACAGGAATCAGCTGATGTCCTGAAGAGTTTCTGGAACATTGTTAATGAATTTACTGTATTGCCTGTTAGATCTCATCACCTGGAGTGATGCTGTTGACTTGTCTTTCCCAGGACCTCAAGGGAGGTGCTGAATTCACAGTTTTGGCCCTGGGAATTTATACTCACTAGTATCCATTTAGTTTAATTGATTAAATCTCCTTTGAATAAACACCTAAAGCACTGAGAGGCACAGAGAGGTTCATCAATCTGCAGTCTTAAATTTAGGTGTCTTGACCATCGAGGGGAATCTTACCCTGAATTACCAGTTGCTTCTCTGCTTAAAAAAAATATTTCAACACTAAATTCAGTATTTTAAACTAAATTGCAGTCAGTCTTCTGCTGTTTGTTTGTTTGTTTTTTACACATAGC
Source organism: Corapipo altera (assembly GCF_003945725.1). Classification (NCBI taxonomy): domain Eukaryota; kingdom Metazoa; phylum Chordata; class Aves; order Passeriformes; family Pipridae; genus Corapipo; species Corapipo altera. Next base: position 1,691,030 of record NW_020884937.1, read on the forward strand.
TATTAAGTTCCCAGCCATGAACAGAACAGGTGTTAGACCAGGTGTGCTGCTCTAAGAAAATCAAGTTTTTTAATGAACCTTCAGGAGCTAGAAACATTTACTGGAAATACTCCAATTATCAAGGTTTCTTGGAAGTTAGACTGCAGCTGCTTACTGGAAGTTCTTCTCTGCCTGAACACACTGACAAATTCCCTTTTCCCAATGGAATCCTGGGCTGACTGACAGCTCACAAGTGTCAATGCTGTCAATTCTAAAGATGACTGTAGTGCATCAAGTGCAATCAAAAAGCACAGACACACATTAATGTGTGTTCTTAATGGAACTACAACCCCTTAGTTCAGCAGTATTTTCTAACTTTTATTGTTCCTCTGCCAGTCAGTACTGAGGGGTAGTGGTGGCCAGCACCTTCTGGCTGATCCTGTTGGGCCTTCTCCCTCCCAGCCATGGCAAGGGCTGAGTGGAATGGCCCTTGCAGGAGGTGCTCCTGGGTCCCTCCAGATCTGGGCTCCTCTCTGTTCCAGCCCTTCAAGGTGTTCTGAAAAATATGTATTGTTTCTGGTATTAAGAGCTGTTGAATCCCAAAATATGATATCTGCAGAAAGGAGCTTAGAGGGCCTGAGCCATAAACCTTGGAAAATAGGGGTTGAGAGGAGTCTCATAACCTGAAGGACTGGACCCTCCTCACAAGACCTGTTAAAGTTCAAACTTAGGGATTAACCTGGCTCCTGCAGCAAAAATAAGAAAGGATGTTGAGATGATTGTATCAGACCATGTCTAAACCCTTTAATCCTCTTCCCCCCCCTATAATCTTGGTTGAAGGAAACATTAACCCATTGGGTAACTTTTGTAAAAACTTGTGTAATTCCCTAATTAACATATCTCGTCCTCCTCATTGTCATGCCCAACTCCCAAGGCCCTTAAATTGTGTTTGTGTGTTCAGTAAAGTATTCCAGTTTCTACCCTATTGACTCCCCAATAAGAGCCTCAAAAATAGCCAAGAGACAGAAGAGCCAACTAAAACTTTTATTGGAATAAAAGGAAGAGTTCACTGGACAATCCTCACTGAGCTATCTCTGCTTAATGGAGGTTGCAGCCTCTTTTATCCCCTTGCCTCAAATGCAGGTCCCTCCCTGTTTCCCCAATGGCTGAGGTATTCCAGGGTTACAGCCTTCCCCACTCACCTACAGTGTGTCCTGCATTCCATGGTCATTAGAGGAAGCCCCCAGTGGAGGTTCCTGATCCTTTGCTGCTGATAGATCCCCTTGTTTCTGGGCAAACTGGACCTGGACAACCAGGACATTGTCACTTCTCACCACCAAATGCAACCGCACTACGAATTTTGCAAGAACACCTAATTATTCCTAATAAAGGCCTGACAGATGACAAGAGCCTCAGCATCTCAAGTCTGGAACATAAAACATTTATATTCTCAGAATTATGCAGAGAACTCCCTACTCCAGCTTCTGGCAGCTCCGATACCAGCCCAGCAGGGCGTGGAATACCTGGCCCTCTCTGCGGGGCAATGTCTGCCTGTGCTGCTGGAATTCTGTGTGAAGATGACCCAGAAAGCTCTGTCTGCTGGGGCCACCTGACCCTCTTCTCTGCAAGCCCTTCCTTTGACCCCAGTATGGGAATATTAAATATATATTAGGTACACACAGAGAGGCCCAGGAGCTTTTTTTTGGGAGAGAACAGCACAGGGTGTGCAGAGGAGCAGCAGCACCCACAACATGTGGGCCTCCTCAGTGAGGCACTCACACTGGCCAGGATGCCAAAAGCAAGGATGCTGTGGGCACAATTACACATGCTTTGGCAAAAGCTTCAGGACAAGTGGCCACAACGGCTTTTTATTCACTCCCCAACCTCACAGCAACCCTTGGTAGCTTCAGGGACAGCCTGTCATCCTGACTGACTTCCATGGCTGTGCTTGAGGGCAGACTCACCTTCCACACTCAGGCAATCCAAGCCGGTGGCACGGGTACCATCCTTAGAGACCCTGATGGGACACGAGCCTTGGGGTGCAGCTGCTGAACCTCTCCTCCATGCAGGCACCTCAAAAACATGTGTGTGGGCTTCTGAACTCTAAATGCAGGACCTGCTGTGATGAAAGGAAGAAGCAGCAGAAGCTGAAGCAGGGCCTCGTATGGCTGAGATTCAAGGATGGAGGGAAGTCAGCACTTTGGTGTCTGCTGCAAAGATGGCCCAGTCCATGAGCAAAGGGGAAGGAAGAAGGCAGAACTAGAGACCACCCTGGTTTAACAGCGAGTTTAGGGTGTGCTTAAAATCCCACTGACTCAGACAGTCTCCATCACTGTCCAGAGGTGCTGAGTGATGCCACCAGACAGAGGCCAAGCTCATCCCTCACCCACAGAATTAAAAGATCCTTGTCACTGCTCAAGGACAGTTTTGTTGGTGGAACTATCCAAGAATTTACTTAAATCTCTTCAAAGCTGAGGACAACATTTCCAAAGTCGAGCTCATATAAGAGGTGACTACATTGTTTGTCACAAAAAGAGAATTGCATGCATTAAGCAACTAAAGGACTTCCTTATTTTTAGAAATTAATATTTTTAGGTGTTGCTATGGAAGCAGCTTTGAATGTGATCAGAATGGGATAAAGCAGGACTTAAAATATACTTGCAGAAAACTGCCTGCTCACTCCTTGAGCACCCTAAAGATCTCAGGAAATACAGCAGACAACATAAACTATAAATACAAGAGGAGACATTACATAACTCCAACCAGGTGAAATAATTTTAGGAATGTATCCTGAGATTTGAAGTGATGAGATGCACTCTTGAATCCCTAACGTGTGCTGTGGGCTCTAAGACATCGTTTCTGGACGGACCTTAACCTTATTCAGTAAAAATCTTCCTGTGGAGCAAGGCATTTCCTGCAGAACAGCAGACACACTGATATTCAAATTTGTACAATCGTGGCTTTTAATCTCCTGCTCTAGATAGAAACAGCTTATCTGTCCAGTTATGCTTTCAGCAAACTCCTCCTGGTCGAATGAATAAAGAGCCAGCCGGGCACACCTCAGTGTTACAAGATCCTGAGTATAATTTCTAAGAGTACAAGATTTCTTTAAGCTTTTTGTCCCCCCAGACCCAAGCAGATCTATCCTGGCATCTCTGAGTTTATGGTAGTTTTACTTGAAATCGTGGTCCTTAATGCAGCTGTGTTTGACAGGTACTGCCTTGTTCTACCTCTTCCATCGGCCGTGAGTCAGGCAGGCGAGGGGGCAAACACTTCCACCAGGCCTGGAGACACGATGTTCAAAAAGCTTTGTTTGGCATGTTTTTATGGATTTGTGGACCAGCCAGTCCCACAGCAGTGTTATTGTCAGTTATTGATATTACCATGTCATACACTTCACTAATGAGTGGAACTGCAACCTTAATCACTGCTGGGCAAACAAGCAACCAAAGGAAGAGAGGGAAACATCTGACTGGAATGTGAATTCTCTTAATTGGGCTCACCATTCCTCTCATGGGGCAGTAACATTCAAAGGTCTATAAAGGCATGTGAATAAAATTATCATTTTAGAAAGGTGAACAGATGAATCAGCGTTAGGTAGATACAACAGGAGGGAAATACATACCCATGTTTTTAGAAAGTTCATGCAGATTTTTAAATAGTGGATTTGAAGGTGAACCATTAGCACTGCATGGGAAAAAAGGAGGATTAGCAGTATATAAGACTGAGAATTTAGACACCTGTACCTACTTTCACATTTGCAAATTATTTTCCATGTGTTGGTGCACTCATAATGTGAAATTCAACTGTGGGTGGCTGCATTTCATCACAGGATGAAGAGATGCTCATGTGTAAGATTGATGACTCTGCCCTGAGTTAACAACTGAGCAGTGGTAAATGGGGCTTGCCAGACATTTCCAGCTGAAACCACTCTGAATAAAGACTGTTTTTCTGGAAAATGTTGGTGGTTTTGTTGGTTATTTTTGGGGTTTTTTTTGGTCAACTAACAAAGTGGTCAATCAGAGTAATTTATCTAAATGTTCTTGATTGGTTCTGAATGTCATATTTCAACTTTTCTCACACCTCCAATTTCTCTGTAGCAAATTCTTGTGTGACAAACTGCATACATTGATGCATAAATCACAACAAGTCATGAGTCAGAAAGCAAATTTTGGCCGATGAAGATTTATGAACCTCTAAGTCGCATGTTCAGTAACAACTCCTCTGTATTTTAAATCACACAGTCTCAAAAAAGGTGTCAGTGCATATTTTCTGCAGTGGGTGGGCAGTTTGACCCATCAAACGGGACTTTGCATCCATTTCCTTCACACAGTGAAGACTAAATCTTACTCTGTGCAGGGGAACTCAGAGAAATGAAAGTTCAGGGAGTCAAGTCCAGACAAATTTTTAATGAACAGTTTACACACAGCCCCATATTTCAGCATATTGAAGTGAAATGCTGCAAGCTCATGACAAGGGTTGGTTCTTTGTAGGGTGGCTGATAACAGCAAACTTATCTGAGGACCAGTTCCAGTTTCTTCCATGGACTTCCTCTATAACTTTGAGAATTAAGAAGTGACCTAGGGGGAATGATTGACTTTTGGAAGACCCTTGTCTTAGTTCCTAAAATCCTTTTGGTGCTTCTGGGTAGGTGTTACAACCACCACATTACTGGCTTTTCTCAGATGGATCTTATTCTTTTGCCTTTTAGTGTAACATTTGTCAAAATCTTGGTTTTATCCAGATGCACAGTGGATTTTCTTTTTTTTTCTCATAATAATGAAGTGTTTCCTGGCATGTTTACTCTCATTATTTGCCATCCTGTGGTTAAGGCTTCTTGGTGATATATGCACTTACAAAAAGAAAGCTGACCATCTGGACAAACAGCACTGACTGTGAAGTTTTACATGATAATAATTGTAAACGGGATTTTTTTTCCTGTAAATATCCAAAATGCTTATTTTTTTCTATTCATAAACATTAACATTTTATTTAGCTGATAAGTAGTTGACCATAACTATGTTGTTCTTAGACTAGTTGTCCTCCAAATTTCATCACCAAACGAATTGTTAAGCATTGGAACAGGCTGCCCAGGGAAGTGATGGAATCACCATCCCTGGAAGTGTTAAAAAAACATATGGATGTGGTATTTAGGGACACGGTTTAGTGGTGGATCTGGCAGTGCTGGGTTAAGGGTTGGACTCGATGATCTTAGAGGTCTTTTTCAACCTTGATTATTCCGTGATTCTAAATTAAGGATTGTTCCTCCAAGAGGGATCATGATGTTGGAAATACAGTGGCAACCTCGTCAGTCAAATCATCAGGCTGGTATTTTGAGCTGCCAGCTCAACAGAAGTGGGGGATTAGAATTACAAACTACAGGCTTGCACCTGGGAAGGATGAAAATCACTCAAATGCTTCCTTCTGGAGATGACTCTGCTCTGGTAAACTGCATTTTACATGTACTTACCTTTCATTTCAGGTAAACAGAGGGATCTATATTTGAAAGTTCATTTTAAAACAAAACCATGAGAGAATGTGTTACAGTATAGATATAGAAAACATTGTTATTCATCCCACAAATGCTCCCTGTTTCTTTCCATCAGAAAGAAATAACAACTGTATAGGAATCCTGACCAATATATCAAGACATTCCAGGCATTGCAGTCTTTGGCTGCAGAACTTGAACTCACTTACAAAGACCTGATTTTAAGAGGTTGATGTGTTTAAAAGGATCTCTGGATCCCAATACAAGGGTTTCCAAAATCGGTGTCTGTCTTTTACAACTCTGCCCAAAAAGATGGTGGGACTCCAGAAAGCACCTGAGGATACAGCTACACATCATCTCTCATTTCACTCTCTCATGTGTTTAACCCCAGGCAAATGAAAATATTTTATGGAAACATTATTAATGGATCATTGTTCAAATATGACAAAGTACAAGTGTTTGTGAATAGGCTTTTCTTAACATGTCATTACAATAATTCTTTCAAGTCTTGCAGCAATGTTGCAGCAGATAATTTCCCAAATCATCCACGTCTGACACTTCAAACACTGGTGCAGTACAATACCAAAATTTGTTTAGTGCAGCACATTGCGAAATATCATTTATAATTAGCACTATTTCAACTTGTTTGTTTTTTGTTTTGCTTTGTTTTGTGACATTTTGGGGGATTTTTGTGGGTATTGTGGGCTTCCTTTCTGATTTTTTGTGTTTGTTTGATTATTTTTTTTTTTTTCCTTGTTTGAGTAGTGTTTTGGTTTTGTTTGGTTTGGTTTTTGTTTGTTGTTTTGTTGGCTGTGTGTGTGTGTGTTTGGGTTTTTGCAGTTCCTTCCTGCAAATAAGCTTTTCAAGAAAACAAAAGAGAGCTACAAATTCAGGAAATCAACAGCAATTGTATTTGTTGTCATAGTAGAACTAATATAATTTTTGACATTTCGATGTATTTTTGTTTGTCAGGAAATTTCCATCCTGCTGGACAGTGATGGGTTGATAGACACAATCTTTTTCATTGCAAATGAGAGAAATGGATTCCCATCTCTTTTAGTTCAGAAGGGTAACAGGGTCATGTTCAAAAAAGATGAAGGTAAAAGTTAATTTCTGGATATAATCACTTATATTGTACAGGAAAAAATCCCATCTGGGCTTGTAAATTTGTTGCAAGTCAACTAGAAATTTTGTGGAATTGAGTGGCTTCTGTCCATAAAAAACATTGCTACCAATACTGGGGTTTCCTGTCCATTGTTGGCACCAATTTTCAAGTTTAATCAAGACATGGAATGTGTCAGAATGAAAAATAACCTCTGTGAAAACAACCCTGTAGTTAAAAATGAGTTGTGCATCATTCTACTCTTTGCTTCGAAACCACATCATTTTGATGCCTTTATGACTCTGTGACTATACCTGTTGGCCCTCTGTGGCTCCAGATTTATCTTTATCAAACACAACAGAATCACAGGACACTTGAGGTTGGAAAGGATCTCTGGAGGTCTCCAACCCAATGACCCCAAAAAATCAAGAAGGTTTGGTTGCCCAGGGCTGTTTCTAACAGATCCTTGCATTTCTCTAAGGATGGAAAAATCTACAATCTCCCTGGGCAACCTGTTCCAGCATTTCATCACCCTCACAGTAAAGAAGGTATTTTATGCTTAGGCTGAATTTTGTTTAATTCAATTTGTGTCCAATACCTCATATCCTGAAAGATCTCATGCTTCCTTTATTTCCAATGTTCCTTTAGCCTGGAAAACAGGTGACTTTAGGGGACCTTATTGCTCTCAACAACTCCCTGAAAGGAGGTTGTTGCCAAGTGGGGGTCGGTGTCTTCTCCCAGGTGACAAGAACTGGGAAGAAGTGTCATAAGGCAAATAACTTTTTAAAGAAAGATCACAGAATCATCAAACTTGGCAAAGAGACCTTTAAGATCATCAAGTCCAAGATTTTAAAGTACCAATAGGTATTCTATGCCTGACAAGCCAGAAAAGTCAATGCAGTTCTGCAACAGCTACAGTAGCATCAGCAGTTTCTGTTGATTCACTTAAGGGGGGGGCTGTAAGAAAGATAAAGACTTTTTAGCAGGACCTGCTGTGGTAGGACAAGGGATAATGGCTTTACATTAAAGGAGGGGAGATTCAGACTGGATAAATGGAGGAAGCTTTTTACAGTGAGGGCAGCAGAACACCGGCACAGGTTGCCCAGAGAGGTGGTGGATGTCCCATCCCTGGAAATCTTCAAGGCCAGGTTGGACAGGGCTCTGAGCCACCCCAAGGGGGCTTGGACTAGACCACCTTTAAAGGCCCTTCCAACCCAAACTGTTCTATGATTCTATGATTCTGCGTATGTTAAACCTCCCCAAAATTTTCCATTTTAAGCCAAGCACAGTGTTGATCACGACAGCTCTCAGCCCTGCTCTCCTAACTTGCAGTTCATTTGCCTTCCTGCTCAAGGCACACTTGCCTGCAGAATGCCAAAGTGCCTTTCCAGTTTCTCCCCTGCCTTTCTGAGGAGTTAATTTTCCAGCCATGCCCAGTGGTAGCACTGCCCTTACAGCCTGTGTTCACCACGTGCTCACCAGTGAGTCTCTGGTGCTGCCACCCACCCACAGTACTGCTCACACTCATTAAATCTTCCCTGCAAATTAAAACAAAGCCACTTGTTTACAAGTTCACCAAAACCTGGGAGCAATTTCTGTTCATGTACCAAGGGAAAAGTAACATGTTATCCTTATTTACATGGAGATGACAGGTTACTGCTTTCTTTCCATTCTTTCCTTGTTGTTTTTTATCTCCCACAAAACATCTGAGAAAGATCATAACAACCACAGGCTGGAGTGCTCTTTGACCAAAGCTTATTACTGGAAAAGAGATGAAATGGTAACACTATCCCAAACTGTTCCATGTCCATGAAAAAGGAAACAATGATTTAAGAAAAGAAAGAGAACTTGGAAGCATGAGAAAGAAGGAGAGGGCAAGAAATACAGCTGTGACATTGGAGACATTGCTCCTGGGGATGTCTTGTTCCAATCTTCCATCAGGACAGCAAAGACAATGTCAAGGGGCTGCTGCTTTCCCTGAGTCCTGAAAAGTTCCTGTGAGAAAACACATCCAATTTCTTTTCAAAAACACTCAAATTCCTGATGTCTATTTTCTAACCCTCCTGGGCACATTTCTTCTTGGAACATGGTCCATCTTGGAGAAATAAACCCAATTCAGATGAAAGGATTATTTGGTTAAAATTAGTGCTTGCCTGATATTCTGGGATACAGCTCCATTGCAAAGTTCCCTGTTTCTACAAAGCATGGTGGTTTTTTTTTTTCCATTCCTTCACTTTTTCAAGTTGATTGGAAAACAGTTGAGTGAGTGGATGCTCATAATTCCCTTACATTTAACCCAGTAATAAGTCCATTGAAACGCCTTCAGGTTCATGGTTTTCTAACTTAAACCACTGTATTTCTACCCTGTTGTAAAATCCAAGCCTAACCATGAGTTTGTAAACCCTTGCTTAAGCTGCACACACAAATTCTGGAAAAGAATACTAAAGTCTCTCCATGCAATATCAGAGAGTTATTGCCTCACCATCACAGAGATTTTACATAAACTTCAGTTTAACCACAATTCAGCTTTTCCATGTGTTGTTACCCTGATCACAAGTGGTCTCTACTTCATTACAGGACCATAGTCTGTTCCTGGGTAGTTGTAGCTTTTTTTTTGCAGAGGCCATTTTTATAGTGTCTCAAAATATTCAACAAATCTGCCCACATCCTCCTCCAGCACCCACCTCCTTTCCATCTGTAAGACCCTCTCCGTCTCTTTTGTATGATCATGTAAAGTAAAAGCAATGGGAAACACTGGGAACAAATATTTCTCAGCATCCTCCACCCTTGACACCGAAGTCTTTGGTCTACTCTTGAGTCTTCAGAAGTCTCTTGTTGCTCTTTGGCAGCTCCAAAGGGCAGAGCCAAGCAGTGAATGTCACCTCTCCAGAAGCAGTGCTGGCTAAATGTGAACATCTCCATTACTCACCCAGTCTACACTCCCATGTAGTTGATGCACATCAAGCCCGCAGAGCCAACATTCAGGGCATGATTCATTTTCTTCTAAAGAAAACCTGTTGTAGCAGAGATGTGCTAGAGCAATATAATGTGTTTAACTGAAGTGCTGGGCAGGTACTTGGAATCATGGCACGGGGATATGGCTCTGAAGGGACCTTGCCTTGAACCCAACAGCATGGCTGGTGCACACTCAAGGTGCAAATGTTATGGTTGACTTTCCATGAATTAGAGGAACAAGCATTTAAAGTGCAGGTCTTTTCAAGAAACCTGTATTTCCTCCTCAGTTATTCGCTGTCATAGTGTTTCCTTCCAGGGCTGAGAGTAGGGTGAGGCAGATATAAAACATTTCCCTCATGGAACAGCTGCTTTACATTTGCAGGGAACGTTAACCTGCTGGTAGGCTGATGTCTGCCAAGATGTGTTCGTAGGTTGTTGTGATTTCATCAGCTTGCTGGAAGGAAATCAGATGGAACATACTGATGTGCTATATCTGGGGATGATCATTCAGACAGGTCCAGCTGCAACCTTTCTAATCACTGCTGTGTAATTCTCTGTTTCACAAAGGAAACAACCCAAGGACAGAAACTGCTGGATTCTAACATTGGCTGCTACAAAGACTCCCTCTATATTGAAGGTAATCTGATGACCATTTGTTTTATCTTCCTTGAGGAACAAACACTTTGTGCAAGTCTGTTGTTGGCTTACTCAAAAAAAAAAGTCTGAAAGAAACCTAACACAAGATAAACAACATTTACAAGAAACAGGATTCTTTTCTGCTAAGAATGCATTTACAATGCAGTCTTTTAAGTCTGTGCCAGTTTAAATTTATCATGAATAACAGTCCTGATTATATTTCTCCAAGGTCAAAAAATGGATCAAGACCCAATGTTTTAACAAACTTCAGCTGAAGACAGAGGCCTGAAACCAGGAGCTGACTTGGCCCATGAGCTCTCCAAATTTTTATTATTTATTTGTCCATTTTCTGTCTATGACTAAAAAAGTTTGGTGAAGCTTGTAGGGAAAGGTCTGGGGTTTTTTTGTGATTCCGACTGATACAACAAACAGACATGCCTTCAGAGTTAAATGTGTATTTTGATCTCACCTGAAACCTTTTGGAGGGGAGAGTATTCAGGATCTATTAGGAGGTTTTACGGCAACTGGAATTCATAGAAAATTTTTCTTACCTGCTTCAGAAAATAAAGACAAATTAGGCAGTTAATTTCTGGTTTATATTTAAAGCACTGAACTGGAATTTATAGCTTAGATCCATGTAGTCTTGGAGCTCCTCAGAAGGGAGCATTTTGAAGCACCTATTCAGTGTTAAAACATCCACCTTCGTTTCAGTAGCCTGGGGAAGATGTGACCATCTTGGTCCACGTCCCCTCCCCTTTCCATGATTTAAGGTTGCCAAGAGGATAAGCTGCTTCAATTTAAAACATCTTGGGTGTCTTCTCTTTTAGACAAGTGAGAGAAGATGCAGATGAAAACATCACCTGGGCCATCATGTCTGTGCAGAGGTGACAGGACTGGACAGCGTTTCCATGAATCATCTCCACACACACCCATCCGAAACATTCTGGTATCAGCAACACCGGAATTTCTGCCCTGGAGATGTTTTTAGTAATAGTAGAAAATATCAGGCTTCCTGATTCCACATCTCAGCAGGAATGAATCTGACAATGCCTTTAAATGAAGATGAAATCGTTGGGAATATTTACACTACCTGTGAATCTCACCCACAGATTCTACACGTAAGTTTTAGTCTCTTTGTGTTTAAAATAACCTCCACTTTTCTGAATGGTATCCAAAATTAGATGATATATTTTGGTAGAAGTTACTCTGGGTTCGACATCATTAGCAAAGAAACATCCATGCCAAGTAATTCTGAGAATATATGTGTCAAGATAGATTTAAAATTAAAAAGCGATTACATTTGATCAATATTCCAAGACATAAGTGTCCTGGGACAGGAGGAAAGACTCTATCTATTTTTATTGTTTATCAAACATCAATAATGGTAGTAACAATTACTATTTCTATGTGCAATCGATTAAATCCACCAGCTACCTGATCTAAACATTTGGGAAACCTGTAAACCTGGATTTTGAGGCTACACAGAACCAGTGTGACTGATCATCAGCACAGGAATACTGGTTCTGGTATTGATTTATTCCAGTTTGGAATTCTTCTTTTGGATAGAGTTGGGTTGTGTTGCCAAATAATGGGTCTTGTGCCATAACCCATACATCTGTGTGGAGCTTGTAGGTGGGACACAGGACCTGCAGCTGATCTAATCTTTGATCATGGGGCAACTGGGAGTCCAGATGAGATCATCTGGGGCATTTCTTATAGTACTGACACTTCTGTTCAGATGATGGAGTTCCCACTCCTGATTTCAAGTAATCCCTGAGGGAGGGAATTTCACTATCTCACTCCTCCTGTCATTGTTTAGCCCTTAAAACTGTTACATCTGTTCAGGTTGATAATAAATGATCAGCTGGGTTTTTTTTACTGTCACTATAGTCAGGCTTAAATATTATGTATGTGGTAGAAAGAAACCATGTGTCTGTGTCCTGGGACTGGGATTTGCTTGTTTAAACTGGGCTCTAATATGATCTGGATGGAAAAAGGATATACACTGACCTCCCAAACACCAAGGTCAGCTGTTTGCTGCCTCATTATGGGATAATGGGGGCAAGAAGTGTCATGACTTGGTATCACACCAAAGACATCAATACCTGAGCCTCTGACAGCGTGGATAATGCAGTTAGAGGGGAGAACTATTTACCAGTGCAGTAAACAAAGCTGTGAACTGTGTTTCAGTCAATTCTCGATTCTCCTTTGGTCACCTGCTGTGAGCAAAGCAAAGGATTTATGCAAAGAGGGAAGCATATGGAGCAGGGCAGCAGCTCCAGAGGCAGTGAAGACTCAGCAAGAGCTGGAATTGCTGCTGCTCTGTGTGCGAGGTCTCTCTCCAAACTGCCTCTGTTAAACATTATTTTTAAGTGCTACCTCTTGTCAAATGCAAATGCATTTAGTGGCAGCTCACATCATTTTTGGTAGCATTTATCACCCTCTTCCCTTTCCCCCCCTACCCAAACCCTTTCCCTCCTCTTTGTCTGTAAAAACAACTCTACCCGGGACCAATTATGCTAAACCACTTAATCATCAGCAGTACTCCCAGCTGTAAAAACATCTGCATTATAGGCTCTGCTTCTTCCTCAGAGGCAGAGATGTAATCGATTCTCTCATTCTGGGACGCTGTAGAGCTTCTGGTTTGTGTTATGGTGGGGGAGTGAGCGGGGGAGGTGGGAGGGGAGGCATCTTGCCTTGCCTTAAACTGATTTTTCTTCATCAAACACATGCCTGGGCTGAGAAACAGAGCCCAGACCACATTGCAGCAAAGAGCTTCACCTCTTTTACATCCCACAGCCCTTGTCTTCCCTTTTAATCCTGCAGGGGTAAATAATTCCACGGGCAGTAAACCAGCCGTTCCTGAGCTCCAAGGAAAGGGAGGATCTGCGTGTTAGAGGAGCTGCCACAGGAAAATTGCTCTGTAAAACCCTTCCCTCCCCCTCCCTGCCTGTAGTTGCCTTAGTGACAAAACTAATCGCCACCACTGCCCCTGCTCCAGTGCAGAGGAGGAAAACAAAGCCATTTGTATTGTCGTCCCAGCCATCTTCTGCAGGACTGTCTTTGAGATTAAATGTGCTGATTAAAAAGATCTGTGAGCCTCAGTCTCTCCGGGGGTATTTGTCCCCAGTCACAGTTGATTTGAGGTACACCTGCTCCATCACGGCCTTCAGTGCCTTCAGAGGTATCTAAGAATCACAGAATCATAGGATGGTTTGGGTCGGAAGGGACCTTAGAGATCATCTCATTCCAACCTCCCTGCCATGGGCGGGGATACCTTCCACCATAACAACAGTGTCGAGGGGCTGCTGTACTCCCTGAGCACTCAAAAGTTCCTGTGAGTAAATATATCAACTTTCTTTTTGAAACACTCAAATTCCCACTGTCCATTTGCTACCCCTGGTGGGCAGATTCTTTTTAGGAACGTGGTCTGTCTTGGAGAAATAAGCCCTATTCATCTGGTTACAAAATCATTATTTGATTAAAATTAGTGCTTGCCTGACATTCTGACAATCCTGTTTTCAGCACGAATCTAAAATACAGACCTAGGGTAGCTGCTGTGAAGAAAATTAACTCTTATCTCAATCAAAACCAGCACAAGGCATTGGAGGAGCACAAGAGTAACACATCAGAGAATCCTGAGGTACAGGATTCTCCTCTCTCAGCTATACCTTTGGAACAGCTGCTTGAAGTCAGCGAGTAAACTTATTATGAGCCCACACAGGTGGAAAATTAGGACCATCTATCACAGCAAGAGTAAAAAGACTGCTGGGTCTGTAGTCTATCAGTTTTATGATCATCTTCACTTACATCTAAGGGAGTGTTTCTGCACATAAATTACGAACACTTATTTTTTCCTTTTCCTTTGGAATGTCTGTGGACTGTAGCCTGCTTGGTGAGAACAAAGATGATCAGAAGTATCTCTGCTCGTGGTAAACTTCACTGTGCAGCTTGGTGATGCACAATTACTTACCCAATTCTTCCCCCACCCTTGAGATTCCTTGTTCGAAGAAGGAGTTTTGAGGAAGAGGAAATATCTTCTTCTCTGGAGACAACCATAACCCACCCTGTGCAACCTGCTGTAGGTGAACCTGCTTCAGCAGGGGGGTTGGGCCAGATGATCTCCAGAGTTCAGCCCCAGCCACTCTGTGATTATGTGGAAGGTCCCTTGAGCTGTTTTAATTTACCTGGGGAAATCCTGCCTGTGAAGATACACAGTGGTGTCACTGAGGTATCACGTTTAGAAAGCTATTTTTTAATGGATTTTGTCATTAAGTACCAAATTCAGTCCTTCACAGTCACTGATATCAGAATAATACTGACTTTAGTCCATTAAAAGGGTGTACAGTCTACACACACCACACAGATATTAAGTGGGAGACTCAGATGACAAAATACCAGGGGAAGGTATTTATTATGTTAAATGTAAATATAGAGCATGTTTCTGAATTAATTAAGAATATCTTACCTGAAGAAGCACTTATGAAAATGCTTTTCCAAATTTATCTATAATTTTTAAAATGTTCTTTTAGGTTACTTCATGGACTTACAGTACAGCTCTGGAAGCAACAATGTGGGGTACCACAAATCTACTTCACTGAGAGGAAAGAATTTTAGAGTCATTGTTTTTAAAAGCTCCATTTTTAGTGTCAGGAATGTTAACATCTGTGTTCTCTCCTGCAGGGAAGTTGTGAAATAAAAGATAATGGAATGTGATCAGTAGGAACTTTCACAAAGGACAACCCAAAGCTGGGTAAAGGTTTGACTGCCTTGGATTCAACCCACAGAACAAGCAAAATATTGTGATTGCACTTTTTTACTAAGAATAAAAAAAGTAAAAAAGTGGAAAAAAATGCATATTTTATTAATTGAGATAAATCTCAGACTCTCTGAGAATCTGCCTCCCATGGCTACTTAGGCGTTCCAGCCCCAAAACAGAGCTTTATTTGAATAATACAGGGTTTAATGCAGAAGAAATATTTGCTTATCTTTTAAAATCTTAGCAGGACTAGCTTAAAATCGAAGTGTTGTTGTGTCTATGAGGTCACATTACCAAGAGGTGTTTTATTCTTACATCTTAAGAGGCAAAAGTACATTCAGCAGGAAGATTATTTCCCCACCCTAATTTCTCACCACCTTTTTAAAGCAAGATTTTCTTGGAAAATTGCTTAGATCCATTGATTTTTACTTCTTTGCTTAGTTACTCTCTGATGACAATTATTAGTCCTCTGAGCTCTATCAGCATTAAGAGCTGCTTATCCCTGGCTTACTTTGTTCTTCTTACTTTGTTTTCCTGGTTGGGATTTTCAAAGATGTCTAAATTGTGTTTAAACATGTTGGGGAAGGGGGGGGGGGGGATAATAAACAGAACAGATAATTTTTAAATATCTCAGTTTTGCTACTGCAAGGAAAAAACAAAGCAAGTCAGTGGCACTCCAAAGGAGGTGGAAATTATTTTGAGAGTTTTCAAACCTCTGTCTTTTAGATACTTGTGATTTATTCCCTGTTTCCTGTCTGATAGGGGGGTGAATTGATGTGTGAATTAATGAGAGGGCAGAGGGAAGCTGCCAAGAGGGTTTTTCACCTGGGATCATGGGCTGATCAGAGAGCAGAGTTTGGCTCCACCAAGATGAATGGACAACACTGGGGGCCTGAATCCTAAATTACACACAATGGAAAAGCTAATGCACTAATTGCTCAGTGTCAGCCCTTCTGAAGTACCCCACACTGCTGGTTCTCACTCAGGCAGGACTCCCATCCAGGTGCAGACCTGAGTCATTCAGCTGAGAGAAAATAAAGCCCTTTCAGAGTTATAATTGAGGCTGTGGCCACCTGGGTGTTTCTCTTTGGTAAACAGTACAAAAGTCTTATTTAATATTTCATAGGCTCACAGAACCATGGCATTATTTATGTTGTAAAAGACCCCTATGAGTCCAGCCTTAAACCAGCCCTGCAAAGGCCACCACCAAACCATGTCCCCAAGGGCCACATCTGAATGTCCTTTAAATACCTCCAGGCATGGTGAGTCCAGCACCTTCTTGGACATCCTGTGTCAGTGTTTGACAACTCTTTCCTTGAAGCATTTTTCACTAATATCCAAACTAAACCTTCACTGGCACAACTTGAGGCCACTTCCTCTTGTTACTTGGGAGAAGAGACCGACCCCCACCTGGTTACAACCTCCTGCTGGGGAATTGTAGAGAGCAATAAGGTGTCCTCTCAACCTCCTCTTCTCCAAACTAAAAAAAGTACTTCTGAGCAGGTAGAATTTAGGAACCAAAACTAGATTTTGATTAGACCATGACTAAACTCCTTCATTCTGTACCAACTGTGCTAAACACATGAAAAGTAACCCCAAATATCAAAATCCCAACTTATTACAATGTACTAGGGCCAAGTGATTTTTAGTCAATGCTAAGCTTCAAATATAGAGAAGAAATAAAAATACCAAACATAAGCAAATGCTGAATTTCTTATAGCAAATACAGCAAACAATAGCTGAATTGCAGTGTAAAGCAGACATACAGGTGGGAGACATCCAACACTCAATATACTTGGGGCTTGGATCATCTCTAGTGAACTCTTATTTCATTTTCTATTTGTCATCTTTGAACAATAAGGGGGGAAATGTGTTGTTAAAAAGTTCAGCAAGAATGTTTGGATGTGTATTCTGAACTCAATCGTTTCCATTAAAGGATTTAGAAGAAAGTTAATAACCATTATATATATATATATAAAGCCTTTTGTTATTGTTTCATACAGTACATGACACAACTTTTCACAGCTCCCAAGCTCCAAATCTCTTCTGTTGATAGAAATAAAAGATTAAATATTGAGAATCAGTGGGCTGAAAGGGAAAGGGGAAAAAAACCCTCTTGTTATTTTTCTCTTTTCCTTCATCCCATAATCTATTCACCTGCTGTACCTGCTGTTTTCATTGTAGTGTTCTCTGCAGGCTGAATGTATTGTCAGAAATTCCATCCTCAAATCTGAAAGGATATAATGTTGTAAACTGTTTATTACACCCTTAAGCTTTTCAAATTATGTTAAAAAATTAAACCCTGGAGACCAGGAATGAGAAGGAGGGAAAAAAAGGGGGATATTTTACATCCAAGAAGTGATAGAGTATTCAATCTCTAATGTTTTTACTCTACTGCAAACATTTCCTGCTGCAGGTTCTCTGAGGAAAGTTTCAGAATTTAGAGTTGTGTTTATTTTTTAATATAGACTTCAGTGGCATCTGCAAGTCAAATATTAAATTATTGCTTGATGAGATGTACAAGACAAATTTGTACTGAGAACAAGATAGTTCTAAAATAATTTATAACCTTTTGTAAATATTAACTGTTAGATTTTCTGATGATTGAAGAGGAAAACATATTTACAGTGCATGTTTTATATAAAAATAATGAGCAAAGGATAACTTAATATAAAAATAATGAACAAAATATAACAATATTAAATGAAAAAGGCTCAAAAGCAGGAATAATTTTATCGTTTGCACGCACAGGGACTTAAATGAGTTACTTGCAAAAAAATACAGGTTTTTTGTCGTTAAGGTATGTTTTAATCACTAAGTGTTTTATCTCTGATGTAGACAATATAAAGTGAATTACCCCAGGATGCAATACTGTGTCCAGAGAGTAGGATGGGTGCAAATGTAAAATAAGCACCAAATTAATATCACTTAGTGTTTGATATATTATATTATAATTATATGGTTGCATTTACATTTTCCAGGTCTGGAGCCAGCGAGTTCTCAATTTTTTCCAGTGCTTTGTATGTGGTGATGCACAGGACAGAGCAAGAAAATATATTACTGCCCATATGAGCTCAGTAGTGCAGGTGGGTGCAGGATCCTATTTCAGCTTAAAAGCCATCTCTGTGCATCAAATTTATATATTAACATGTTAATTAACCAAACCTATAGGAAGAAATGGGCACATCTCCAACCCCCAGAGTCTCCATTGCATGGGACAGCAGCAGCTTTGTGCTGACAGGGACATTTACAGAGGAGACAAAGCCCTGTCATATTCCATAGAATCCCAGAATCCCAGAATGGTTTGGCTTGGAAGGGACCTTAAAGGCCACCCTGTTCCAATCCCCTGCCATGGGCTGGGACACTTTCAGCCATCCCAGGTTGCTCCATGTCCCGTCCAACCTGGCCTTGAACACTTCCAGGGATGGGGTGTCAAGTGATATCTGAGCAATATTCAGTGATTAAAAACCTTTTCCCAACTCCCTGACTGAAGAAGGGGGATATCAAATATTTCACCTTCAGTACTCAGCAGCTGAGACAGGTCAGACCTGATGTATATTTAAGGCAGGACTGAGTTGCTTAGGCAAGGTTTTTAGTTGTATTTTAGGCAACATGTTTTTCCCACTTGTTCTTCATCACCTGCTCCAGAAGATCAGGATCTCCTGTGGACCCTGTCCCACCAGTTACCTGCAGATGAATCATCTCTCACAAGGTGCACCAGGACACTGTTAGTGGGCCACTGAAGCAAACCCTAGAGCTGTGTTCAGTTCCAGTTTAAGAATTTTAAATCTGTATGTCTAACATAAGTGCCCAGATACAATCCAGATGTTTCAACTCTTGGCAATGGAGGTCTGGCCAAACCCATGAGTAAAGCTCACAGCATGATCCAACCCATCAGCCAGCAAACTCAGCTTTATCCAGGCATCTTTGCTAAGCCTCTGATCTTTGTTGGTTGCACTGGGAATTTATTCACACAGATGAAGGCAGGTTGACACCTTAGTTCAGATAAGGCTGAATCCCACCCTCAAGGAAACACAAGCCAAAAATTTATTGTCATCTGAATTCAAAGAGGTTTCCTGCCTAACTATTTTAAAACAAAATGTGAGAAATTAAACCTAAATAATAGTCCTATTGAGGTGCCTAAATAAAGGATACTGGTACAGATTGTTCTTCTTAAATGTTTGAATAGAAACCTGTTGGAGGACCAGTTAGAGAAATCTCTGTTCTGTGTCCTACAGGAAATAAAAGTAGATGATCTAAAAAGCCTTCTGATTTTAGATTTGTGAGTGGGAAGTTAGTGATAACACCAGTGACTTCAGTGGTAGAATTAGGACAATAATGAGAACCCCAGTAAATCACCATCTAGGAATAAATAAACCCATTACTTTTGACCACACCAATGAATCACCAGATGGCCATTGAAAAGGCTCCTATTTTTAGATGTGGTGCATAACAAATTGGGATCTTTTATTTTTATTGGCAGCTCTGGGCCTTCTTTTGCTGTGTGACACTTAACAACAATGGTTGATGCACCAGCTCTCCTGAACTGGCACCACTGACCTCTGGGAGGTGTATTAAATAGTCAGGTTTTGCAAGTGGTGCCTGGAACAAGCTTTTGTTATCTGTG
Organism: Corapipo altera; assembly: GCF_003945725.1. Taxonomy (NCBI): domain Eukaryota; kingdom Metazoa; phylum Chordata; class Aves; order Passeriformes; family Pipridae; genus Corapipo; species Corapipo altera. The sequence continues at coordinate 1,710,576 of NW_020884937.1, forward strand.
GAAGAGCATCAGGGCATCCTGTGACTTCTGAAAGCCAGACAGAGAGAGGTTCATCCATCCCAAAATTGATGTTGATGCGGTAGGACAAGGGGGAATGGCTTTAAACTGAAAGATAGTAGGGTTAGATTAGACATTAGGGAGAAATTCTTCCCTGTGAGTGTGAGGAGGCCCTGGCACTGGTTTCCCAGAGAAGCTGTGGCTGCCCCATCCCTGGAAGTGTCCTAGGCCAGATTGGACGGGGCTTGGAGCAACCTGAGATAGCAGAAGGTGTCAGAGGAGATCATGTCAGAGGAGTTGAAACTGGGTGGGCTTTAAATTCCCTTCCAACCCAACCATTCCAGGATTCTATGATTCTGAGAACTAGACAGAGAGAGTTATTCATCAATAATTAATTTGGCTGTTGTCATTCCCAATTAATTAATTTGGTTGGGGTTGTCTCTACTGTAAGTATCCAAACCCAAACCTTTTCCATGAGTCTTCTTCACGTGACAAATAGTTTTTAGTATAACTTTCATTGCACACAGTTTTCTAAACACCAACTGTTCCCTGTCAGCCTGTGGGAGATTCAGCATTCACACAGATGTGGGATTTCTACAGCCAAAGCCAGAACTCTGCCCATCCCTGTGCTTGGCAGAACCAACCTTTGTTTGCTGCCTCCTTGTTTGATGGCTCCATCCAGCCCACTGATGGGACCCCAGCACATCAGAGGCTCCACAGCAGAGCTAAAACTATTTTAATAATTGAACTGGGCCAGAGACTATTTGCCAGCTCTGGTCTGTGAAAAACCTCTTAGCTTTCAAACTGGGATCAAGTACCTCTATGACTTCACTAACACCCTTTTGCCTGTGCTAACTTCTACATCATGCCTAGGAATTGTTTGGGAATATATATTGATTCAGGACAGAACTGTGCCAGGGAGAGGGGTTACACTTAGGTGATTAGATGATAGCAAGGTCCTGCCTTGGTCACTGCTCTGGCTGCTTGATTTACTGTTCCAGATGTGGTCTGCCAATCTCTAGTCCTCTCAGAGACATTTAGATCATTATAAGCAGAATAAATCCAAGATGTTTGCCAAAGGTTTGCAATATGACCAGGAATTCTGGAGATATAGAAAATTTGTATAAATGAATATATGAGCAGTGGCCTCAGATCGTGATTTATTCAATGGGGGCAATAGTTTGGATGAGGGTACTGCTTGAAGACTAGACATCAATTAAATGAGTTGAATAAACTTTCTGACAGCCTTTTTCTCCTCAGGATGAAAAAAGAGGTTTATCCTCTGCATTAAAACTAAGCCCATTGTTTAGTTTATGAATTTTATTTACGCAGTTTTTTATAAGCTTCGATAATCTTTTATTTATGCTTCTCTGTCTCTAAACCGTTTCTCGATGCTTTGCGTGCAGAATTGAAATAATCTCATTTTTCTCTTATTTCTCTTATTTCTCTTAAGGCTGATGTCTTAAGAAAAGCTTCAGGGTGCCTGGAGAGACATGAGTGTTTCACTCTCAAGATGATAATGATTTAAGTCTGGTGCATCTGCACTGTGGCAGTGAGCAGCCCCCCAGTGCAAGACCAGGCCAGCAAAATTCTGTCTGGTGTCCTTTACACTGAGTTTCAAGGGCTGGATTTGGTAGCTATTAATGCTGGCAACTGGCTGAAGGGGAAATGGTCCTAAATAACCCTTCACCAGCATAGTCTTGGTATTCACCTGTATAATAGTGATATGAAGTGATATTTAGGTCACAGACACCATATGATACATCCTGATCCTGAACAGAGACCAATGGATGGGAGAAGTGGAGGTGTGCAACAAGTTATTTTTTTTAAAAAACAAACAATTAATAAGCCTTCTGGCTACAGCTTTGGTTAAGTAATACGTTATATCTGAATTACAGGAAGCTCATTAGGAGGAATAAACACTTCCTGCTTTTGGTAGTGTCTGTTTTCATTTCATGTCCTTCTTCTTGCAACATGCCTGGCAGATGTGCACCTGTAGCAGATGTTTACAGCTGTGTGTAAATATGTTCCACCTT
>NW_020884937.1:1717608-1880011 GCF_003945725.1 Corapipo altera
CTTGTGTTTATCTACAGGTAGGTATGATGAAACAATTTAAAATAATTTCATTTAAGCACAGTCAAGGCATTCTCTTCTGAAAATGAACTCCCTTTTGTCATCATAATCCTCAGAGTGTGCAGTTTTCAAATCCATTGCTGGTGACACTTTGGAGTCTTCTAATAGGGTTGCATCTGCACAGCAATGAGAATGGCCTCTTAAAATCACATGGATTCCTATTTTCAGCATAAACAGATCAACTCTGTTTTGCAAGATATTCCGATCCTTTAGTGCTGTTAGAGACCCCTTCTCCTTTCAAATTAATAAATAAAACCTCAATGGGAAAAAGTGATTAAGAAAAGTAAATAAAATTTACTTAGAGCTTCAAAATTGCCTTTTTTTCTTTTCTCCTTCCAGTGTGATCAGTGCATGCACAGGAGGCTGTAAGCAATGGGCACCACTTTAGATTTCCAAGCCCATCAATCACTTCCTTAAATATCCTCTCTGCTGCTCCTCAAGATTTGTGGCAGCCTGGAAGTGCCTGCTGATGGGAAAATACCTGGCCATAAAGTCATATGGGCAGTGAAGTGCTCGGTTTCTTACATTTCAGCTCATTAATCATCATGACACCACTGTTTTCTGGATGGAAAAACATTCCTTAGCCTTTCAGTAATCTGGATTAGTGCACCTCCTCCTATTACCTGTAAATGTGGAAGGGCAAATAATGGGAGTCTCCCTTCCTGATTAAATTTCTTAATCATTAGTCAATGGAATTGGTTTTTAATGTAACTCTTGTACTTGTGTTTTTGATGCTTTGCAGGAAGCTCATGAAGCTGCAAGTGTTGCATCATCCCTAAAATCCGAGAACTCTGATACCTTAAAAAAACCCCTTTATTTTTGATTTCTCTCTCTGCAACTTCAAAATGTCAGTTTTCCCTTTCTTTTCTGTTGAAAAAGTGTGTTCCCTGCTGTGATAATTTCCCCAAGATCTAGGAGCACAGTGCGCATTGATAAACAACAGATCAGAAACAACAGGTCAGAAACGTTGCTTGGTGTGGTTTATTTATTTATTTATTTATTTATTTATTTATTTATTTTCTTACTGCTTTTATCTCCATTTGTTACCCAAAAGGCAGGAAAAATTAGTGTGTTTTTTTTTTCTTTTGTGTTTTTGTTTGTTTGTTTGTTTGTTTGTTTTGTTTTGTTGGTTTTTTTTTACTTACTGCCTTTATCTCTGCTTGTTGTTTTTTAGCTTTAGCTCTCCAGGACATCCCAGAGAGTCTTCCTGCTGCTCTGTCCATGGTCACAGGCAGATTTGCTCTTGGGCAAGACACACCCTCAAGGCAGCAGCTTTTAATTACTGCAGGAAGACTTAACCAAAATCCAAGGCTCAGGTAATTTGTGCTTTCAGAAAATCCATCTATAACCTTTAAAATACCCATTTAAATCTCTCACCACTGGGATTTGAATTTGGCCAGCACCAAGGTGAAACTTTGGGCCAGTAAGTGAGGCCTCAGTCTTATTGCTGGAAAAGAAAATTAATTATGTAGAGAAGAAACTACTCAGTTTGTCCTTAATGAATGTTCTATTTTTGAGGGAGAGGTGGGAAAAAAAACAAACTAAAGCAAAGTTTGTCACTACTTATCTTCCACATCAGCTGTGGTATCTAACTGAGGTGAAGAACTCTTATAATATCAATAAATATATTAATAAAAATAAACTTCCCAGCAGGAAGTGAAAGCTCCCAGTGGAGCTGGAATGACCTTCACAAAGGGTATGAACCCATGACCTGGCTGTTAAACACAGCTGAATTTTCCACAGGCCTTTACTTTTAGTTACCACTCTGTGTTATTTAACCATTATTTGCATTTTATTCTCGGATTTATGCTTTCAGAAAATCTATCTATTGCCTTTAAAGGACCCAGTCTTGTCACCGGGACTTGAATTTGGCCAGCACCAAGGTGAAACCTTGGACCAGTAAGAGAGAACTCAGTCTTATTACTGGAAAAGAAAATTAGAGGAGAAACTGCTCTGTTTGTCCTTAATAAATGTTGTGTTTTTGAGGGAGAAGTGGGTAAAAAACCAAACCAAGTTTTTCACTACTTATCTTCCACGTCAACGGTGGTGTCTAACTGAGGTGAAGAACTCTTATAATATCAATAAAAATATCAATAAAAATATTAATAAAAGCAAACTCCCCAACAGGAAATGAAAGTTCCCACTGGAGCTGGAATGACCTTCACAAAGGGTGTGAACTCAGGACCTGGCCATTAAACACAGCTGAACTTTTCACAGGACTTTACTTTTAGTTACCACTCTGTGTTATTTAACCATCATTTGCATTTTATTCTCCAAGGTACCTTAAAACAGGGTAATTAACCTGATTTCCCAGCTAAATTTAGTGCAGGTAATTAAATTTTGCATCTCCAAACTTTCCCCATACCATTAATTACGGAGAAGTTTTGCATTTGTTGCTACAAATTTGGAGTTTAAAGATTATGTTGTGAAAGTCTTGTGATGGTTTAGCACTGAAATATTGTTTTTAATACAGCTCCTGAACAAACTGAGTTCAGCTGATCTCTGCCAACTGATGTTCTCACATTTACCTCATGAAGCAATAAAGAGGCTCTGAATAATTTATACACAGATGTGGATTGCACAGCTCTGTTGGAGCCAAGTGGGATCAACATGGGAATAATCGTGGCAGGGTCCTTCAGTGATGCTCAAAGGAATTCTGGAAAACCAATAACATCTCTCTCTTAGGAGCTGGAAAAGTTCCTCAGATGAAATATTGGAATAAGAGGGGGGAAAAAATTTATGCAGCCATAGCAGTGTTGTAGAAAGTGGTTGTGAGGAGGTGAACATACACAGAGCCACATAAATGGGAATTTTTTAGCCAAAGAAAACAACCTGGATATTTGCTGTCCAATTCCAATCAGCTTTTTATAAGTACATTCCTTTCTGTAAATCTCATTTTAAAGTAGCTTGTCACTAAAAAAACAAAGAATATGGATATTTATATGGGATAAGTTTAACTTTCAAAGAGTGGAAGAGTTTATTTCTAGTTTTCAATGACAGTGAAGATAGTGAAGAGCATCAGGGTACCATGACATTGATTTAATGTATAATAAGGGGGAAAAAGACTATTCTTCAATGTTCTTCATCAGATTTTTCTGTTCTTTGCAGATTCCTGTGGCTTTCTCAGTGGCTGTGAATATAAAATCTGGAAGAAAAGAATGTACCATTCCAAAAGAACATTATTATTTACAGGAAAAAAATGTCTGAGCAGAGAATTTTTTAAAATGTAGGAAAGAAAATTGACTCTGGATTTCAGGGATAATCAGTGAGTCCCAGCATTTTGATCTTTTCTGATCACCATCAGAGAGCTCCTTAAAGGCTTTTATTGCTTTCATTTTCTTGTTCTTCGGTAAAAACAAGAATGTGAAAATTGACAATTTTTTTTGACCGTTTTTTTCCCCTAGCTGAAAAATATTTTTAAAAAGAGGATTTAGGAGGCAATTTACTAAAACTGAATCAAAAAAAGATCACAATATCAAGACTCTGGTCACCATGATTTTTTCTCCAAGTTAAATAACATCATCTGCACTTAAGAGCACATTGTTTGTAGCCCTGCAGGAAAATGATACCAGGAGATGCTGAAGTCCACTCAATAAAAGACTGGCATCTCAAGCTGTGCCATAATCCTGTGCTTGCCCAGCTGAATCAAGACATAAACCTCAAATCTTTGGAAATATTTAAATCCTTAACCATTTAAGATATAATTTAGATGCTTAAACATAAGTACCCAGTGCAATTTTAAATGTGTTGTCAACTCTAGGTTGGCTTCCAGTTGCCTCTGCAGAGGGGGGCAGGTCTGCTGTATCAGATTAATCTGCTTAATTAATTAAGCTATGGGATGTCCTAGTGTCTTTAGGAATCAGAATTGAGATTGTCAGTGCTCAGGGGGCTAAATCCACCTCCTAGAATTGAAATATTCCTGTATAAATTTAGGGTTTTATATAGTTCATTGTCTGTGTAAGTTTTCCTGTGTGAGCTGGGCTCCCCCGTATAGCTCCTGTTGCTGTTAGTGAACACCTGGAGCTAAACACTGTTATCCAGGTGCACAATTATTCCATGGCATGGGTCAGCCTACCCAGTGCTGGTTTAGCAAGGATATTCTGTGGATCCAGTGTCATAACTGGAAGACACCCCAGATACTTCAGGACAACTTCAGCACCACTAGATCCTCAGGACCTTTAGTGATGGGACAAGAGGGAGTAGCTTCAAATTGAAAGAGTAGATTTAGATTAGATGTTTGGAAGAAATTCTTTGCTGTGAGGGTGGGGAGGCTCTGGCACAGGTTGCCCAGAGAAGCTGTGGCTGCCCCATCCCTGGAAGTGTCCAAGGTTGGATGGGGCTTGGAGCAACCTGGTCTAGTGGAAGGTGTCCCTGCCCATGGCAGGGGGTTGAAATGAGATGGTCTTTAAGGTCCCTTCCAACTCAAACCATTCCATGATTCTAGATGGTCACAGCATGAGGAACTGGAAAAGAGCTGCCAAACTGTGCTGTCTTTATACAGAACCTCACCCTCAGCCTCCCATTTACTCACCTGTACTGGGATCTGATTCCTGCCTCTGTTCTGCAAACCCTGGAATGTGTGTGAAGTGAGTCCCACCCAACCAGCTTGGTGGTGACTCCTGCCTGTGAACAGCTGTAAATATTGGCTGGAGCTCTGTGACACCTTCTTGGCAAGACAAGACTCTGTCCCAGAGCAGGGGAGTACATCCAAGTGCCAGCACTAACACTCAGTGTTGGATTAATTTTTTTGTTCCCTAACAACACCCTCATTGCTGATACAAAGTACTTCTCACAGATTCAGGAACAGAAAGCAGAGTCAGTTTTCGTTCATTAATCCTTGTCTTGACCAGCTGATGAAACAAGTACAAATTTTAATGGGAAAGTTTCCATGTCAGAACTAAACACATTCCCCTAAATTCTTTTTATCCCCCTTTTTACTGTACTTGGTATAATAAGACCAACTTAAAGAATCCATTTTCCTTCATTTTCAGAAGTGGTCTGAAAGAAGTCCTACTTTCTCTTTTTTCCCCTCTTTATTCTACATTCAGATTAAGCCATTAGCTGTAGTTAACAATACATTAAAGATAAAACATTAGAGCAAAAATTGGGGTACTATTATGCTATTTTGTGCTAGGCCATACTATCATTTATTCAGCTAGATGATGATGTAAAATATGGATTTCCACCCCTCTATTTTGTTGAAAAATCCTTAGACTTTTTATTTTCCTTTCTGATTTGCATCAGCTGGTAAAGAGCTGCCATCCTCAAACACACCATTTAAAGAGATTTTACCAGGAATGTTTGAAGCTTGTTCATCTCAGCAATAAACACGTACTACATATGATTGAAATAATATATATATTCTTTTGACAATTGCTTGATAAAAACAGCCATTTCTCTTCAATTGTTCAGGCAGATAGTGGTGGAAAATTGCAGATTACAAAAGGCTCAACACTTGAGCCTCTGTATAGGGCTTGCAAAGATTAAAAACAAAGTTTTTTTCCAAAACTCATACAAAAAAATTTCTTCATGGATATTCTATCAGAAAACTGTGAAGATGTTTTTTTTGACTGAACACCTCCAGTGTTCTCCAAAATCTTTGGCTCTGTATTATTTTTCTGTACTTTGGATATTTTTAGACTACTGTGCTTTGTTTGGGGTTTTTTTGGAGTAGGTTATATCATGAGAGAGGTCGAGAAGTTGTGGACTCCCCATCCCTGGAGGAGTCCAAGGCCAGGTTGGACAGGGCATGGAGCAACCTGGGCTAGTGGAAGGTGTCCCTGCCCATGGCAGGGGGTTGGAACTGGATGATCTTCAAGGTCCCTTCCAACCCAAACCATTCTGGGATTCTCTGATCCCAGTTAAAAGTGAGAAACCTCCTGTACCTCCTTTGCATCTTCCCTGTTTGGGAAGTTGGAGTTTGGTGGGGACTTGGGCCGGGAAGTTGCACTTCTAAGCTCAGAGACTCCTAAAAGAAATCGAATTTATTCATCAGAGGTAATATGAGAGCTTAAACTACAGTTCATAAGGCAGGTGCCCTAGAATGAAGAAAGAAGGAACCATAACAAACATTTGCAGACTGCTTGTTTTCCCCAAATACTTTTTTCCTCCTTCTATTAAAACTATGGAGCATATTTGCTGTGTTTTAAGGAAGTCCTTGCCACAGCAGCACAGGTCTTACCACCATACCCGCTGATTATATTGATTTAATCCCCTTTGATTTCGTAGGCAGCCCGGGCTGACTGCTTTAGTTACACATTGGAACAGTGAAATCCCACTCACAGAGAAATCCATGGAGGGTTATTCAGTCTATAAAAGAGGCAGAAACACAGAGAGTCAGTGTTGTGTTAGAGCAATTGCATCGAAGCAGCACAACCTGAGGGACCCAGATATTAGACTAGAAAGAAGATGAATGAAAACTCTCACACCTGGCTGGAGGTAATTCCTATTTTTTTCCTTGCATCAGGATGCAGTTTTATGTTCTTACACCTGTGAAAAAAAAGTATATAGAGAGCAGAATGCAAATAAAGAGGCAACAGACCAATTTATGGCCAAACCTTGTGCTCTTCTCTGCATGAATTCTTTTTTAAAGTGTATTTCAAGATTAGGCTAAGACTATATATTCTTTATTTAGATAGTGCCCTCATAAAAATCCTTTTTTTTTTTTTTATGAACCATGTTCCTCTTATGCATCTGAAGAGGAAGAAAATCCTCTTGGGAAATTTCCAACCTTCTCTGATCAAATACTCATCACCAGAAGAACAACTTGGAAGTATTTCTGAGACCTTGAATCACAGCCCTGCTCAGGTTTGAAGGTAAATTCCAAACACCACTTAAAATCTAAGGATGGCTGTTCAGAGTCTAAATATGTAGTCTGATCTAGTTGATAAGGTTGCTTTTACTGGCAGTGGAGAGAGAAAGGTACTTCTAGGTACGTCTGGAAGGCATTTTTGTGCAGATAATTTAAACAACCCTTTTAAGGTGGGATGAATCACTCTCTGCAGGTTATTTGTCTCTCTTCACAATTGATTGAGGGTGCCTAAGAGCCTAGTTTAGACTAGTCATCTAAATTTTGGATAGCTAAAGGCAGCAAAATTCTCTTCAATATATTTGTCTGTGGCTTGTTTTCCACCTCCTTCTGTTTTTACAAGGTCCCATTAAAACCCCTATAAATATAACCACCAGCATCGTGTTACACCCACAATCCCCACTACTGGGGACAGTTCCATTACACTCTATTTAACCAATTTCCTGCTGAAATTACCTGATTTAATTACCTAAGCAAACAAGTGTCTCAGTTTTTATTGCTAAAATGCAACTTGCCTTAAACATCACCACACTCCTGCAGTTCTTCCATCGCTGTTTCACTGCCTCAAAATGTCCCCCCCAAACCCAGAATTTCTGGCAGCTTCACCTAAAAGTGCAGTCCTCATTTATCAGTTCACATTTCTACTGATTCATTAGCATAATTGGGCAGCAATGACTGCCTAATGAGTACTTTTAAAGAATTTCCTATGCATATCTTGCTGCTAATTTTACATGTATCAAGGTCACACCTATCCGGTGAACATCAAGAGCCTGTGTATGAAAATCAGAAAGGCAGAGCCCTCATAAAATTGAACAAATTATAGGTATCTAATAAGGTTTCTTCTCATTTTTTCCCCCTACAGAATTGTTTTCTTCAGTAAGAAACCCTGTTTTTCAAACAAAACACACCATGATTATTAAAAGATACCATGAGTAATATTGACACCTCTAAAATTTTCCATATATATATATATGTTATATATATATATATAACAGCAGAAATGGCAAATAAATGAATAGGATGTGAGTCAACTTAACTGGTGATGCAAAAATGTAGATCCTTCTTGTATCCCCACTCAGGTATTTCATAATTTATAGTGGAATAAAGACAGAATTCAGAAGAACATAGATGGGATTTATTTGATATAATGAGGGATTTTGTTTTCCAGCAGGAGTAGCTCCCATCCATTCACGGTCAAGGAGCTGAATCTAATTTCTAATCAGTGATCTAAACTCCAAGGAGATGCACAAAATATGTTATGGAAATCATAGCTTATAAACATTTCTTTCATTGATTATCTAATAACTGAGAGTCCAACACTCCTTAATCAGGGAGAAAACTGCACAGTCAAAGAGCAAAGATGGATGGAGTTGTGGTTTAGCCTTGAGGAAATTAAACCAGAGGAGAAGCTGATAATAATCTTGTGGTGGGGTGACACTGGCTGGATACCAGTGCCCACCAAGGCACTCTATCACTCCCCTCCTCAGCAGGATGGAGAGGAGAAAAGAAGATGGAAGAAAACTTGTGGGTCAAGATAAAAGCTGTTTAATAAATCAAAAGCAAAGGTTGTGTGTGGATGCAAAGGAAAATGGAAGATTTTTCTATCTTTCTCCCATCAGCAGATGTCCAGTCTCTTCCTGGGGGCTTCATGAATGTAGTTGCTCCTCCAGAAGACAAAGGTCATAGTAAGGAGTATGAACCCTCCTCCTCCTCTCTTAGGTTTTATTGCTGAGCTCATGTCAATGTTTTGGAGCATCCCTTTGGGTCATCTGTCCTGGTTATGCCTCTTCCCAAGATCTTGCCAAACCCCAGCTTGCTAGTGAGGTGGGAATGTTGGAGGGACAGCCTGAAAGCTGTGCCAGCACTGCTCAGCAACAGCTCCACAACTAGTGTGATTCCAACACCTTTCTATTCACATACACACAGCACAACACTGGGGGGCTGCTGGGGGGAAGATTAAATCCATCTCAGCCAAACCCAATGCAACTTTCACCCCCAAGTAGAAAAAATTCCATGTTTTTTATTCCATATTATTTTCTCCCCCTCCCCACCCTGCTGAGTGATAGAGTGGCTTGGTGGGCACCTGAAATCCATCAAAAATCAACCTCCCAAAGTCCTCATGAATGTGAAAGGTAGGGAACTAAACACAAGGATTCTTGGGATCTTTCCCTTCACAGATTGGTCATGGATTTGGACTCTTCCTGCCCTTGTTAATCATAGCAGCTTGTCTGTATTTCATCTCTCTTGGATCTAAGTCACATTAAAACTGACACTTCATGGAGCACCAACCACTTCAAATAATAATAATAATAAGGGCCAACTGACTAATTCCTTTGAAGGTTTCCAGAACACTCCAGATGTAGACAAGAACTGGATTGCTCTGAGTTCAGGTTCTTTTAAAAATGACTCCTCAGGTTTTCTACATAGGGAAGGGGATATTGCCTGAAAGCACATCCTGCCCTGATCCTTATTTGCCCTTCGCTGCAAAATGATTGCAATAACTTGTATTCTGTTCTGCATCATAAAACTGGTTAAAAGAATGATGTTTATAATGAGGTTTTAGCATGTTGCCTCCCACAGCATCATCTGAGTTTATCACTGCCTTGTTTCCTGCTGGACATGAGTCATCCCAGCAAGTCATCAAGCAAATCATTCCAGATTCCTCTCCAAACATCAATTAAAAAATTTGTCTTGCCATCAGAATCTACCCCAAAGAACATCCACCAGGAAACAAACTTTTATCCAGACATGACAACTCCAACTAGTTCAAGTATTTTGCACTTTACTTCAGGGGAGTTGTGTTTTTACCCAGATGTTAAGTGCTTCAAGGAAACCACAACCTCATGAATCCAAAACTCAACAGGGATCTCTTTCAATCTACTGTCAGCATGGCATGTGTAGCTTCCCAAAACCAAACATGTTCATGGCAGGTCATTTCCATTTTCCAGACGAATACACCCTTCACCAGAGTCCTGGGCCTTGAAAGCAGCTCAGAAGGGTGTAGCACTGGAGGTGTGAAGGGGATTTGTGCAGCTGTCAAAGATATCATCGCTTCTGAGTGACAGGGGAATGGCAGCTGGTTTGCAAGGCTTTGGACAAATGCATCATCCCTTCAGGTCAGTTGAAGTTTTGAAGCTTGCAGTGACAGTTTCTGGTTTTTTAGTTGCTTGGAGAACTGGGATTTTCAGAAAAAAAAAAAAAAAAAGAAAAGATTCTTTCACTCAGTACTCCTTTTTTTCCCTGTCATTAATGAAACCTCTTCTGAGTCTTCTCCTCAGTGAGGGTTTGTAGGTTCAGAGCATTCCAGAGTGTCTTCAGACATTTTACTCCCCTTCTTTTCTTAAATTAGGAACAAGCTGCACTCATACACCAATAGATGAGAAGGTTATATCATGTGAGGACTGTGAAGCTGGTCAATCCCAATCCCATGGCAGCTGCATGGTACAACTCCTGAGCCAGGAGGGCCAGGGCTTTGGGTAGGGGTGCAGTGGGAGTGGCTCCTGTTTCCAATGAGACCTGTGCCAAACATCTTCACACCGTGTTGTTTCAGCAAGAAGAATATTTAGCACAGAGATTTTGGGCTTTTTGTCTTCATACTCTAGTCCAGAAAGGCAGGTGGATTCTCCAGAGCCTGATGGAAAGCAGGAGCTTTTTTCATCTGTTTCAGTTTTCTTGGGGAAAAAAAAAATAGTCCTCTTTCTCTTGCCTGCAGAAGATACCCAGGAAGATTATCTGTCTGAAGGAAAGTTGGCCCTTGAAAATCTCCACTTTCTTCTTACACTGACCAGCAAGGATTGAAGGTTCTCCAGGAATATGATGCTCTTATTCTCCAGTCCTCTTCCTAAAACTCTCCCACTCTTTTGTCTTTCTAGTCTCGGGATAAAGAACTGAGGAAGCTTCATCCAGTTAACTGCTCGTGGTGGTCTTCAGGTAATTAGCCATGACTGGGATTAATGATCCAGCCACTTCCCAGAACTTCTTCCAGCTCCTTTCTTTCTGGTTACATGACCTCTTTTTTAGTGATTTGGTTTGGGTTTTGTTTGGTTGGTTGTTTTTCTGTTAGAGTCTGGCTTTGCCACTGATTTAGATGTGGGGAACTGGTTAAAATTTCTGAGATCTTGACATAGAAAGGTTTTCCTGTGCATTCAGAAATGCTTAGTGAGCAGTCCCTGATACCCTAATTAATGGTCACGGCTCATGTATTTTTTGATATCTATCCAGGGTCTTCTTCATGTTTAGTTATGTGTGTATATCATGGTTGAAAGAAAGGCACAGAGATCCCTAAGCTGGAGGAAATCAAGATAGAAACCAGAACGTGATGCGATAACTCAGCCACCACATCAGAGAACCCAACTAATTAGCTCCACAGAGAAACAGGATTAATTAGCCCAGACACAACATCACATTGGTTAAGCTTTATAGTTTGGGCAACTGAGCTGAAAGCTCCAAATACCAATGTGAAAAGACACCCAGTGTGGGTAACACCTTCTGTGCTCTCCATCAATATGGTGCATATGCACCAGGACATCTCCTTGCTTATGAACTCAATGGGTAATTTGCATAATTGAATTTATAGCAGACCCAACAGTCTAGCTAGTCAGGAAGCCAAATAAAACAGAGTGGGCTGCTAGTATTAATTCATGGGTGTTGTGAATTAACTGAGAGATTTTTGCAGCTTTTTTTATAGCATAAAAATGATAATGAAAAGAACCAGCAATCAACACTATAAAAATTTATGCATTAATAACTTTTTAAAACACTAAAAGGAAAGGAATTATATAATGGACCATGTTTATCACCTTATGTCCTATGCCTAAGTACCTATAGGAGACATAATTTCTGACTCTGGCAACCTTACAGTTTGGCAAAGAATGGGAAAACAGAAGATACCGAGAGGAAATTAAAGCTAGACAAATGAAACCAGAAATGAGAACATGTTGTAAAGCAGGGATTGTTAATAAAATCTTCATTGAGAGCATCTTTGAATCGATGTTGTTTTGAGACTAATCACTGGATGGGAAAAATGAATTTTGTGCTGTTACAGAGTTTGTTCTGCAGGAGCAGCATCTCTGCTTTTGGCTCACAAAACAGAGGGAGTGGTGACAGCTTGTTGCAGTGAAGAGCCTGATGTGACCTGGGGCAGACAGTGCTGGGGTGTGCAGAAAAGAGAAAATCCTATTTTGCATTGAATTAATAGGAGAAGAAATTTTCCCTCCTGTGCTGGCAAGAATTGTTTCTTTCAGTTTGAAACGAACTGTGCACCTGAGCCAGGCGAGGAAAATTTGACTTACAATGTACCAGCTGAAGGTTCAAATTAATGACCCAATTAAAATGACTGTATCATGAGGTGAACCATGGCTGCTGATCAGATGCCCAGAGGTGCTTGGAATGCACTGTGTGGTAACTTAAACTCCTTGAAACAATTTTAAGCTAAGCTCCTTTACTTAGCACTTATGAAAAGGCCAAACATCCATATAAAAGAGTTCAGTTATTGTGCATTAATGTTTCCTACAGGCTTCTGTTGTGCAATATGGGCCATTAAAAGAACTTAGTTAACTTGCCAACTTATGATAATTAGAACCCAAAGCGGAATCCTTAAGAGAAAATAATTTCTTTGCTCTTTAAGGGTTTGTTTTATAATGGAGGCCTCCATGGGTAATATTATTCTCTGCTTCATAGCATGGCTGAGAACACGGGGGAGTTTTGCCCTTTCCTATAATGTATGGGTGCCTAAGAGAGAATAACTCTGTCATATATCATGGAATCAGAGAATTAGAGAATATATTTCTTATACCACCATGCTGTGCTTTGTACCTCTCTCTGTCCCAGGGATGTTCCACTTTTGAATGAATAATGTTAAAAATTAACTGAAACACCGCAAAAAGGAAATGAGTTCACAACGAAATCCATCATAATGATAATTTTCTTTGATGCACATCTCTCTCTACAAAGGCTAAACACAGTGCCAGCCCTAATGTAACATTTAACAATAATATAAAAACATACTGGGTCAAATCCCCCACAGCAGAAAATTAATCCAATGCCATTGATTTTAGGGGAGAAATGCCAGTTCATAAAAGCTGAGGATCTGCTGTTTTCACAGGGCTAATTTTAATGATTAATAAGATACCAGATTGGTATTTGTTGTTGTTTGAAGTGATCAGTGGCTGATATCCCCACATTATTATTTAATTCAAGCACCAACAAGATTATCACTTAATTTGGACGAGTGTGTGCATAAAAACGCTGCCTCACAGAGCCTATTTAGGATAATCCCATCAGCTGGCAGCCAAGAATTGACTGAGTGATTTGTCACCCACTATGAAGCTGGAATTATTGAGGAACTGAAATCTCTCTCTCTCTTTCTCTTCCTGCCTTTATGGGGATGTGCTGCATTATTACAGCCAGCTTTTATGTCCTCCACTGGAATTAAAGAGCGTCTCAGGAAAGATAATTAACTGCACACAATGAGCAGGGTTAGGAAAGGATGAAGGAGGGTTTTAGGAAAGGGTGATGTGTCTGTCATCTTCCCTGATAAGTGCACAGAACATACAGCCCCAGGTATTGTTTCAACTTGCTTTCACTGCTTGAAGCAGAAAAGCTTGTTGGGGCAGCAGGGCATGGAAAAAAGAGCTGGTTTGTAGGAGGGTATAAAAGGTGTTGTTGCAGTTTTACCAAATGGACTTCAGGTGCTAAAGGAATATTCTCCAGAGTTGTGGAGCCCTCCAGTTTCTTGTCTTGCCCCTTTTGTAAGAAATAGCAAACAAAGATGCTACCAGTCTGTATTATATAATGAGATGCTAATACTGGTCTTCACTGGTTTTGAGCCTTGAACTTGACACTCAAGAATAGAGGATAGTGGATAGAAGGAGGTGAACATGAAATATTAGAGCATACAGAGTGTGGAGAGGGGTATTCAGGGGGAAAGGTGCTGTTCCTGTCAAGTCCTGTGCTCTCTGCTATGCATCCTGCTCGCTCCTCAGGTTTCAGGACAGACAAAGAAATCCATACAAAATATC
Organism: Corapipo altera; assembly: GCF_003945725.1. Taxonomy (NCBI): domain Eukaryota; kingdom Metazoa; phylum Chordata; class Aves; order Passeriformes; family Pipridae; genus Corapipo; species Corapipo altera. Next base: position 1,731,493 of record NW_020884937.1, read on the forward strand.
CCCTAATTATTGCTGAGCAGGTCTGCAGAACTGTACTAGTAACTATAGAAAAGCATTAAAAAAGGGAAAAAAACCCATAAACCCCCATGTGATGTTGTCTTCTTTTATTACTCCATTATATAACATGTCTGAATCCCAAGGATAAAGCATCTTCTTCAAATATACTCTAAAAATCTGGTCTTATTTCTTTCTTTGTTGTTTTTTTTTTTCTTTTTCTTTTAACCAACCTGTCTTTCCTGCATTAAGAAGTCTAGAAGATACAATGATTTTTGACAGTATGCCTAAAGCTTAAGGGCTGTGTGCTCTTCCTTAGAGTCAAGCACAGTGCAAAGGGCAGGGATCTGCACAGAGCACATGAACAAGAAAGAAAGAAAACATAATTTTCACTCCTCTGGATTTTCAGCACCAAGCAAAGAGAGATGAAAGCCAGGGTAACCCATCAGGAACCATGGAGAATACTGACTTTGGGGGTTTCCAGTGGGATTTGGATGGTAGGATATAAGTGAACTGTATATAAACTGAGTACAGTTCAAAGTGAATCCTGCACCATCCGTTCCTTCCAGTCAGCCTCCACAGCTGTAGAAATGCAGTGAAACTGCAATTTTGTCCCATAAAGAGATGCAGATTTCCCTGGGTGGAACTACTGTTCACAGGAAGAGCAATAATTTATAGGATAACTTTCACAGCAAGCAGAGGTGGGTGAAACTCAGACTTGGCAAACATTTTTCTGACTCTCTGTCTTCGTGTGCTTGATCATTGCATCCGTTCTCATCACCCCACAAAAACTCTCAAGATGAGCAAATCATGCTGGTGAACATTAGTCACACAACTCGTGTGAGTAGCTGCATTTAAAGGATAGAAATCTCCCATCAAAACATAAATACTTTTTCCCTTTGTAGAAGCCCATAATTAAACATCTCACAGAAAGGGAGATATCTGCATTGCTGGTGAATTTAGCTCAGCTGTAGCAGAACTGTAGCTGGAAGTCTGGCTGTGAGTAATGCAGAGAAACAGATGATTCCTTTATTTCAGACACTTATTTCCACACGAGGATAATCATACCCAGCAAATCCTTATTTCTTTGCAGTGATTCTGAAAGAGTAGAGAGAAACAACCACGGTGCAGACATCTACACAGTACTTCTGGATAAATCATATCCTTTCAGACGATTCTTAGCTCCTTTCAGACAGTTCTTTGTTCTCTAAAATCAGTTGATATTCTGGGTCATAATAACATTATCATAAGAATGACTGTTATTCTTCAAAATTAAAAGGAATGAATAATGAAATACCTAATAAATTTCCTGTCTAAGTCCCCTTTTAGGGCTTAGTAGACCAAAGTCAAAGAAAAAAATGTGTATTATTGTCAGGATTTCTTGGAACCCCTTTCTTTAGATCTTAGGAGATTTGGTGCTATTGTGCAGCCCTCGTGTTGAAGGGAACCTTTATGGCTTTTTTTTTCCTCCCTCCAATATAACTCAGGGCTGGGTAGAGTTTATCCTGCTGATTTCCCCTTGTATAACTGGAAGCAGAATTAGGTCCACAGCAGGTGAGCCATCTAAGGCATAAGATGGTAAATTGAATTGGAAGAACACAGTAATATTTTAAACTCTATGTCTTCTCCGGCTGGAAAGAAGTCAACATAAACTAGATGATATGAAGACTGCTGGGAATGGTGGATTCACACTGCTTGAGAGCACATGTACTTCTTGCAGTGATTGTGAACTTCCCCTGAAAGTGCAGCTTTTTTGTACAAATAACAGCCCTTCACGCTTGGCACCTGAATGATTCTTTGTTTCCAGCAGAGAAACTGTGGGTTTATGGCCTGAGAATGACAATAGGAATGTGTTTATTGCTAGGGACACAGCTGGGGATGATTATTACTTTTTTCTTCGTCAAAAAGAAATGCTACAGGCAGCTAAATGTGCTTTCAGGCTGATTTGAGGGAGTATTCCTGGTAAAAAGTCCTTTCTCTCTTCTTTGATTTTCCTTTGCCAGATGTAGGTTTACCAGGAGGATCAGGAGGCTGAAGGTCCATAATATTTTTTTTTTTTCTGACAGGAAATCATGCAAACATTACATGATTTGCTTTATTGAGGAGACTGGAGAGGTATCAGGGTTAAGGTTTTGCAGGATTAGGGATTCTCATTCCTCTTCAAATTTACCCCAAAGGGCAAATTTACCTGCAAAGGACAGTCAGAGGGTCTGTCTGTGCTGTCACAGCTTCTCTCTCATTAGGCTGTAAAATCCAAAAGTGCTGGAAAAGTCTGTTAGGACCAAGCTCCTGTGATGGCTCATGTAAACCCAGCTTGGCATGGTGGTGACATCCTCTAAAACCCCAGTCCAAACCTTACTGTAGCACACGACTTGAAGGTGCTCTAAAAAATGACATTCCATCACCAAAACGCTGTGGCAACACCTCCTCTTTTCAAACTAAACCCAGAGGAGAGAATTTTTAACCTTTCAAAGTCACACCTCACCTTCCATCCTCAGCAGTCAGCTCAGTGGTAGCCTCAAAAAATGGCCTGTACCAGACTTTATGTGGACATGAATGCATGTCTAAACATCATCTTTTTTTTTTAATTAATACAGTCCATTCTTCCATTCTCCCATCGACTTTGGTAGCTGAGATGTAATCTGATTTAATTTCTGTACCATAATCTTGTTTGGGTTTATAGTACTTCCCCCTGCTGATATTAAAATCCTATTCATTTGGCTGTATGCACTGAGAGATAGATGTGCATCTCTGGGGGGGGCTGTAAACGTGGAAGAGCTGATATATGAAGAGAAGCTGAAATTAGGTAATTCAGTGGGCTGAAATGACTTAAAACAGGAAAAAATATCCAGGAAACAGTGTCTCATAAGCTTTTCTCCTTCACAAATGTAGTCACAATATTCCTAAGAGAGAGGCAGCAGTGGTTTCTATGAGCACATGTTATTTTGTTCAACGTTTCCAGACTGAAGGAGTATCTTTAAGAGTTTTCTTTGCCTGACTACAAACAATACAGTTTACATGTTATTCTAATTTCATAAGATGAACTTTGAGTACCAGGAAGGTTCATGTTTCAGACTGAATCAGTTGGTGACCATCCAAATTGTAAATCTAAGCTGGTGCCTGACCATTTACGGACATCTGCAACGTAGACATCATCGTCAGCTGAGATTCTCCTGAGCATCAGAAGAGACAAATAAGTTTTTCTGGGAGCAGATCAACTCATCAGGAAGATGGACATTACAAATACCTCAGAGGAACCACTCTTAAAAGGATCTATCTGTTTCTGATTGCAAATGGTTCACAGATTCCTGCATTGCAGATGCTGGTGGCCACTGAAATCAGTTGTCACCCAGAGAACTTCTCAGGGGTGGTTGTGGTGGTTTATGCTGGGCTGGATGCTCTGTGCCCACCAGAGCTGCTCTTTCACTCTCCTCCTCAGCTGGACAGGGGAGTGAAAGTGTAATTTAAAGCTCATGAGTTGAGATAAGGGCAGGGAGAGATCACTCACCCATTACTGTCATGGACAAAGTGGACTCAGGGAAATTAGTTGAATTTATTACCAATCAAAATCAGAGCAGGAGAACGAGAAGTAAAACAAATCCTAAAAACACCTTTCTCCCGTCCCTCACTCCTTCCCAGGTTGAACTTTATTCCCTGTTCTCTACCTCTTCTTCCCCTGTGTCCTGGAAGAAACCCAAACACAGCCGTGATTTCCATTAAGAGTGAGTACCTTTTCGGAATTAATGAGTCCTGGGTACTTACATGAGAAATTCATATCTAAATACTAGAACTAGACAATCAAGTGGAAAAACCCCTGTCATGGTATGGAATCACAGCCTGGTCTTATGTATCAGTACTATAGAGGTATTCCAATTCAGATGGGAAACACATAGTTTTAAATATTATATAAAAATACAGTGAAGGACAGATCTTGTTTTAGCACTAAAATACATGAAATGAGATGACAAGATAAAGGATGTCAGAGGTGAAGAGCCTTTTTTTATGAAGCAGATTAGGGACAAAAGCAATGCAGACATCAGACTCCTGGAGCTTCCCTCTCCCATGAGGTCATGTTGCCTTCCTGTCCTATGTATGTTCAAAAGATAGCTATGGATAATGAACTCAATTACTGTAATTAAAAACAGAGCCTGCTCCCACTCCCTGCCCCTTGAGGAAATGCCTGGATGTTACCCCCATGAAAATGTTTAAATGTATTAAAATAGTGTGGTCTATGTGCTGCTAAACCCCTGATTAACCAAGAGAGAGAGGAGAGACAGAGGCACACACAGAGGGATGTTGCTCTGTGTCTGAGCAGAACCAGAGATTCAAGATACATGGATATATCTCCTGCTTACAGTGTAAAAGCTTTAAATCTATTTTTTCAAAAAAAAATAATCTCCTAATACATGCTGATCCTTTGGCAATCAACAGGATAAGGATGGTTCTGTCTTGGGACTGAATGTGTGTACAAACATGTACAGAAATTATAGGATCATTGGTCTGTACACAATGTTTTAGTTCTTGCCTTCTCAAAACTGAGCAAAAGATAACAGATTTTTTTTTTTTTTTAATTAAACACTGGCTAAAATGGTTGATTGCTCCTCCCTTTCCCTCCCTATAAACATGTTCTGACTGAAGTAGCTTACTTGGAGTTATTCAGTTTCCATGGGATTATTATACTGAAGCAAAAAACCAAACCCCCCCAAAATCTACTGATTAAGTGCTTACATGAGAGATGCTGCCTGTACTTCCCAAGGAACATTTTGTCTTAGTCAGGATTCTTTAAAAAATTGCCTTAGATGAGATTATTTAAAATAAAAGAGCCAATAAAGGCTTTTTTGTTTTTCCCAGAACTAAAAGCACCACAGCTGTTTTCTGTGCTGCTGCACTGAACATCAGTGTAAATGCAGCTGTTAAATCAGTTGCAGATCAGCTTGGCAGGCCTAAGTACAGCTAGTTCTGCTTGTCTTGCCATTAATGTCAAGTAAAAGTAGGTGACAGTAATTGGTGTTGTTGGGAAATGAACTCTCCTGAGAAGGCAGCGGCTCGGTGAAACGCGGTGTGGTGTGGATTGAGAGCTTAATGTGTCAAGGAGAAATTCCAAATTCAGAATTAGGGAGTGAAATCATGTAGCTAATGAAATATACATCCGAGGAATCCCTTTAAAATATGCAGCTGGAGTCACCCCTAGCTTATGTCTGGGAAGGCAGGGAATTGTGTTGTGTAGTAAACCCATTATGTCTTCCGGGTGCCATTCCATATTTTTTTATTATCTGATTTTATCTGGGTTTAAGACTTAGTAAAATGAGTCCATCATTAAAAATGGTCCAGATAAATAACTTCTGCTGAACTTAATGGCATAAACTTATAGTTCTGAGTCATGTTCATTAGCTGTCACCTTTGTCTCTCTGGATGAAGGTCAGTTGACGGAGTAAGACGTCAGGAGTGGGACTCCTCACGCAGGTCTGTGAGCAAGAGAAGCTGCTGCATCCCTGAGCCAGGGGAGAGCTGCTCTTGGCTGCCTTTGGAATTCAAGGAGTGATTCAGCTCATCACAGATATGTGTATTGAGGTGAGCATTGGACTTTTCCACAAGAGACTTGATTCAGTTGTCCTCAGATAGTCCTCTGGTGTCATTCCAGATGCTCAAGCGTGTCCGGATATCCATGTTGGGCTAATGGATGACACGATAGAATAGTTTGAGTTGGAAGGGAAATTTTAAAGATCATCTCATTCCAAACCCCCTGCCATGGGCAGGGACACCTTCCACTAGACCAGGTTGCTCCAAACCCCATCCAACCTGGCCTTGAACACTTCCAGGGATGGGCCATCCACAGTATCCACAGGAAACTTCCAATGTCTCAGCACTATAATTCTATGATTTTATATGAGATGCCAGAGGAGCTGTGAGGATCTCTTTTGGGGTGGACTATTTTGAAATAATTCTGTATATACAATGATTTTTAAGGCCATTATGTTCCTAACAAATTCCCAGGCAGTGATGTTCAATGGCAAAGAAATGATAATTAGTGGGAGAAGAGAACCTGTAATGGCATGAAGCTGTTTCAGGAGAGGTTTAGGTTGGATGTTATGAAAAAGTTTTTCCCTCAGAAGGTGACTGGGCATTGAACAGTGGTCACTGCACCAAACCTGACAGAGCTCGAGAACACTTGGACATTGCACTCAGTCAATGATTCCTCAGATTAGGAGGGTTCTGTCTGAAGAATGTTTCTGTATGGTGTTTTGAGACAACTTTCAAACCTGTTGGTCAAACTTCCTGTCAGGCAAGGAAGGTGTGTAAAAAAGGTAGAAAAATTTCCATACATTTTTCTTTCCAAAAGTGCTCTGAGTTTTCAGTCATAAAGGTTGTAATGGCTTCTTTTTGATTTCTTTCAAAATAAGTCTCTGTGCAATAATTTTAGTGAGACTGATGAGAGTTGAAGGTTGAAGCATTAACATATGTTAACTGAGACTTCTCTAATTTTAAACTAATCATACACTGAATGTATTTGATAGGGATGAATGAAGTGGGTTATTATTTGAACTTTATTAATATCCTCTATTAACAGAAAATATCACTTCTATCTAATGTCCTGGTGATCAAGAGAGATTTTTAAACAGTTTTCAAGCATGTACAGATGGATACAGATGGTGCATGAAGCAATTCTAAGTGAATCAACTACTTCAAGTGTATTTCATACACAAGAAAATACATATTGCTAAGAATTCCTTCCTTTGCATTATCACAATTATGCACTAAAGTGCCAGATTCCCAGTACAGCTCCTGTTATGCATAGACTGAGTCAATCAGACAGGGCTGTTTCCTGTGTCATTTAGGGTTGCTATGGAATTCTCCATCTGGACCAAACAGAAGAAAAAAGAGAAACAGGGGAAAAAAAAAATGGTATGTCCTTGCTTCTCCCCCAAGTGCTTCCTTTACATCAAGGAGTAGAACAGAGAAATCAAAGGTACATATCTGTATATGAAGCAAGAAAGAACAATAAAGATGCCCTTGTAAATGGAAAGGGAGGATGAAAATTACCAGTGAATGACAGAAATCTGCCTTTATTTATCCATAAATTTCACATGGAATGGCAGGAACTGTGTCAGTGGAAGTTTGGGCTGGATATTAGGAGAAGGTTCTTCACCCAGAGGGTGGTTGGTACATAAGTATAAGCATAGGTATATATGAGTACAGTACTACTGATAATTTTTACATCCTTTACCTTGCATTTTGGGACAGAAGGAACACTTTGACATGACAGAGCCCTGTGCAAAATCCACTTATTGCACTTCTACAACTGCCCTAAATAATTCTTAAGAGGGATGATCCTAGAATCATAGAATCATAGAATGGTTTGAGTTGGAAGGGACCTTAAAGCTCATTCAGTTCCAACCCTGCCACAGGCACAGACACCTTCCACTAGACCAGGTTGTTCCAAGCCCATCCAACCTTTTTGAATATCCAGTCAAAATCTACGCTCTTTCAGCTTGAAGCCATTCCCCGTTGTCCTGTCACCACATGTCCTTGTAAATTGTTTCTCTCTGTCTTTCCTGTACCTCCAGGTACTGGAAGGTTGCAATCAGATCAACTTCAAGCCTTCTCTGTTCCTGGATGAACAATCCCAGCTCTCCCAGCCTTTCCTCACAGCAGGGCTGCTCCATCCCTCTGATCATCTTTGGTACCTTCTCTGGACTCTCTCCAACAGTGTCCAACCCCAGAGCTGATGGCATTAACTGTAAGTCCATGTGAGAATGCAAGCAAGAGGGATGAATATCCTGTTCTTCTTGGCTCAGCTATTCAGCACTAATCCTGCTTCTTGCATTTGGGATAAATGCTGCATCCCTGAGGAGGTGACAGCCAGTTCAGCCCTGACTGCACTAATGAATGATGTTCTTCCCAGGGAGGATTACAATGGGTATTAGTAATGCAGGAAGAGCTGCTGATTCTAACATCTCCAGCACTACACCTGAAGTGGATACATCATCCTGAAGGGAATCTTCATCAGACCAGACAGCTGTCTGAGGAGAAGAGGAGCCTGTATCTCAGAAACACTGACCTGACCTTTATTTCATGCTGCTGTTTACTCACAGGAAGACCGGCTCAGGAATTGCACAAAAGATATCCTCGATGTCAGAGCAGAAGGTTAAAGGGGAACAATGGACCTTAAAAGTTGGGAAAAACATAAAACATAACAACTGGAAGGGAAACATATTTAGATGTTGAGGCACAGACAAGAAAAATGTGTTAGAGCTGAAAGAGATGCGGGGTAGAACTAGATTGGGAAATACAGGGTAGTGAAAGCCAGCACTAAAATAACAAATTCCAGAAACAAACATAATGTAGCAATACCAGCATTACAGAACAATTGTGGAATAGTTTGCATTATGCAAGTTCATTTTTTCCTGAAGTTCATCCGCAGTTGTTAATCTCTGAATTCAACTTCTGCTTCTCAGCTTGAAAACTGTTTACCCAGTGAGTCTGGTAGCAGGTGTTTAGAGGGCATGTGTAGTTTGCTAATGGTTTGGTTTAGATCTGGACAACTTTTTGATCAGCTTCACACTTCCAAAATGAAACCCAACATCGAGTGAGAACCACGTGTCTTTCTTTCTGTTTTTCCAAATAGATTTATCTCCAAGGTTTTTGTTTTATATCACTGATTTTAAGTATTACGTGAGGGTTTTACTCATAAAACATTGCCTTAGGCTTAAAGAACCTCCAGGATGTTGCTATCTGAGACTCCTTAGAGAAGAATAAAGAAATAGAAAGGTAGAGAAGTGGAAGATGATGAAGCAACATATTACAGGGAATTTATAAGAGAACAAATACATGTGAACTCCACACAGGAATACAAGATGTGTTGAAAAAACTGTGCAGATTTCAGCAAACAATTCACCACACTACACCAAGCTCTTTTATCCTGGGACTCACAAAGGATGTGAGTTTTCCAATTTGCCTCCCAAACTTCCTGTAGTATTCTAGCAATATTTATATTAGACAAGATGTTGTCATTCAAGATCAAGATCTCCAACAAGCACCTTCCCAAATTTCTCATTTTCTCTAGAAGCAGGAAAAATTTTGACCTTCTTGGAGACAGGACTGAATAAAAGGTCACATCCAGGAGAACTGTGCAGATTCTGTATGTGTGTGTGGTTTTAGGGCTCCTGGCACCAAAGCAGAAGGATTTTGAGGTAAAGAACATTTTTCAATGTTGGGTGCTCCATGGGAGGCCAGAGTGAGACACTCAGAGGGGAAGAATCTTTTCGGAAATCAGTTAATAGCAAGATGTGGATTCACTGCCCCATACTTGAAACACAGACATCTATCTGAAAACTTTAGGGTTACATTATATTGATAAGTAAAATGTATTAGACATTCCCTTTTGTCCCTCAGACACTCCTCAGATGCACCCATACTCCTAAACTCCCCAGCATCCCTTACAAGAAATCCCCAAAGGCAACAGGAATGTTTCTGGTTTAGCCTGTTTTTCTTTATCTGATATTTCTGAGAGAATTACGAAAATCCCCAGGAATAGATTAGCTGTTATATCTCTGCAGCTCAGCAGCACAGCTGGAGCTGAGATATTGTCCTCACTGATGCACAGAGCTTCTATTTATCAACTGAGCACACAAATATCACGGCAACTGTGCACAGCCATCCCTGAGCACTCCTCTTCATCAGGGCAGCCTCTTAAGGTTCATTATTCCCCTGACAGCCTGAGAAAACCACTTCACTTGGCTGTTCAGGATTGGAAAGCCACGTTATGTTGTGCTACACAATCAGGACATTAAAGGCTCACATTCATCTCCTGTAACTTCAGTTTCCAGTTGCAGTGCAGCCACCTGGGCCCCTGTCATTCCTTTAGCAGAACAGCCACTTCAGTTTATGATTAATCTGATGTTACACATTTATTGTAAATTGGGATGACTGGTACCATGAGTATCACAAGCTGGATCACTGTAGATTCTTGTCCCTAGACATTCTTAAGGTCCCTTCCAACTCAAGCTATTTTATGACTCTAAGATGACAACCTCTCCAGTGTAAAGTGTTTACAATTATTTAAATAAATTTATTCAAATCCCACTTCTTTTTTCTTTTTTTCTTTTTTTTCATTTGTTCTTTTCTACCATTTATCTGGTTCAAAACAAGAAGTTCTTTATCCCCATCTTTTCCTGGAGGTTTTTATCCACTGTACTCTGCTTATCAGCAGACAGCATTCTGCTCTAGCCCAGCAATCAGGCAGCCACAAATAAGTTCCTGTTGAGGCAACCTTGAGCTAAGATATCAAAATCTGCACTGGAACAACTGTGAAGGTGTTATCACTGCTGATTCTGCTATAGATAAGCAACTTCTGGCATGACAAATTATAACAACAGGCTCCAGGGTGGTAGTTTATTTATGCAGGGTCTACTTATAGGAAGAAGCAGGAAATGATCCTCTGGAATATCTAGCCAGTGGAGCCACAGTGGTTTAAAACAGCTGAGAATACAACCCTTTTTTCCACCTTCTTTAAACTGTTTTCTTATTTTACTTCTTCATATTTTCTTTAATTTTTTTTTTATTATTTTTTTTTTTTGCAAGTAGAGAGAAAAGAATTCTTCTCTGTCCATTACCTAAAGAGAGTGATGTCCAAGCACGTGGGGTGCTCTGTGTGGGCATGGAATGTTTGGTGAAATGCATGAATTGCTTCCAAAAAAAAAACAAACAAGAAAAGCACGTACTAATCATGAAATAATAGCAGAATGAAAATAGAATAAGTAGAAGACATATTTGTCTTGTAACAGGGTTCATTTAGTGCTTGCAAATCCTTGGTTTTGGAAAGTCCTCAGTCATTCTCCTTTGGTTTTGCCAATTTTTTTAGGCAGTTTTCTCTGTAATCTGATTTTTTGGTGGGTAAGATTTTACAGCATTATACATCCACTTACATGTTAAAATACCTGGGTTTAAATACATTCATAAATTTATTAAAAGTTGCCATATAAGAAAGAAAGATAATCCTGAATATTGATGAAAAGCAGTTCAAGTATTACAAGCATGTTTGTGTTTTTCAATGTTTATCCAACCTGTTTTATCCTTCCCATCTGGAAAATAATTTTATGTGACTGAATTTCTAGTTAAGGGATTATTATTACCATCATTTTGGTATAATTTTGATGACCTAGGCAAACTAGGTCACTATTGTGTCAATCTAAACATAATGAAAGTTGTTTCAAGGTGTATCCCAAATTTTTTCACCAAACTCCTTAGTAGGCCACAGAATCACAAGGTCATAGAATCATTTAGGTTGGAGAAGACCTTTAGGTTCATCAAGTGCAACCAAACCCTCATGGAGCTTTCCCTCCTCTCTCTTTTCATGTTGGTTTCCTCCCAATTTATTCTGCTGTCTGACAGCATTTCATGTTTATTTTTATGAGCTGTAGAATAGAATAAATAAGTTCTCTCTTTCTTGCTTTGATACAAATAATTTCTTGCAATTTTTTTCTCCCATGTTCCAGTCTGCTATGGATTTTGCTCTTCCCCATTCAGCATTTGTAGGTAGAAGAAATCACCATTTTCAGAGAGAAAGTGCTTCATTGTGTGGGTTGTTAACCCTCCAGTAAGTTTTAGGCATAAGCTCTTCATTTCTGGAAGACAAATAGATACATTACTGCAAAACTGCACAAGCCTTTCATCTTTGGAAGGTCTATTGAGAGTAGTCAGTGAGAGTCTCTGGTGATTTAACTGACAGGGGAAAAAATGAGAATGCAGAAATAAAGGAAATAAAGCTTTTGCTGTGTTGGACAGGGAATCAAAGAGATCTGGGCTCAAATGATAAAATGGTAGCACAGTAATGTTTGAGCTCAAGAGTTCTGCAATGAGAAGGAGTCTGGACATGTCAAGTCAGTAACTGTCAGGTAACTGTCCTGCCTATAAACGTGAGATAATTAATCACATGAGCTCGTCATTGCTTAACTGTTACATCATCCAGGGTTATTCTGATTGCAATAAATCTGAAAATTCACTGCAATTCTGATTGCAGTGAATTTTCAGATTCAAGGGAGAGTGAACTGGCTTTTTGAGAGTTACTAATACCCTCTTCTTCCTGACCTGCATCTTTTTTTTTTCAGTTGTTTAATTTTGGTTTATAGTTCTTGAGAGATGATCAAGATTCCTTCCTTGCTTTAAAATATGTGTTCCTCTGATGAACTGTTTATGCCTGACTAACTTTAACCTTCTGAAGACCATTTTATGTAGATTCTGATAATTTAAACACTTGATGAACACCAGTCAGCATCTATCTTCTTCCAATACGTAGCAAATGCTGAAACTTGATTTCTCAGTCAAAGAGCTGTGTCAAGTCCACATATACTCCCCACATCACTTCTCTTCCAGAATCCCTGTAAACCACAGCCCATGGTTGTATCTGTGTGATCCCACCTGGCCCAGTTTGGTGCTGCACAGCAGAGGGAACTTGGCTCAGTTTTGCTGGGAAGACAATTTTCAGCTGTGAGGAACTCTGTGTGTTAAAGCCACTTGAGAAAAAGTTAAATTATTGAGACAGGTATTCAAGGACTTAAAAGCATCAACAGGAAAAGGTGTTAAAACCATTAGGGAAAGAAACAGAGAACTGAAAAGAGGACAGGGAAGCAGCTGCACCAAGGGGCAAACAGCCCTGGCCAGCAGAGGTGCTCTGGGTGTCACATTTAGGGTCATGCACACATCAGCCTTTCAGTAGAGTACAGATCCTTGCTCTCCCCAGTGTGTGCCAGCCAATAAATATTTGCTGTCTACTTTGAACTCCTTGATGCTCAGACAGTGTATTTATTGGTAATAGAAAATACCTAACCAAGGCATTCCATCCATGAGCTGGAATTTGGGGGATGGTTGCAGTCTCATGCCAAGCATCAGCATCCTGCACATCAATTGACTTGGAAAGGTCAGAGCAAAGAATGGGATGTTCTGTTCTACTCAATAACTCCACTTATCCTTCAGCCCAGGTGGCTCTTTACACATTTGTTTGAAAGGGATCTACACATCTTCTCCCAACCCGTCATTTGCAGTGAGTTTTGATCATTGTTGTTGCAATGAATGCAAAGATCTTATGGGAATGTTTTACAAAGCTTTCCAGAACCTCCAGCTGGAAGCAGCTGGAACACTGGTGAAGGGACATGGCAGTGAGCAAGACAGACTAACTGCAGAGGAAAATCTGGCAGAACCAAAGTTCAAACAACTCCAATTGGGAAAAAGCCTGTCCCACTCTGTCTAAAGCCAGAAGAAAACCTTTCTCCACTTCCCATACTAGTCTTGCCTTATTTAAAAATTAATTAAATAAATAAAATAATGGTTTTAATACTTTAAACTGAAAGTGTGTAGGTTTAGATTAGAAATGAGAAAGGAATTCTTCCCTGTGAGGGTGGGGAGGCCCCGGCACAGGTTGCCCAGAGAAGCTGGGGCTGCCCCATCCCTGGAAGTGTCCAAGGCCAGGTTGGACAGGGCTTGGAGCAACCTGGGATAGTGGAAGGTGTCCCTGCCCATGGCAGGGGGGGTGATCTTTAAGATCCTTCCAACCCAAGCCATTCTAGGATTCTATGATTCTATGAATTCTTGCAGGAATGACTGAATCAGGAGTTTTTCTCCTGCATGGAAGTCTCTTTAAGTGAAATTTTTTTTTGATTGACACTTCATAATCTTCAATAGCATGCATCAACCCTGCAAATCTGTGCCCCTCTTGATTAAGTTGATTGTGCAGAGCAACCCACATTTTTCATGCACATGAAGAGTCACATGTGCAGTCCAAAGAAAGTGATATTTTGCTTTGTGCTTTCAATCAAAAAGTCTTGCCGTGCTGGGGCTTTTTAGAGCACACCTGATAAAATCCATTACACATCTTTTCTGCTTCACTGGTGATAAAAAGCCTCTGACAATTGACAATAGCAAGGCCATATGTCACTTTGAAAACCTGCATTTTAAAGTGAAAGGAACGAAATCAACCTCTTTTACCCCGGTAAGGGAATAGAAAACACAGACAACTCTTCCCATACATAAAACATAAAGCCTATGAATAACACATGGGCATTCCACCCTGCTTCTCCTCAGGGGATCCAAAAGCACAGTGGATACTCTCTCTCACTCACATTATCACAACTGGAAGACTGAAGTTCATGGAGGTGAAGTAACTGATGAGCATCAAGCAACAGCCTTTGACCTGAGCCAGAGAAAGAGCCTGAGTGTCTAATGACAGTCTTTGTGCCAGGGACAAGAGTTCACAGCATTATATCAGTGATTAAAGCTTCTTTGGCTTTCCTGGAAGGAAGCTGTACTTCCAGTCCCCAGCTACCATTCAACTTCCATCACTGGAACTAAAAAATGGGACTGAATCAGGGCTGAAACTTCAAACACTCACAAAATACTGTGAGCTTCGGTGACTTTGGTTCTTGCCCACTACAGGGAAGAAAGATGGAAATAATAAAAAATAAAATTAAAAAAATAATTAAAATAAAATAAAGCAAAATAAAAAAATCAATCTCAGTAATCCTGGATCTTTCCACTGAACTGCTCATATTTGTCAGGGTACATGTGGCAATACACCAGATCTCATTCTAAAATAATCCCTCTGTGATGAACTAGGAAGATTCAGTCACAAAAACAACTGAGTCTAAAGAATAATTCAAATAACCCCAAACTTCACATCTAATATAGACCAGATCATCAAATCCCAACAGTGCTGACAGTAAAGAGAGGTCAAAATGAGTAGCTCAGCTGCATAAACCCACTGCAGGTATCCACAGACAGATGGAAAGTATTTCCTCACCTGTAATGTCAAATATAATATTGATGCTGTAAAGGGCCAGGGCAGCAACAAAGACAGCCCAGCTGAAGCTCTTCCTAATGTTGATAGGCAATAAAAATGCCAATCATAAATTAGGTTACACATGGAACAGTAAAAACAATTTATGCTGGAGTAAATTACCTTTGTGTGGTACCTCAATGGAGCAGCTTCAATGGGAATGTGTGTCCAGTTCTCATGGTTTGAAGAAAAAAATGTACAACCAGAGCTGAAGAAATACCATAGAAGGGCCACAAGATAAGGGAAGGCACAGAAAACTTGTCATATATAGAGATTAAAAAGACTGGGATTATTGACCTCTGCAAGAAGATGAAGGAATGCAATAATAAAAGTCATGTTCACTGTAGCTCTGTCTTTGCTTTGTCACACATATTCAGGGTGCAGATTACTCAAACCACAGTATCTCTGAGTAGCCAGACCTGAGATAGTCACCCTGGGCTCCATTTAGACTCGATTAATAGACACAGAAAACTCTGGAGAGTCACTGTTTCAGTTTCTTCAAAGTATTTGGAAGACAAACCACACTCTGAAAACGACTTTCTCTTCATTGATAATAAATGCTAGATAAATGAAATTTGGGGTTCTGACTCAAGGTTGCTTAAAACAAGGAGAGAGAAATACTTTCACCTTCTAAAATAATAAATAATAATAATAATAAAAAGATAAAATGAAAAGTAGTACATGTAGCTGCTTCTCTTCTTATTGCAAAAATGAACTGTGGATCTTACTGTTGTGTGAAGTGGATGATGTCACTAAAAGCTGAGTAAGATTTCAGGACAAACATGATGACTAGAGGGTTAAAAAGAATATTTGAATCTAAACTAAATGATAAACTTACACAGAAAGGCTGTAAAATTGTCAGATTCTAAAGATTAAGCTAACCTTTATCTTTTATTGCTCAAAAGAGATAGTTTGGGTTATAAAGTGCAACATCTGCTTAATGTGAAGAGTTGTACATTTTTTCTCCAGCCAGTTCTCATACTCTGAAAAAAAAGTCATTAGGTTATTTCTGTGATCCATCAGGTACATTTTTATGCTGGTAGAGAAGATGGAAGTTCCCATTTCTGCTTGGGAAGATCCTCTTCTAGCTGAAAATTACCCAGTTTCATTGAAAAAGTAAAATTTCCATAAACTTTTCTCAGGGTTTAATGACTGCACCCTGCCTGGAAATACTGTCTGCATTTGGTTGACTCTGCACGGGACTTCTAGAGCCTCTCAAATAGCCTTCATGGATTTCTTCCTCAGATACACACATTTAACTATCACTTACGTGACTGGTTGACCAAATTCAGTGTGATGATAAAGTAAAACCCAGATTTTTGAGGCAAGCAGATGTGTCTGAACAGGATTTAAAGGCCTGAGAAAAATTCTCAGTCTGTGCTGATGTTTTGGAAAAGAAAACTGATGGAAACTGTGAGCTCAGTGAGACCTGAAAAATAGATCAGAAAGAGAGTTACCTGCACCAAAAACCTCCTGAAAGGAACATTAAGGATGATGATCTTTTAATAAACAAAAAACCCTCATGAATGAGATAATTTTTCATAGTCCCTAAGTACAAAATTTGATTTAAGAGTAAATCCATGACTAAGACAATGTAACTACGGATTGCTGACCCTGACTGTTTGGAAGTGAAAAAAAAAAAAGCCATTGTTGGATGGTTTAAAGCAACATCTGAGAGTATGGATGTTAAACTGGCTGGAAAGCAACAGCTCAGGAACCACTTTGAGGTTTTCTGTAATTTCCATGTGGTAGAACATTGGCATCATCAGCTTCGGTTTCGGTTTCAGCTGTGATAAAATACAGGAAGATTTAAATATGATGTCTACAAACAGAAATGGCCTGTTTTATTAAAAGATGAATTCCAGGAAGTCTAAATAGTCATGATGGTTTGAGAATTGATTTTTTGCCTACTTTGTGCTTTCGGTGTGATTTTTTTTTTTGGTTGGTTGGTTTGTTTCTTTTTTTTTTTTTTTGTTAGGGATTTATTTGTTTGGGGTTTTTTTTTGTTTGTTGTTTTTTTAACAAAGATTATATTCATGAACACTTATTTTTGTCCTTCTGCTGGACCTTCTACCAAGTGTTCTCTTCTTTCTGTGCTTAACAGATGCGTGTTTTTCAGTAACACTTGTTTTCTTCCTTTCCCAGCACTTGGAAAAGTTCATAAACCAGTGAGGACTAGATCTAGGGCTTGAAGGTGCCCTGATGCCCCTTGTGAGGTTGTGGAGGTTGTGGGTTATGGGTGGTACAACACCCACGGGTGTCTGTGAACAATCCTTTCTGTGCCAGTGGGGTTTGGGAAGGAGCAGGTTGGGGTTCTGAGTCCTAGAACATAAATACACCTCGACAGCACATCCATCACCTTTCTTGTGCAACCACTCGTTGAACTAAAGATTTCATGTGAAACCCAGCAGGTTTCAGATTGGACTGGTGACCTTTTGTTTGACATAATGAGTAGCTTCATATCTCCAGATCACTTCAGGTGTTGGTGTTGAACTCTGGAGTGTGAGACTGAGCCGAGCAGAACAGATTAAATCCTGTTGCCATGTAAACATTAAGACCTTGGATTCTAAAATACACAGGTTGATGTGATGCTCCAAAGCATCTGGCAGACACTGTGGGATAGGTGAATAATCCTTTGCTGTGGCCCACACAGTGCTGCCATCTCTTTATTTATTTATATGAAGGTAGAATTTATTCACATACTTGTACCAGGAGAGGTGAGTTCAGTTCCAGAAATAGCTACACTGAGGAACAGGTGAGTAACATTATAAGCCTGTTAAATTATCGTATATTTTTTTTTCTCTTTTGCAACTCATGGAAAGTCCTGCTCTTCTCTAATGAGTTAAGACATTTTTCCTGAGCAGTGCAAACTGGAATTGATGTAATAAATTAAGAAAGTCTGAGTAGCCTGTTAAGGATAATAATTATTTCCAACTAATCATTTTTTGTTATTTCATTTTTTAGCAAAATCAGTATGTCAGAGCATTTAGTTAATGCTGGAAGATAGATGTCAGAAGGAGCAGAACTGGTTGTAAGATGTGCCACCTCCAGGAACTACAGATTTAACTCCTGCTTCACAGGGTATAACTGTCCCTTTAGTTAAGCATCAAATTCTGGATGCTTCACTGGATGCTGAGCACTACCTCCAGCTCTGGCTCCCCAGTACAAGAAAGGCATGGATCTGTTAGAGCAGGTCCAGAGAAAAGACACAAAGATACTCAGAGAGCTGAGGCACCTCTGATGTGGAGACAGGCTGAGATAGTTGGGGTTGTTCTCCCTAGAGAGGGAGAATTTATTCCAGCTTTTCAATATATCAAGGGGAGCTTAGGAGAAAGACAGAGGCTTTTTACCAAGGCCCACAGTGACAGGACATGAAGAAATGGTTTTAAACTGAAATAAGGCAGGTTTACATTTGACATATTAAAGGATTTTTTTATTATGAGGGTGGTGAGTCACTGGAACAGGTCACCCTGAGAAGTTGTGGATATACCCTCTGTGGAAGTGTTCAAGGCCAGGTTGGATGCAGCTCCCAGCAACCTGGTCTAGTGAAAGGTCCCCCTGCCCATGGCAGGGAGTTGGAATGAGGTGGTCTTTAAGGTCCCTTCCAACCCAAGTTAGATGTCTTTATATTAATTACTATATTAATAATCCTCAAGGTACTTTACCATCCTGAATTTCTTCAGAGCTTTCTGTACATGAAAGTGTTTACTCTCTGGAGAATCATTTGGTGAAGAGTAACAACTTAAATGGAAGTTATATGAAGAAATGTGTCCTTTCGGTTGTTCTGTATGAATCACAAAGAAAATCACTTCTATACAGGCTATAAGAACCAACAGTCTTTCAGAATCTCTTTACTATTCTCACAGTTCAGGTGAACTTACTGGTATTGTATCTGGAGAAACCTGAATGAATTTTCTAATACTGAATCTCTATAAAGAATGATGAATTTCTTTTTTATCTCTCAGCTGAGATGAATTTCAAAAAGTTAAGCCAAGTTTGGTAATCCCGTTTTTCTGGAGTTTTGTTTGTTTATTTGCTTTTTGTTTTTAAATCTTCCTCTCTCCCTCTGATCTTTGTCACCCCCACAATTTCCTGTACATTGTCTTTCCCTCTTTGAATGCCAAACTGGACAAGTAAGCAATTCTTTACCTCCAGCAGTGCATATTCAACCAGGGAAGTGTGGTTTTTCCCTAGTGCCCAATTTGGATTCAAGAGACTTTACTGCCCTTAATGGAGCCACCTCCATTTACGTCAGCCAAGAAGCTCAGAGGATAATGAGAGCACTGAGTGGTCTGTTCTTGACGTGGAGTATTCTTTAAACTGGGAAAGCCCACTTGGGGTTGCTCCTCACAGCTCCTCTCCGGTGCAGCTGACACAGTTCTCAGCTTCCTCACAAACCACAAGCAAAGAGGCTCCTCGAGAACAAAGTATGAGCTGAATAAACCAGGAGTTATGTCTGTGACGTTGCCATGGCAATCAAAGTTCACTCCTAATGCCAAAATGGTACAACTGTAATCACCGATCAAAGTGTCCGGTCGCCATGGCAACCCCGAAAGGCTCGGACTCCAATTGCAGTATCTCCACAACTGAAAATAAATAAATAGGGCTGGTAGTGATTTAAATAATTAGTGCTTCTATCTTTACAGTATCACCCTGTGACCGTGACCTGTTGAAGGCAATCAACTTGCTAAACCCCACCGATCAATCCCACAGCTTTGTCAATAACCAATAACCACGTTGGACAATGTTTTTGGGGGTTTTTTTCCTGCCATGTTAAAGTGTTCCATGGCCTGATGCCTGCTGGAACCTGTGTGAAACATCCTGCTACGTGGTGTGGGGGTGGCTTTGATGTTGGAGTCTGGGAATGTGCTGCCCAAGGACTTCTTCATCTGAGGCTTCAGCAGTGGTGAAAGGAGTGGAAAAAGCCTTCACAACACAAACAAGTTTTGGTAGAAGTCACTTCAAAAACCACTGTGTTATTTTCCTTTTCCTCATATGCTGTGTCTGTATGAAATGCAGCCTGAATGACTATTAACTGGGAGTCAAAAATCTCTCAAGTCCTCTGAGGAGAAGAAAATCCTTTAATATAAAGTGCACATAATTGGCAGAATGCTACTGGAGAGCTGGATTCTTGCCTAGATGTAAGTCAATCTTTTTCCCATGTCACATGCCCTGGTGATTACATTTCTGACATTGGCATTTAAAGGACTGAAAGAGTAGAAAACCAAAGTGAAAAAAAAGTTATAATTCCAATTACTTTGTGGGAGGAGAAAAATTGTATCGATCTCTCCCCTTCTTTTCCTCTGTTTCTGTCCCAGGAGAAAATAAATGGCTCTGTTCAGTTTTGTTTCTACTGATCCAAATTGGATCTCACAGCCTGTATCATGATGTCTTTTCAAACAACTTGGAAAGATTTTGCATGCACACTTTCCCCCTTAAATTGCAAGTGGTTAAAGTGTGTCTAGGGGTGGGATTTTGGGATGCATCTTGCAAATCCTAAATAATGTAGAAACCACAATGTTCCAATGAATTAAGGCACAGAAAACACTGGGATGTAGCTTATGAGAAGCTGTTTTGGTTGGAAGGGACATTAAGGATCATCTAATTTCAACCCCCTGCCATGGGCAGAGACACCTTCCATTATCCCAGGTTGCTCCAAGCCCCATCCAACCTGGTCTTGGACACTTCCAGGGGTGGGTCAGCCACAGTTTCTTTGGGCAACCTGTGCCAGGGCCTCACCAGCCTTACAGTTGAGAATTACTTCCTTATATCCAATCTAAATCTACCCTTCTGCAGTTTAAAGCCGTTCCCCTTTGTCCAATTACTCCATTTCCTTGTCCAAAATCCCTCTCCATCCCTCTTGTAGCTCCTGTAGGCGCTGAAAGAGGATCTAAGGTCTCCCCAGAGCCATCTTTTCTCCAGACTGAACAACCCCAAGTCTCTCAGCCTGTTTTTTCTTTTAACTCCTCTCTGAAACAGGATACACTTTTCAATGCAAGATGCTCAATATTTGAATCATATGTGATAAGTTTGGTTAGCCACGAGTCTGATTTCAACACTGATGAACCACCTTGAGTAGACAACAAGTCATGAAGGAAAACAAACCCTTGGAGACTTCTACCTCCACCACTTATAGCAGCAACCCCTCATTTACCCTTGCTCAGTATTTTTCAGAATCTTTCTAATAGCAGATTTAGATTTTTTTTCTTGTTGGCTAAAGCAACTGAGTTTATTGCTAATGAGAGAAAACTTGGGAGAACTCCAGGCAATAATTTTTGGATATTATATTCAGGCTCTTCCAATCCTCTATTTCTTGCTGGGAATGTTGCCAAAAATGCAAAAGATAGCAATGTTTGGAAAAGATATTTTGAGTGTTAGGCTTTTTTCTTTGCAAGTAGGTTACAGTCAAGTACAAGATGACATATGTAATATTTTTTTATGAAACTGTAGTGATAAAATCGCTTGTGCATTTTTCATTATCAATGCTGAAGGAAACAGCAAGTTATTTAAGAAACATACATGGATTAAAACTTTAATTTTTTTTTCACAGAATTATGCATTGCAATAGAAATACATAATATTACACATTTCATCTGGTCCAAGGAAACGACTGTAAATAATTTCCATTCTTTGAAAAGTTAATCAAGTATTTCCTTTTTATGATCTTATCCTGTATTCTTGCTTTTCATAACCCATGAATCATTCTGAAGCACAATGTTTTTCGGTCTGTTCCGTGAAGTTGCCATCACACTCGTCTGTCAGAAAAAAAAAAGAAATCCTTGATTAATTTTTTCTTCCTCTTGGCTGGGGCTGGAAAATATTAGAAACAAAAAAGCAGGTGCAGTGGATGATGCCAGAGGGTTTGTCCAGCCTGGGAAGTTCTCTCCAGTGGTGGTTTAAAGTGAATATCTGCACAGGGGTACTAGAACAGAGCAAACAAATGGGCACTGTATACCTTGGTTGTACTGCTCTCTCCAGACTCCTACTATTCCAGGATAAGGAATGGTTAGTGTGGAATGTATCCTCTGTTTTTTATCTTCTGTGAACTTCACAGTTCGCCCTCGGACCCAGGAAAATGTTTAGCACCCGAAATATCTGTTGGTGAGGAGTTCCACAACTAGTCGGATTTTGCACGAAGAATTGTCTCGGGGTTTGATTTATGGTTTGTGGGGGTTTGGTTTGGCTTTTTGTTTGTTTGTTTTGCTTGGGTTGGGCTTTTTGTTTGCTTGGTTTGGTTTTGTGTTTTTGTTTTTTTTTTTTTTTTTTTGGTTGGTTGGCTTTTTTTAAATCTGTTTTGAAGATATTTCCTCCCATCTTCAGTTACTGCCTCAATCCACCTCTACAGGCTTCTCACAGCTTCATGTACTTTTAGCACATCCTTCATCAGCTGTTTTATTTTCTGAACTGAATCATCCTCACATACTTGGCCTTTGCTTACACATGTGTAATTCAGCATTTCCCCTCTCCTCCCCTCTTATCCTCCTGTTCTTTTACCCTGTAGATTTTGGAGGTGGACAATCAGAACTTAACACCAAAAGGTGGATTTATATTGCACCATGCTGATATTTCGATTTTGCTCTCTATTATTTTTCTAATAATCCTCAAGTTTAGATTCTATTGGTTATTATTTGTGCCATATTTTTTCTCATCTCCTGCTCAATCAAAAGTCAGCTGGTATCAAAATACCCTTCTGTAATGCCCCACAGCAGCACTTTTTCTTTACTCAATCAAAATACTGTCATCAGCAAAATGTCAAGTCACCATTTGCCCTTTTCCTTTCTAAATCAGCTCCAAATACTTTGACCATCCTAAGTTACAGCACAACACTCAGAAGAATCTCATTGAGAATGTCATTCATTGGGAGAAATAATTGTTTATTTCAATCTTAATTTCCAGTGTTTTGTTTAACTATTTAACCAAATGATGTCCTCTTTTATTCAGGATTAGTCATTTGTCTGACAATCTGTTTAATAGATGTTTGGCCCAAGCTGTTGGTGTGTAAAAATCTATAATGAACAGAGCCTAAAAGGTTACAGTTTTCATAATATGGGAATGAATCAAGTAAGGAAAATATGACAATTTTCCCAAAATTTTTTTATCCTGTTCACATCTCTCTCAGATGAAATATTTATAAGCATTTAAATTGTAACTGGAGAAAGTTCTAAACTGTTGACCCACAATTTACATAAATATTCCCATTTCCTTGAAGAGCATTGTAAAAGGAAGAGCTTCCTCTCACCTCTTTTATCAGCATTTCTGCATTAATTGTGGAGAAAGACTCTATTTCCTTTCAGAAGAGGGACTGATTAATCACTGCTCCTACTTTTATTGGCAATGCCAGGTGTCCAACAATTTATAATATCTAATATTTTTATATAATTATTAATATTTTATTTTTCAACACACACAATGCAGTATTTTCTATTAAATAATTATGTTAAACTTTGTACTATAGGTGTAAGGTTTGTAAGGGAAATTTAACATTCCATTTAACATTAACTTCACATTAATGAGAGACATCTTAGCAAATCAAAACAACCATAACCTCACAAAGCAAAAAAACTCAACTCCCATAGACTCGTTTCAAATTTGTTCCAAAAACAGAGTGAGCAAAGTAACAGGGCAATATGTCCTGACAGTCTGGAGGTCAAATCAAATGTCATTTGTACCCTTCAGCAGATACTATTCTGTTTTTAAGAACAGTAGTTGCTATAAATACTGAATCATGGGAGGGTTTTTTATTAATTTGAAAGAAATACAAGTGTGTACCCACACTTGGGTCATATAAAACATGTTTTGATGGGCAATCTGGTAACACTTTACTGCAAAAGGAACCTCGTTGGCTACGGTGTAGCTGTGATTAAGCCTCTGTTTGAGTTCTCATTTACACCTTGTTTTCATTTAGGAGACAACAAGTATTTCTCTCAAAGTCCTACGAAATTATGGCAGTGACAGAATTTATAATTGTCACCTTTTGGTGCAGCGTGTCCTGCTTTCCAAAGCAGAATGACATCATTACACACACAGTGGAGAATGGGCACGAATCTGCCCCTTCATCAGAGACACTTTTTTCCCCTATTTTCTATTTCCCTGGGCCTGATGACACCTTCTCTGAGTCATTTGCTGAAGCAGCACAGGAGATGAGTAATTAAAGCTTTGTTGAGTGCTGAAAGATTCTCTGCACTGGAAACAAGATGTCTTTGCATATCTATAATGGCTCAAATGCATCATTCATGGAAGGGGATAACTTTCATTCAGAAATTACAGTTTTGGGAAGAGATTTCAGCTGGCATTGCATTTTAGTAGAGTTTTGTGTGTGATTCGTGTAAGAGCCAAATGTGCAAATGCATATATTTTATATATATATATATGTATGTATGTATGTGTGTGTATGTATGGCAGATGATTCAGGCTTTTATTTCCCAGATGGCTGCTGCAACCCAACTTTTCTGAAGCAATGATAATATCCATTATAGAATTTGTTACGTAAGCAGTTTTCCCTGCCACTACCTCATTAAAACATTTGTTAAGAGAGTGAGAAGGAGCTGAACTGGGTGAATCAAACCTTTGGGTGAGCACTTGTGAAAGAACAACCTTGTAATGATGCAGTTTTTGTGTAAAAGCTCAGTGAAGTAACTAAATCTGGTCATTTAAAAGCCAGCCAAAGCCTGCATGAGCCTTGAGCAGTAAAATAGAAAATAAGGCAAAGTGAAGGAGAGCAGATTTAGGTTGGATATTTGGAAGGAATTCTTGGCTATGAGGGTGGGGAGGCCCTGGCACAGGTTGCCCAGAGAAGCTGTGGCTGCCCCATCCCTGGAAGTGTTCAACAGGTTGGACGGGGCTTGGAGCAACCCGGGCTAGTGGAAGGTGTCCCTGCCCATGGCACAGGGTTGGAACTGGATGATTTTAAGGTTCCTTCCTACCCAAACCATTCTGTGATTCTATGATTCTGTGAAAGAACATTTAGCCCAAGTAAATCTCCTGTGGCTTTCTGAATTCCTGTTGTCCCCTCAGTACCCCCCATGTCTGCCCTTTGTGTCCCTTTTGCAAACTTACCAGATTACAAACCTTAAATTAAAATACAAACAAAGTGCTAAGTGGGTTAGGCAGCATTTACCAACTTAGAAAAGGGTAAGGAGAGGGTTAGGAGCACATATTTCACTCTTATCTCTCTTTTTGTGAATACTGTGCTTAGAAAAATGAGATCCTAAATGTCCTGAGTCCTCTGGGCAATATGAACACTACACATGAATGTCTAAGTTGACAGGGAAGGAAATGGCATCAGAACATGACCTGCTGCCACATTTCTTCCTCCTTTTGGTAAAGTTCAATGCAAGAAGAGAAATGAAACTTTCCAAGTCTTTCTAACTGATGAGTAAAATGGGCTGGAAAAGGAATCAGGGGGTCACAGAGGGCTGGTTTCAACAGGAAAGAGGGAAAGCATTTGAGGAACTCCCCTGGTCTGGGAGCCCATAGGCAGCCAAATAGGGATGCCAATTAAGTTCTTATACATAACAGTATTTATTTGAGAGAAGATTGAAATTCAATCCTTGACAAAACTATGTGAAGGTTTAGAAAGGGCAAGGAGCAGGAAAAAAATGATGGGAAAGTAAAGTAGCAACCCCTCCAACAAAGAGAAAGTGCTCCAGCCTTCACCTGTAGAAATTGCTCCACCCAGCTGCTGAACTGAGCCCGGAGAATGGAGACAACCTGAGAAGGGAAAAACCCTGGGAATTCAGGAGCAATTACTCAGCTCAGCTGAAAACATCAATAGTGTTTGTCAGAACAGAGTCCCAGAGACGTGGAGAATAGAAAATCTGTACCCTTTGGCTGAGCGTGGAATTGAAAGTCTGTTGGGAGCTTTCTGCTCTTTATGGCTGGGATGTTGTCAGGCTTTTCCTGCACCTGCATGAAAGGAACAGTTTTAAAGCATTTGTCACGGTTGATTTTAACAAAGGAAAGTACTGCTTTGATACCTCACCAGTAATTTGACTTTTTTATTAAACACTGTCTAAGCTCCACCTCATCCTACATATACCTGGAGTGTTTGGAAGGGTTATTGCTGGAAGTGACAGCTTCCTCCTGAGGCAGCATTTACCCAGGAGAATTAAAATGAAATGAGATTCCTCATTACATTGATCAATATGAAAATCTGCAAGTGAAACTCAAAGCTGAGGAGACTCAGATTAATTCCCAGTGTAGATGTAAGACCTCCAGGTGAACTGAAGCCCTTCTGCACGTGTCTTTATTTCTGTGTGGACTGTAGGACTATGAGCATCCTATGAACAGCTGCCTCAGCTGGGTGCCTACTCAGTCACTCCATGGCTTTTGACCCCTTACAGTGCTATTTAAAAGTGAAATAGATACTAGTAACTAATTAATAATCATAATAACCAGTGATGTACAATTTGAACCCCTCCAATCCAGAGTAACCATGTCCCACCTCCCTATGCACTCAGTGATGCTTTGGGTAATCTGGACAGGAGCTGTTTGATTTGCTCTCTGGTGCTGGATGTGGATGTTGTCTCAGATGTTCTGACTTCCCTGCCCCTTACTTGGTGTCAGAAAACAGCAACACTGTGTGTGTAACGCACCTGTGAATTGGGGATGGTGCCAAATTTTATGAGATGTGTAGGAGCTCTGGAAGAACCACCTCAGCAACGGGACATATTTCACCAGGTGACTTCAGCAGCCACTAGCAGTAAAATTCCCTGGCTAAGGCCATGCAAACCAACAATGAGGTGATTTGCTGGGCAGGAACTCTGAGCGAGTTTTAGCCCAAGGCTCTGTTCTGAAAGTTTCACAACCTCATTCCATTTAAATTCATTTCTGTGCTTCTCAATATAGTGATAATTTAAGAGAAGAGGTGCCCTTCTTCTCCATCAATACAACCCTGTAGAAGTCTGTCTTTTTTTTTTTTTTAACCATGGCTTGGGGCCATGTAGCCTGAAATGTCCAAGAACCAAACACCTTTTTTTTTTTTAACTCAAAATATATATTACAGTAGAGAAAAGAATGCTATTCCACTTCCCAACTGATTCAGGGTTGGACAGGACAGGAGTATTTGGTAATAAGGAAGCAGCCTCTAATACATGGCCTCAATGCCTCTTGCTTTAGGGGGTTAGAAATGCCCATTGATTTTCTGCTGGAATATATATTCCCTGATTTCTCAACACTGCTATTCTTTCCCATCCTCCTTTTCTGTGAGAAAAGGAGCAGCTGAATTTACTGACGAGCACAAAGAAATGGGCTGTTACATCTGCTCAGGTGGCTGTGATTTGTCTTGAAAAAATACAGTTCTTTAGATTAAGTGTCCGAGTGAGTTTTCTACTGCTGTATAAAAGTATAAAGTGAATCCAACTGAAATAAATAGAAAGAATATGGGGCCTCTTAGTACCAGGTAAAAGCTCTGATCTAAAATAGCAGCTTGAGATACCCCTCCTTTTAGCTTTTAGCAGAGTAATAACCTAGTTGCCTAGTCAATTTTAAACTACTATGTAGATTTAGGTTTTTTAATAAAAGGTTCTTTTTCTTTTTCCTCTTCAGTTTGTTTTTTTCCCCTTCTCTTCCCCTTTGCAATATATTTTGAATAAACCTTTCTTTCCAGTGCCTGTCTTGCCCAACCATCACCTGCTGGCTGTTTTTAGTGATGCTACACCATGGGTTTTTTATATATCTCAGACTGATCTTAAATAAAAATGCTGTGCTAAAATACTGTGACTATTTTTGGTTGAAAATCCCAACTGAATGTGCGTGGATACATTCAGACATTTCCATACATTTCTAGAAATGCAGCTGCTTTGAGTGTCCAAAATGACAAGGAAATGAGGAATTTTTTTCAATTAGAGAAATGTCTTAAAGTTGAAGCCAGGCTTAGAGTTTCACAGAAGAGATTGTGACCTGGACATGTACTCTGAGAAAAGATATTGCCCTGAAAACCTGCTGGAGCTGTGCTGGGAAGTGAGAGATGTGAGCTCCTCACCTTGATTTAGGAAAGAAATTTAAGAGAGTATTTAAGTCACAAAGTCAACAATGCTTTAGTGGGTAAGCTGAGCCAGAATTGTAGACATGTGACTGAGCATTTTAGGGCAGTGTTTTAATAAAAAAAAAATTCATCTGAGCTGAGATATAAACTCATATGAATGTAATGCATGACAAGACTTGTCTGTGCCTTCCTTAAGTCTAAAATGTGCCTGAAAACTGTGAAACAGTTCTTTCTTTCCTGCATCTCTCACAGCTGGTACATCCAGCTGATTACCTCTGATGGTTGTACCACTCATTGGGAGGTCTCACTCCACAATTCCCTGGAGGTTCTTGCTGCCTGTGTGGGGATGTACACCCAGTGTGAACACAGGGGATCCACGACAGTGCTGTCTTACCTGTGCTGGACCAAAGGCAGGTTCAAAATGAGTCTTCACAAAATCACAAAGCAGTGTGGGATCTTCAAAGGTCATCCAAGCCATCCTTGAAAGGTCATCCTTCAATAAGCAGGGACATCTTCAGCTAGACCAGGTTACTCAGAGCCTCGTCCAGCCTGACCTTGAATGTTTCCAGGGATGTTTCCAGGCTTATAAAAAGAGCAGATAGTGACAGGAAAAAGGTCAGGTGTTTTAAACTGACAGAGGGCAGGTTTAGATTCGGTTTTAGGAAGAAATTCTTTAGTCAAGGGGTGTTGAAACCCTGGCACAGTTTGCCCAGAGAAGGTGTGGATTCCTGGAAGTGTTCAAGGCCAAGTTTGAGCTTGGAGAAACCTGGGACAGTGGAAGGTGTACCTGCCCATGGCAGGGTTTTAGAACAAGATGATCTTTAAATCCCTCCCAACCCAAACTATTCTGTGATTTTATGACTCTGCCATTCTATTTGTGCTATTTTGTTGGTGTTTTACTTCCTAAAAATGATAATTTCCCACATTTTAGAACACTTCCAGGCATTAATCCTCAGATCCCTCCTAAGGAAATCTGGTTCTCATAGAACATCTCGAGCCTTTCATGTTTTTACCAAGAATGAAGCCTGATACTGATATTGATATTGATATTGATATTGATATTGAAAGTTAGTCCTTGCATGTCTTTGTAAATAATGACAAAATAAAAAAGGAGCCGTGTTAACATGCCTTGTTTTTACCTCTGAGAGCTCCAAGTCACTGATCTGCTGCTGTATATTTCCATAGAATTTTCAATAGGAAGCACGGTGTGGTCCTTGCTGTGTCTGCCTCTCATCTCATCTGTGGCTCTCTGCAGTCTCACACATAGTCTCTTCCACATGTCTGAAATTCTCTGTGTGGACGTTTTTGTCCCTTCTTAAAATATGCTTCTGCCATGAAGCACAACACAAGTGTCTTGCCAAAACCTCCACCCATCTCACTTTCCATCTGCTGTGTCTTTTCTCCCCATTTGGACACAAGCACCTAATTTTAGACACATCCTATCAAACTCCAGGCGTTCAGCTGAAGCCTAAGTTAGAATCCTCGTCATCAAATTGTCCTTCTATTATGGACAAAGGTTAAAAAACATGCTTATTTTTCTCTTTCTTTCCTTCTTTCTTTGCACTGGCTTAAAGGGGATCTGCAGTGCTTGCCTTGCTGGTTCTTTAGGAGAGAGGAGATGAATACAAACTCAGCTGGTTTACTTTTCAATTTGTTTTCCCTGGTGCCCTTACCTTTATACTTAAGAGTAAACAGGAAATATTTTTTATTAGTGTGTAAATAATATTGAAATCTGTAGATTTTTTTAAAGGATGAGAATATTAAGGTTGCTGTCAGAGGTTGGGCTTCAGAGAGATGTCACTTGCTTTAAGTAAAGTTTTGTACACCTTGTACATGAGCTAAACTACATATTAAATAGAAAATAATTCAATAATTCTATTTATATCAGAGCTTGATATCATGAAATATTCTAGAGTGTTTTTTCAATTGGTCAATTTTCATCTTATCTTATATTTTTATGAAACAACTTTTTTTTTTGTTGTTCAAAGACAAACCCACTCTAAATTTCTTTTTCTCGGATTATCCAAAATATCATGTTCTTGGCACTTTTTCTTTTCCAAGAAAAGAACAACACTGAGATGTCACCACTTCCTACATGAAACTCTAACGTACAATTTAATTTCCTTCTCAGTTTAAAGAGTCTTTTCAACTTTGGCTAAAGCTGTTATCATGTAAGCAAATACCTGTAGCTAAGATTTTCTCTTGGATAAATCATAGTATTAACTAAAAGCTATACAAGTACTGACTGGTAGATGTCAAAAACAAACTCCTTCTACCTCAGCTCCCTCTGTGCCAGAAATGATTATTTATATAAATTTCCATATGACCAATTCCAGTGCTTTTATCTTTATTTTGTCTTAATTCTAGTGCTTCAGTTTTCTTAAGTTATGGCTTGATAGGGGCTTTAAATCAAGGTAGAACAACCTGGGATTAGAACCATCATGTAACTGGAAATCATCCCTTTTATGGTTTTGTAGTTGTTGGGGCATTTTTGTTTGTTAGTTTTAGGTTGGTTTTTTTTTGTTTGTTTATTATTTTGTTTGGTTGTTGTTGTTGTTTTGGTGGGGTTTTGTGTTTTGATTTGTTGGGGTTTTTTTAAGCACTGTGCATATGTTTTTTTGCCACATTCTACCAGAGCCCTCTACTGAGGCCTTCAGCACGTCAGACGTGTTCTCTGCATGTGCAAAACATTGGAGCTTAAAGGAAAATGTTTTAAAGCTGTCAGGAAACTGTCGTTTTCCAGATGGCTAATCAAATGGAGGACACAGTCACACAGGGACTGCCTCCAAAGAGATGCATTAATAATGGATGCTGCTCACTTGTGGTGGAATGGGACAGAGACAAAGCAAAGAGAATAAAGCTGGTGCTGAGCATGCTGTAATTAGGGCTTTTTAAAGCTCCCTGTTCCTCCTCTGAAAGCCTGTCATTCATTCTAGATGTGCAAATATCATGATAGATTATTTAAGGGACACTTGCCTGGAACAGCAACTGAAACTGCCACCAGGTTCTGAAGTCGTGGATTTAAAAGCAGACTATGAAAAGTTTGGTTTCAACCAAGGGAGCTGCTTTGCCATGAGCAAAGATTCATAAATGAAGGATTATTCTCTGCTCATTCTCCTCCAGCTGAGCTCTGTAAAACCTCCTTAATGAGACATTCACCAGAAGGAGGTTCCCCCTGTATCCACCTGGTTCAGTGCTGGTGTTTCTGCACCACTTTGTAGAGCAAGACTTCAAAGTGCTGCACAAAGTTCAGGAGCTTCTTGCCAGATGCTTGGGAGCACTGGAGACCTCCATGGCCATGAAGTCCCAGCGAGGTCACTCCAAGATCAAGTGCCACAAGGCTCCTGGGGAGCAGGGAGGTGTAATGACCCTCCAGACAGGGCTGGCTGACCTAAAGCATTGGTTGAAGCACAATATAAACTTTGAATCTGAGTTGTACTCAGCTGTTTCTGCTGCTCCTCTCTGGAGATGACTGTCCTTTTCACAAAGACACCAGATGGGAATCCACGCTTGCGTCTCTGTTAACAGTTTGTCATATTATTTTTTTTTTTTAAGCATGAAAAATAGTCAGTCTGGTGCTTCCAGGCCTGATAGTAAATTAATGGTGTTTTTCTGCTTTCTTCTCTGTAGTCTTGGCAAACTTGTGCTTAGATAGAAAAACCAGCCATCACATAGTACAATTTAGGGAGTAGGGATCTGATGTGTTAAAAGCTTCCAATATACATCCACAATTCCATGCAGAAGGGGAGATAAATCCCCTTAGGCATCCAGTAAAGCTTGTGTATGTTGAATTTTACAAATAGAAGATGCAAAGCCATGTCTCTACTTGCTATAATTTGATTGTCTCCGCTACCTGGCAATGTAAGGGTGAACTGAGCTCTGGAAGCTCATGAGGAGCTCCATAATTGTTTGGATTTCTGACTTCTGTGCTGCATTTTCTCTGTTATTACCACCCTTCACAGCTGTGACCTTCACACATCTCAGTCCCACTTCTTGATAACCTCAGAGACAGAATCTCAACTTCAGGCTTTCTTTCCTCACTCAAAGTTAGAAACTGAGATTCAGCATAAAGTTTACTCCGACTTATGGCTGAATTTTGAAGAGTCCTGGCTTATTATTTATTTTTTCCCCTTGGTGCAGACGTGACTTGAACTTCAGTGCAGCTCTGGCTTGACCATTTTTGTCCTTTTGACACCAGAAATTCCGAGTGAAATGCAGGAGGATGCAGAAATAAATATTAATGATGAAAAAACTGGTGCTGATTGAAGGAGGAGAGAAAACTTATGGGAGTTAAAGCACGAAAGGTTCTGAATGGATATAAAGAGAAACATTTTACCTGTGAGGACAATCAAGGAGTTAAATTGGCTGCTCAGAGAGGTTGAGCAGCCTCAGGCTTGGAAGTTTTCAAGACCCAACTGGGTAAAACCTTGAGCAACTGGTTCTGATCTCAGGATTGACCTTGCTTTGAGCAAGAGGTTGGAGTCGTGCCATCCTGACACCACTCACAGTCTCAACTATCCTGTAATAACAATTTCAAGCAAACTGAACACCATAAAAAATAATCCTGAGAGACTTGAAAAAGGGCACCTAGATATTATATCCATTGAATATTGTAGTAATATTTCTTTTTATTGACTGTAGTAGACTTCTCGTGAAATTCTGAACTATAAATTCCTTTTAAGACGTTCTTTCTGCTGTAAATTGTCAGTAAGCTGATAAACATGCAGGGTCAGCCTCCTGGTGCAAGCCCATGATCCCCACATGTTTCTGCTTTGGTCATTTCTTTCCCTTCAAGCAAAAGTTGTAATTTATCTGTTTCACAGAATTGTTTGCACTCAGTCTGAAGTCTCATGACTCAAACTACAAAGACATTAAATACATTTTAATTCAAATGTGTTTATCAAATAAATCCTTTGTTATTTTTCTTGTTTCATTCAAGGACCTTAAAAAAAACCTGAAAGAGCTTGAAACCTAAATGATAGGTTTGTACTGAACTTAAAAGAACAAGTTTTCTGTTTCAGGATGAGTTGTTTCTTTTCCTTTCTTACTTTGAAATAGCAAAAATGGAGCAAAAACTAATTTTTGTGCTTGAGATTTGGCAAATGCTGACAAATAATCTTTTTTTCTGCTTTTTTTTCCCCACACAAATCCCTTTGTAAGCAGTAAATTCCTCACTAAATCTGAATAAGTCTGTTCCCTGGTTTAGTTATCATGGTTTTCCTGTACCTTTCCCTCCCTATTATCTGACACACTGCAAGGAGAAGGGAATTCATCATCCCCAGGGGGTGAAGATTGGCATCTCCTTGGCAAAGAAAAGAGAGAGGAGGAAGATGGCTGTGTCACTTTGGTTGTCTGTGCTTTCTGTGGCAGTGCTGCTCATGTTTGATTAGCCTGCTTAATGAAGAACATCTTGTTAAAATTAAAGATCTGTAGTGTTTAGCATAATCTTGCCAATAGTTAATTAGTGTATTGACAGGAGAACGGGTTGGATTCCGCTTTTCAGCAGCATCTTCTCCCCTGCCCAGGTCCCTCCTGCCAAAATAAAGATCTTTCCAGTCGCAACATGTTTGGGAGCCATATGACATGTCTGTGAAGGCTGCCTGGGAGCACTGGTGCACAGGGAAGATACGTGTGTTATTATACAAATCCTGTGGGAAACCTGGAAGCAGAGGAGCTGCAGGGCTAGGGGATCCTCTGTGTCACTAATTTATCACATAGATACAGATTTCACATCCTTTAATGCTATTTAAGCAGGTTCTGATGTTCACTCGTGCTTTTGAACAGGAGCTCATTGGTACAAAAGCTTCATTTATAATCTCAATTTCAGGAGTAACTGCTTTGTTTGCCCTCTTTGTGCTGACTGAAGTACTAAGGGTGTGATCTTTAGCCTCCCCTAGTGCAGCTTTGGGATTTTGATGGGGCTTCACAGGTTCATATCTCTTGCCTGGTGCTTTTCAGTGAAGAGAGAGATGTGATTCAAGAGCAGCTTTGACCTAAATTGCTGAGAGCTCTGCTCGACACCACAATGTGGGATGAATGGGAGGTGGCAGAGGGTGACAGAGCCCCCCTAAGTCCTCCTCAACCAGCAGTGTTTCAGTTCTGCATTCAGACAGCACAGTGGAGCTCACAGGATAGCTCAGTGCCAGTAAAACCTTTCCAGCTGCACCAACCCTACTCCCACACTCATCTTCTACCACGTCCAGTCCAACTCACCCGTTGGATCATTTAACCCTGAATAGTGAGAAAACTACTTCTGTGAGGAAAGGACTGATTTATTTAATTAATTAATTAATTAATTAATTGTTTATTGTAATTTCAGGGAAAAATTTAGTGAGTGTTTGTTTTTAATTTCAGTGTAGCAAAGAAAATGTGACCAGCGATGGAGCTGGTACCGATGAGGGACTCAAATCATATATTTGGGTGGAAGACAAATAGTGGGGAAGTGGAGAATCTTTTCGTGACTGTAAGGTGAGGATATGTCAGGGTTGTTATGTTATATGAATCAGGCAGGGGCAATGTTTGCATTTGTCTTTGGAGGCAGTTGCCTCATTCTCTTGACTATGAAAGATGCTGAGGTCTTTAATGCAAGCAAGATACTGCCTGAAATTAAATAGTTTATTAGGTCTTCTTCTCCTTGTAGAGTTTATAATGGCCCAGCCTGACCTTAAATTTGTTTGCAAAAGTTTGATTGTGTGCTCTTAAATCAGTTAGCAAGTCACTTTATGAATAAATGCATTAAAAAGAAAGACTCTTGTAACAGGCTATATTTTATGTCTTTGCTCAGGATACCACTAAAATAGCATGGCTACAACTTTTGGCAGTTCTATCAATGTCAAATTAGACCCTGGCTCATTAATTGCTGCCCAACAGTTGGTGTTATAATGGCTCAATGATTTACATTTTGAAGGCTTTAATTTCTGTTCAGTTTAATCATCTGCAGGCAGGAGCCTGTAGTCATCTCCTCAGTGTGGTTCTGACAGGCTCTGCTGGGTCGGTGTGGGCTCTTCAATGTGAGATGTGAAAACCAACCCTTCAGTGACTGCCTGGATGTTAAAAGGAATTTCACTAAAACAGCATGTAAGGGAAAAATACAATAAATAAATAAATAAATGAAAAAGATAAAAGGGCACACTGATACTTGAAGCAGAAAAGTTTATCTTCTGATGATACGAGATCTTGGAGGACAAGAATCAATAATAACAGAGGTCTGGAAATGCAAACTGTTGAACATTTCAGGGGATTTTTGGTGTGTGTTTGCTGCTGGACTGAGTAACTGATAGATAAATAACTGGTAGATAAATAAGGCAAGTTATTCAGAAAACATTTCTGAGTTGTTCAAGACATGATAAAGGGGTCAGGACTTCTACAGGAGAGTGATTTCACCCAGTGATGCTCAGGGTACCTTGGTCCATCCAGAAATGGTTCCATTTGTGAGGAAGTTGTTCTTTTGTAGAATCTCAGAATGGTTTAGATTGGAAGGGACCTTAAAGATCATTCTGTTCCAAACCCTCTGCCATGGGCAGGGACACCTTCCACTAGACCAGGTTGCTCAGAGCCCCGTCCAACCCAGCCTTGAATCTCCTTCTCTCCTCTCTTTTTCCAAACCTACAACTCCTAAGAAAGTAACACCTAGAGATGTGTCTACTCCTTCTTACTAAAGTCAGGGGAAACTCCCTATATTCCACATCCTTGAGGCCCTACCTAGGTGAATTTTTGCTATAAAGTGTACAGGAAATAAAAAAATCAATTGTAAAACTGCTCCTAGTGCATCTATTTTCATGTGACAACATGACTTCTGAGTTTCCAAGAAGGTTGGATCTCATGGGTGAATTTACTGTGATTTCTCATGAATGAAATGAGGGAGACATTATGTCCTTTATGCCACTTTCATATCCGGGAAGGAAAGCAAAAATAACAGCAGGAATGTTATCCCTACGTGAAAACATCTTAAGAACTTCTGAGTGCGCGAGAGAAAATAAGCTGGTGGTAATCTCTGTGAAAAATAAAACCAATCACTGAACAAAACTAAGAAATCGATCTCCTGTGTAGCTAAAATGATTTCCTTTGCAGGCTTTTTTGGTATAATTCTGCAGTAAGAACATAATTTGCTGTGAACTTCGATGTGAGGATTTAAACTAAGAAAACTGAAGTGGCCGAATCAGTTTGAGAAAAGCTCTTGTTTCCTGCCCTGCACAGGGCTCAGCACAGAGCCAGCAAACAAGTGTGTGGTGTGAGTTCTGCTCCCTCAAAAATTAGCTTGGGACAGGAGCTGTTAAGCATTGTGGCCTGACCCATGATTGCATCCAAAAATATCACAACATCTGGTTCTTACAATATTCACTTTTAACTCCACTGATGTGTGGACATTTCTGGCTCTCTGAGCAGCAATAAAAAAAAAAAAAAAAAACAAGGGGGGAGAGTTCAGTCCCTCTTCCCTTCCTGGTTTCAAGCAAAACAAAAGGTTTGGCTCTAAGTTCATGCAACTTTTATTGGTGAGCTCAGCTGAGAGTTTTGACTTGCTTCATCACCTCTCCCTCCTGCTCTGTCCCTGCACTTGGAGTTATTCAGTTGATGTGGAGAGATGGGAGGGAATGAGGAAAGGCAGACAAGGACAAGACAATCCAGCTTTGGCTGGAAGAGTAAAGCAGGTGAAGGGGTTGGGGCAGTTCTTAGTGGACCCCACTCAGTGCTCCTCTGAAAAAAAATTGCCTCCAGTTCATAGGAACACAGAATTACAGAATTACAGAATCATTAAGGTGGGAAAAGACCACTGAGATCATTGAGTCCAAACATTAACCTTGTTCACCACCCAACCATGTCCCCAGATGCCACATCCACACATTTTTTTGAACACTTTCAAGGATAGTGTCTCCACCACGTCCCTTTGCAGCCCTGTTCCAAGGCCTGACCACCCTTTTGGAGAAGAAATTGTTTCCTAATACCAAGTCTAAACCTTCCTTGAAGCAACTTTCCTCTCATCCTGCCGCCTGTTACCTGGGAGAAGAGACCAACCTCCACCTTGCCAGAGTCTCTTCTCAGGGAGTTGTAAAGAGTTATCAGGTCCCTCTGAGCCTCCTTTTCTCCAGGCTGAGTCCCCCCCAGCTCCCTCAGCTGCTCCTCATCAGACTTGTGCTCCAGACCCTTCCCCAGCTCTGTTCCCTTCCCTGAACAAGCTCCAGCACCTCAATGTCTTTCTTGTCATGAGGTGCCCAAAACTGAGCACAGGATTCAAGGTGCTGCCTCACTCATGCAAATTTCAGGGGCACAGTCACTTTTCTTTCTTGCTTTTGCTTTTAAAGCAGATGTGTGGCAAAATGCCCTGTGCAGGCAAATGGGATACCTAGAAGGTAAGGAAGAGAGGATTTTAAATCTCTGTTGGTAATGCATGACATTTGCTTTAGGCTTGTCATGCTCTTTCTTTAGGTACTTCGATTTTATCCTCTTATGAGGAAAAAATGAATCTTCCGTGCTGTTATAATTCTGTCTTCAGAACTTGAACTTGCTTCTGTCAAGCAGAAGTGCTGTATTTTGGGTTGGTTTTTTTGCTGTTGCTTCCCTTTCAAGGTATATTCATTTCTACAGCGGAGATCTAAGCTGGCTAGAGATCAAATTATGTCTATAATGTTTGTGTGGGTCTCTGTCCTCTTCCTTCATGTTATTTGTCATTCTCTACAACTCCCTGACAGGAGGTTGTAGCTGAGTGGGGGTTGGTCTCTTCTACCAGGTTAACAAGTGGCAGGACCAGAGAAAACAGAAAATGGATATTATAAAACATTTCTCACCAAAAGGGTTGTCAAGGATTGGAAGAGGCTGCCCAGGGCAGTGGTGGAGTCACCATCCCTGGAGGTGTTTAAAAGGTGTGTGGATGTGGCACTTGGGGACATGGGTTAGTGGTGGCCTTGGCAGTGCTGGGTTAATGATTGGACTTGATGATCTTAGAGGTCTTTTCCAAGTCAAGTGATTCTTTGAAACCATGATTTCTAAGGGAGGCCTCTGGCATATAATAGAAGCTCCTGTTTTTTTAAAGAGGGTGTTTATAAATGAAGCAAATCAGGGAGTTGAGTGCTTATGACTCCATCCCTTAATCTGGCAGCTTTGGAAAGGAAGTAAGAAAAAAACCTTCAGAATGAAATCAGGTAGGAAAGGGCTCTTGCCTGAATGTTGGGGCATCTGAAAACGATGCTTTGTCTTCTCATAGTCTCTGCAGCCTCTGATCTGTTTAATCACCTGAGGGTTTTTTACCTCAGTTTTCCATTCTCTACTTTGTTTACAGATATTGTTGATATCTGTGAAAAAATACTCTATATAAGCCCAGGGGTAAGAGGTATGAATGAAAAAAGGGGTGCAGGGAAGTCTTTATGTCAGTGCTCTGAGCTTTATGCTTCAAATTGCATCTGCAAGCCATTAGTCTCAATATATAGTGCTTAATATATATATTAACACAGTACCATGTTTTTATGAAGTCTGTGTCAAAAGCAACAGCTTCTACCTGTGGATTTACATGTTTATTCATATTATAATATTCATATTATTTATGTAAATAGTATTATTATACCAGTAGATCACTTGTTGATGTCAGGCATTGTCTGCAGAACTGGGGAAATGCATGGCCACTAAAGGAGCTGTGCACCATTGGCTCTGAAATCTTCCCTGCTACCACCCAAGGATTTTTCTGTGAAAGGGTTAAAAGTTTAGTGTCCACAGGACAGCCAGCTTTCTCCTTCCCCTGGATAAAAAACAAGTGGAAATTTTCTGGGTTGAAATTGGTGGTGAGTGTGTGTGTGTGTGTCTCACGTCAGATTTTCTGAGGACGTAGAAAGCATGGGGAAAAGCCATCAGCTGGGTTTTGTCACAGATGCACAATGTTTAGAGCAAGGAGGAAAGAACAGACCATTTAGGCTGGTCCCTTGCACGGGCTTGCCATAAAAAATTGTTTATTCTGGCTGCAGCTTACTGTCCAGCCCTTGTTAACAAATTCCAGGCTGGGAGTTGAGATTTAATGCTCTAAAGGGCATGTGATTTCTAAGGCGAGGAGCTGAGAAACACCTGCTTGCAGTGCATGTTGCAGACTTGTTTAAGCCATAGAGTTTTCCTTTCCTCTAAAATATCTATCCTGCATTTTTTATGAATGGATCACAGCCTACAGATGAAAAGTGCCAGTTGCCCAAAGAAAAGAGCTCATTTGTGAAAGCAAGTGAAGAAGTTGCTGGTATTTAAGGCCTCATCCAAAGTGCTCTAAGTGCAGGATGCAGCCTAAATCATTACTGGGCTTTCCACAAACACTGTAAATACCATGTTGCCTCATTGATATTTGTGAGTGACACACTGAGAGCTGATGGAGGCTCTTTTTTTTTTTTTTCTTTTTTTGCAGCTTAGCAACAAGCAATGAGTGGCAAATTCCTCTGCTCTTCAAAATCAATGCCACTTTTCTGGATCATTTCCTCCTCTTCACCATCATCTGTCAGAACAGCAAATTGACAACGTGCTCCCAGGGGCAGCGTGGGGTCTGTTGCAAACCTTGATGTTTAGAGGATGAATTTAACCTTTTCAAAGTCAAATATGGTATGGTTTTGGATCCCACGTAAGCATTAGCTTGCTTTTGACACTGTTAATCTGGATGCCTTTTGTGGTCCATTAAGCTTTTCCTTTTGCATGGAAAATACCACAGTGAGGACACACTCTGGTTGACTCACACCCCAGAAATACAGGTTTGTTATTGTTGCCATTGATTATTGTAATACCTGTGAACCCTCAGCAGGGTTTTGTGATCCTGGTGTGCGAGCCAGGATTAAAAATAGCCTCTCTCCTCGGGAATTGTGTGTGGTGACAAAAAGCAGACAGAGAAGGGACACTGGTGAGTGGGTGGGCACAGGGAAAATGAGGAAAATGGCTGGTTGTCACAGTGATGGGATATGGCTGACAAAGCTACCTGAGATCAGCAGTGTGGGGGATTTAGTGGGAATTGGAAGGAAAAAAGGTAAGTCTCCAGGTTTATGAGCCAGAATTGCCATTATATTTTCTTGGGATGACCCCAGGCAACGGGGATGCTGGAGTCTGCTGGAAGTTGAAGCTGAACTTTGAAAACCCTGTTTGCTAATTAAAGGTGTCAGTTGCTACTCAATCATTTAATGAATTCATTAAGCATAATCAGAGGGAGGATGCTTGACTAGGGCCACCATTTTAGAGAGAAGTCAGATGCATGGGAAAACCAGAAGGTTGTACCTCCAGGCAGCTGCCTGCTCCTACAGCAGAGAGAAAAATCACATCAACAATTCTTCTGAGCCTTGACAACTGAAGTCCTTTGCTTTTGTTTAGAAGACTCTGAGGCATGAGTTCAAATTTGTAATTTTTTTTCTAAACCTCCCATTCCTGCCTATCTCTGTACAAAACTTCCCACTCAAACTACTTTTGCCTGCTCTGCCTTGCTTATTTATTGACACTGGAGGAGACAAGTGACTGGTATTTGATAGAAAGAGAAGATGGTGTCAGTTTAGATAATGTGGAAACCCAACAAATAAAGAAAATTATATTTCTGATCACTGTGAGCAAAGCACAGTTTGGCCCAGCCAGGGAGGAGGCTTTCGAAATTCCTGAGATACAAGAAGGAGAGATCTGAGTTATAACTTTTGCTCTGTGCAAATTAAAAAGAAGGTGGAGGTGTTAGAATTATCATGCAGAAAATGTCAACAAAACTAAATCAGGTTGGAAGGGAAAAAGAAGCTATTTTTGAGATGAAAGGATGGTGCTGTCCAAAGTGACTGAGTAAAAACAATTCTGAAGGGTGGACTAAAGGAGTTTTAGGATTATTTGGTCTCCTATTAAGACCAGACAACCTTGTAGAGAAGAAAAAAATACTTCACAGTCTGTTTCTTGAGCAAGTCTCAGTGAGTTTAGTGAGCCAGTAAAGTATCTGCTCCACGACTAGGTGGGGCAGAGAGAATTCAGTAAAGGTTTGGGTCAAACATATGAATTCCCTGTGTTTGAGTTAACCAGTAATAATTTGTTTCTGGAACTTTGAAACTTATTTCATCTTCAAATATCTAAGTTGCTACTGTTCAGGAGATTTTCAGTGCTGGCTGTTGGGTTTGATTATTGTTTTATCTTCTGATAACTCTCACAAACCACAGTTGGCACCTCAGTGTCCCACTGGGTGGGTTTGTCACCAGTCACATCTTCATTACATTTACTGCCAGTCCTGAGTCTTGCCTGTTTGCTGCTTTGCTTCTTGAGTCTGACTCTGGTTTTGGTCTGTCTTTGGATGGATGAACCCCTTGCAACAGAGGGTCTTGACAAGAAACAAAATGCTCTTTAACAGGCACAGAGTCCTTCTCAGAAAAAAAGAGGCTTCTTGGTAAAGGCTCTTCCCTTCCCTGAAAACTCTCCCAGAACCATCTTTTCTCAAAATTTACTTGCTGTCTAGGCTGGAGGCTGCAACATTTGGGTAGTGAGACTCTTTAGTGATGGGTGAGGTTAGGCAGTACAGCAGCTTAACCTGTACCCACATCATTGCAATGAGATCCTCTGTGTGCTCTCAAATATTTCAGAAAGGATAAGCAAAGTTTTACTCTTGCAGACAGAATTGCAGAGGGGCTGGGGAGAAAGTCTATCTTCCTGGGCTACCCCTGTGTTGACCTTCTGAGCCTCTGCAGTTTGTGATTTTGGCCTTCTTTGCTGTTGTTGCTCTAACGAATGAGGCTACGAGGGAATATTCAGGTATCCCTTGTTCCAGGGAACCTTATCATTTGCTGAGGTCTTATGGCTCTTGAATAACTTGAGACTGGGTTTCTGAAGACATACTAATCCAGTCAAAGGAAAAAGAAGGGTAACTAAAAATGTAGATGAGGCTGTGCTATCACTCTCAGGGTAATTCCTCCAGGAAAACTTATGGGAGCCATATCAGCTCTTGGAAGTTCAGCTGATAATCTGCATAGGCTGGTCTTCTTTTTTTTAAAGGGTAAAAGTGTATTTCATAAGAGCAGCTTTAAAAATTAAATGTGACTTTTGCTATCTGTGAGCAGCCAGGCTTT
Source organism: Corapipo altera (assembly GCF_003945725.1). Lineage (NCBI taxonomy): Eukaryota > Metazoa > Chordata > Aves > Passeriformes > Pipridae > Corapipo > Corapipo altera. The sequence goes on from NW_020884937.1 coordinate 1,773,326, forward strand.
GTGCTTCTCACAAATCATGATCACTGCACCATTCAGCTGCAAAGACAAAAAAAGACCCCACAGTTCAGCAACTGAAAAAATGAGAATTGCATGAGAAAATTCCAGCCTTCACCTGGGAAGTGTGCTGACTTCCTTGAAGTGAGTGCAAAGCAGTAACAGAATGGGAATTTTAATATTATACAAGGTTTTCCATCAGGGAATAAAGTAGTGACCACACTGTTGGTCTTTGCTTTCGTTTTTGGCTTGATGTAATAACTGTAACTGAGGAAGACCAATCTCTTTTGTTTGTTTCCAGACTTTTTACCTTCTGCTGGGTGGCAGAAAATTGTTGCAGTGAGTTGCCTTTTTGATGTCAAGTTGGTGAGAATGATCTTGTACAATGTGCATCTGAATTAACTTGGGGAAGACAATTGCATCTTGAAAAGTGACAGATTTTATCTGCCTCAGTTTTAACAACTATTACTTTAGATCAGAAGTGCACTCTAAAAGTGACTCTCCCAATTCTCCATGGTTTCCATGCTGTGTTTTGCATCATGGAGAGATGTCAAAGTAAATCAGCTGAATTCCTTTTGGGTGCAAAATGACTGGAAGATGCATTTCTGACAAACATGTAAAATGCCAGTGGACAAAAGGATGGGATAGCTCAAAATAAAACCTTCTGAAGAGTGCACAGTGTGGACACTCTCTTTTCAACACTAATTATTGTGCTCAACAAAGCTGCTCCAGGGTTGCAGGACTTGTTAAAGTAGACATAGAGCAAACATGTCAAGAGAGATACTGGCAATTAAATTAGAAACAAAGCAGTGAAGTGAAGAGCTGTAAAAGAATGCCTGCCTTAAATATTTCCAGCTTTTCAGAGAGCAAATGTGGGATTGCCCTCTTCTATAATCAGCAGATTTGATGACGAAGTTTTCACTGAACTTTTCATGTTACCTTTGAAGACTTGGGCTAGATTAATCTTCTTCTGAACTGAATTCCTGTCACCAGTCCAGAGGGGAGAGAAAAAAAAGAAAGAAAATTACTTAGAGCTTTCACTGCAGATGAAAGCACCCAGAAGCACCTCTGTTCTTCTTCTTTCAAAGGGAGCATTTCAGAAGCACTGGGCTGATTTCTTGCTCTCAGAGTTATCACAGGTAAGTGAGAACATCTCAGAAAGGAAAGGGGAAGGCCTTGCTTGGAGGTCGTGAGTTACCTCTGAGTAAATTAAGTAAATTACACAGCTGCCACTTTTTCCACTTTTCAAGCCTGCTGGTGACAGCACGAGCCCACTGCCACCCTCCAAGGAAAAACCAGGAATTCCTGTCCTTTTAGTGTACGACTTTCCCTTTGGGAGACACAAGGGCTGAGTGCCACTTGTAGGTGATGATACTTCAAACAGTCCAAGTACTTACCCTTTATACTGAGGAGGAGGAGAAAACTTGCTCAGCTTGTTCAGCTGCTCAAGCACCTTTCAGAATTTCTCACCTGCCATGTGGCTGATGAATCTGAGGTGATCCTTTCACTGGCTGGAAACAGCACTGGGAACAAAGGTAGAAGTCCTTGGCATAGCCAGTGCAAGAGCATCTTCACAGGAAATTCCACAGCTCTCAGCAGCCTGAAAAAATAACACTCTGCTGTGGCTCATCTGGAGGAGAAAGCAGGTATTGAATGCACACAGTCTTACTAAATAGTTTGTTTCTTAAGAGAATTGCTTAGATGGGTTAAATGATCTTTTTCACCTCTATCATCATTTGTATAATAGATAAAAATTAATTAGGAGGTTTTTTAAGTGTGATTTTTGCTCAGATTTCTTTTATGTCTTTGAAAACTGAGTAAAACACTCTGAAACCCACAGCTACAGGATACAGTGTCACTAATTTCTTTTGTAAGAAAGTCACTTTCAATTAAATTGTGAGTCTTAGCAACCTTGCGTCTGCAGCTTATTTCCCTCAAGCTCTGTCCATGGTCCTGTTAATCTTTTTATGGTATTACTGGTGTCTGCAAGTCAAATTGTACTTTTGAACAGACAAAAACCTGATCTAGATGCACTTACTGCTTTGGTTTCCAGCTGAGGAACAAAGTAAGAAGAGAAGTCTTCTTTAGAAAAATTAAAATATTGTCATTTTTACGGTTTAATTAGCAAAAAGAGGGGAAAAAAATGTTGTGAACTACTGAGATCTGGCAGAACTGTGTTTAGAAACTGAGTGGAAACATGTGCAGCTCGAAAGTCTTGGTGTTTTTTGGCTGCAGGCAAAAGAATGCCCTGTCACGGCTTCTGTGCTTGATAAGCTCAGTCAATGCTGAGCAGGTGACTGTGATGTGTTCTGTGCTTTACAGTGCTTTAATTATTCAAATTGTGTGTCAATTTAATTTAAATTGTCAGTTTAAACAACTGACTTAATTTGGCTTTGCAAACAGTACTTTATTAGAGGAGGGAGAGGAAGAGGAATGGGAAAGGAATAGAATAATATTTACATCTGTAAGCATTTCCAAAACAAGCAACTCCCCATACACACACTTTTCTGCAAATAAACGAGCATTTGGGACTTTTTTCCTGCTGAGGGGTTGTTTGGGGATCAAAAGTTATTACAGTTATAGATTTCAGTCCATCAGTCTTGAAGTATATTGGCTTTCTTGATGCAAAACTACCTGTGAATATTTTTGTCAGTATTTTCAAAGCTTTTGCTCTCCAGTTAAAACATTCCAGTTGTAAATCCAGTTGGACTTTCAGTGTACTTTGAGCCCCTGTTTTCTATTTGCCATCTCATCCTTTTCTCTCCTAAATGTTGCAATGCATTCCACATTTCCCCCTGGCATCTGTCAGGACCTGTACAGATAATTCCACCTGTCTGTACTTCTATTATTGTGTTGAACACAACCTGAGGCACCGCTTGGGTTGAAAACATGGAATTGTGTTGCTCTTGTATGTAGGAGCACAAAGGAAGCTGGTTTTCTTCCAGATTCCATCCATAATTAAGACTGTAGGGAGCAAATACTTAGTCAAAGTGTCTTTTTATTGTCAGTTTTCATTTTCAGTTCAGATAAGTAGGAACCGTGTCCTGGGTAGAGTTGGACTTGTCTAGATATCCCTTAATTTCTTTTAATTGGTTACTTTCTTTTTCTTTAAATTAGTATTAACTCTCTTGCTGTTGAAGCTGATTTACCTGCTCAGATACAAGTTTTCCCCAGGATTCTTTTTTTCCCCAGGCTGGGTCCTTGTGAGTCTCCATGATGTGCCTGGGATTTGCAGTGTGAGGGATGTTCTGTGCTCGGTGAGCTCCTGCTAATGGCAAGCAGGATCTTCAAAGCCAGGCTGAGATCAAAGGGGAGCAAAACCTATCCCTGCCAGGCTCTCTCGAATCCTTTTTGATGAGTTCAGCTGCCCAAGAGGAACAACATCCTTGTGGTGGTTTGACCCCCACAAAAATCCAATCTCCAAGCTTCCCCCACCTGCCCCACAATTTACCTCAACACTGAAGAGAAATTTTTAGGCAGGCACACCTCTGTATGGGGGAAGGGAAATATATACATTTATTTTATACAAATAAATACTGTACAAACCAAAAGCAACTATATATATACAATATTAATACATTTCTATCATCCCTCCCAGCCCGTCCCACAATCAGTTCAGGAGAAGCCCTTAGGCTTCCCAGGCAACTATCAGCAAGACAAGAGGGCATGGTCTCAAGTTGTGCCAGGGGAGGTTTAGGTGAGATATTAGAAAGAATTTCTTTACAGAGAGGGTGGTCAGACATTGGAATGGGCTGCCCAGGGAAGTGGTGGATTCTCCGTCCCTGGAGATTTTTAAAAAGAGACTGGATGTGGCATCAGTGCCATGTTCTAGTAACTGCAGCGGTGTTGGATCAAGGGTTGGACTTGATGATCTCTGGGGTCCCTTCCAACCCAGCTGATTCTATGATTCTATGATTCTGTGATTCTATGATTCTGTGATTCTATGATTCTATGACAGGTAAACAGTCTTTCTCTCACTGGGGTGTCAGGGAGAAGGGTTTCTCTGATCCACCCCCCACCACCAGTCCCAGCTCCGTGCTGAAGCCTCCTCTTCCTCACGAGGTCCAAAGAGATAATTCTGAGTCTGTCCTCTTTGGTCCATGGAGGTTTCCTCCCAGGGTAAGATGCTGTTCTGAGTCTTTACCTGGAACTCTCTTGCTTCTAGTTGGCTCTCTCACTCTTCTCCAGCTGCTGCAGCTTCCAATTTTGGCAGTCCCTGTGTGAAGCCGACACAGAGCACCTCTGAGCCTGCTCGGCCCGTCTTCAATTTTCACCTGGAATTATTCTTCTCCTGGCACCGAGTTTTCATTTCAGCCCCTCTCCTTTTTGGGCTCAGCTTCAAAATACTAAGCCTTACATCCACTCCCAGCTGCAGTGAGAGGGAAAAGCCTCCACTTTGCTTTCACCACAGGCGTTCGGTCCAGTTATAACCATCCCGAGCTGCCCACAGGCTGGCTGCAAAAAGGGGAGGAGAAAGAGGGCTTGGCTGAAGGCCTCCCTCCCTCCCTCTTACCTCAGCTGTTGTGAGTCTCTTCCCTCACAACACACACTCATTCTTATGTGTTGCCTTCAGCCCCAGCTTGGCCAGAGCTGTGGGGCCCAGGGCCCCTCTTCCCCGGGGAGAGAGGGAAGGGGGCTCTGACCACACCTGGACCCTCACACACACCCAGACACAGAAGCAGACTGACTCTGCCAACTCTGCCAACCTACTTCTAGTGGTTGTGATATCCAGTTTCACAGGAGCAAAAAAAAGAACAGCTGCTGTTGGTCCCCCTGGCCAGAATCTCAGTTGGGACCAACCATTTCTGACTCAGGGACCCCCCCGAGGGGGGAGCCGCTCAACCCAGGACAATCCTTCAGATGCTGGCCCTGAGCTGACAGCTTTGTCCTTTGGGCTGGTGAAGGGTATGGAGGGCAAAACCTTCTCTCCAGAGCCACCACAGCAATTATCTCAAGAGGATCTGGTGCTCGTGCGTTCCTGCTTCACAGAAAACCTGGTCAGACTCACAACAAACTGGAAATTTTTATTTTAATGCAAGATTTTAACGAGTTTTTTTGCTATTCGCTGCCTTGACTTCTGGTTTCTTTGAAAAAGATCATGAGGGAAGTTTTGAGGACTCTGATAATGCTGCAAATAAATCATGTTGAGCTGCTGATGTGTGAAAAAGTGCTTGACAAGAAGGATATTGGAGAAAGAAGGAACCTGATCAATACCTATATCATGTATATATATATATATATATACATGTATATATACATGTGTATATCTATATCATGTATATATATATACATGAAATCTAAAATATATATGAAATTATATACATATATATATTTTAATATAAAATTATATACACATATATATTTATACATATATATGTATATATACATGTATAACACATGTATATATCTATATCATGTGTATATATATATGCATGAAATCTAAAATATGTATGAAATTATATACATATATATATTTAAAAAACCACATTTCTGTCTATACATGAACAAAAAATGATGGTTTCCTTATCACTATATTTTCATGATTTTCCATGATTTTAAAGCTTCTGTTTTCAAAACAGAAGCAAATGTATCTCTTTATCTTCTCTGCCTCACACAGCTTATTAAAGTAACTTTGGGAACTAAAAGAACCCAGACACATCATTTTTGGGACGTTTTCCTCCATTATCCGAGTTGTACTTTTTATCCAGAGATTATAAAAGTGGTGAAATTCATGGCTTGAGTCAAAACACTGAAATATTTCATGACATATTTTGAGACAAGTCTTAGAGCAAAAGTTCTTCCCCCTAACTGCAGACATTTAAATTTTCTTATTGGCAATTTTCCACTATGTTTAACTGTTGTAGGTAACACTAGAGCCTGTAATTGTGCGTGTTGATGAACGTGGGAATGGCTGATAAATTGTTCCTCTTCACCAGTAAAGCAGTTTGCTCTGGGGTTTTAACTGTTGCTGTGTGGGTGTGTTTGTGAAAATTGTCTCTTTGTGCTTTTTTGCACCGTCTTAAACGCTCTGGAGATGCCTGAGCATATGGAACGCCTCGGAAGGGATTCACTGGGAGGCAGATGCACAGTGTTACTCAGTCTGCCATGAGAAGAATCACGTTATCTGAAGCATAAAGCTGCTGTTTGCTCTTGTAGGAAGGGTGGGAGAGTTCAGCATCATCTTCCACGTAAGTGTGTGGCCCAAGGATTATTCTGCTGCTGCTTTGAGGCTGCAATAGGTTGATTTTGCATCCATTCCCCAAGCCCTGATAGGCACTGCTGAGCATTTTGCCTGCTGGGGGTTTGTGCACGAGCAGAATTTTCTCTCTAATTCCTTCGATGATTGCAGGAGCAGATGCAGTGTTTGAGGTGTTGCAGCAAATCTGTGTGATGAGAACTCCTCTGATCTGCTCTGACAGCATGGAAAGCATGTTGGCAGGCTGGATGTTATCCTGCATTTCCTATGCTGGAGTAAAACAGCAGCCAGTGTAAATAAGATTGGAGAGAACAAAAGTTTTCAAATATATGCCCTATTATTTTTCAGAAGAAGCAAGTGTCAGAAAGTTGGGGAAATTTTGTAATTAATTTGGTGGGTTGTTTGGTTTTATTTTTGTTTTTAATTAAATAGGAGAAGGTAAAAGATATTCAGGTAGAGGTGCCTATGTTAGCTATTACTAATAATTTAATCTTTGGAAAGTTATGGAATGGATATTCTCTTTTCATGTGAGGGCAATATTGTGTAGGCACAGAAACACTAAGAAGCAGGTTGTGGTCAATATAATCTGTAAACTTGGTTCAGATGGAGCAAATCTCCAGATGTTTTTATCCAATTTCTCTTGATCTCTTCTGCTATTTGTTTTCTGCAATGACATGGGGATGAGTCTAAACCTAACCAAGTATCCAACACACCACTGCACTGCTCTGTGCCTTTCTAGCCTTTCAGAAAATAAGGATGGTAACAGGTTGTAACCACTATAGCTGAGTTTCTGAATAAGGGAAGGCTTGTGTAGGCTGTGTTTCATAGGAGAGGGAACATTCTTTGCTGTTCAAGACCTGTGCTCATCTTCTGTCCCTTGGTACCTCCTGAAACTGGGAGAAAGGCTGCCTCTGTGTGGCAAAACTGAGTTAGGATTGAGAGGAGGCTGGACCAGCTGCTATCAGGATCTTGGGCGTTTCCACTACCACATAGGGAGTCATAATTCCAAGTAAATCTTAGGCACAGAGCACTGAGAAGAAAGACTACCTTCTCCTTAACTTCAGGAGGATTTTTGAAGGAGTTGGAGAAAAGACTTCTTACGTTTCTGAACAGGGATGCAAACAGGGTACAAGGACCTTGGCTCACTGATCTGTCCTGAAACCACCATCCAAATCCTCTTCTTTGTGTGAGGGGCATATTCCACTGTCAAAAACTGAGCTTCTGGACACTGGGGTGAACTTTTCAGTCGTGGTGTAGGTGAAGGAAGTGGCCTAGAAGTGGCTGGGAAATGAACAGTGAGTGTGATAGATGACACATTGTTGGTGCCTGTACCTATAATTTCCAGTTGTTTACGGTGGGAATGCTTTCTCTACCTACATATCCTGTGAAAATTAATAGAGACACAATAGTATTATGAAACCAAGAGTTAAGCTAAGAAAATTTTCTCCTTCTCCTGAAAGTTGGAAAAAAAATGTGACCCAGGGCAGTTGGGGGATGTTACAATGTCTGTCTTCCTAATGGCCCTTTTTTTCCCCCAAAAAGGTAATTGAAACAAAATTGGCTTGAAAATGACAATGAACACATCCTGGGAATACATTCTCAGTATTTTATGTTTGCTCTTTTCCCTGAAAAGGACTTGGATTCATCCCTTAGGAATCTCTGAGGCATCGAGCAGATGTGAAGGAAACAAAAGGCAGATCCCAAATTCATTGATGGGATCCCTTTGGAGCAGGACTAAGGAAATGTTGGGCTGCTGTAACAAACACTGCACAATGCACAGTTCTCCTTTTCACTGCCTGGGACTTCAGCATAGGAATTGCCAAGTTTTTGACCCATTTATCTTCCAGTGGCAGGGACAAGTAGGTGAATACTTTGGTTTTGGTGTTAAATCCCAGGGCAGTTGTAGCTGAATGGAAATTCTGGGAATTTTAGTAACAAAGCTGCAAAAATTCCCAGTGATTCCTGTCAGGATTGTGCATGTCAGTCCATGTATCTTGAAATAAGGAATCAGCTTCTCTCCAGGTGGTCAGAGACCACCAGTGATGCTTCTTTCTTGTTCTGCTTTGACTACTGTTCTACCTACAGTGCTAAACACACACCTCTCTGCATGTTTGGAGCTTATCTTCCATGTCTTTTAAGATGCTTCTTATCTCCCTGCAGTGATAACCTCAAAATTTGGTTCAAGTTTAGTCTATAATATCTGTACATTCAATCCCTCCATTGCTCTCCAGCCCATGATGGGATGGAGGTAAATTTGGTTTATGCTAAAAAAACAACATATAAATGATGCCTTGTACTAATGTTCCTTGCTTTCTCCTTCTGGGGGAAAAAAGCTTCTAATCTTGGAGATGTGACACCTCTATGGATGAACACCCAAAACAAAATGCAATATGACAACAGAGGATGTCTAGACATTTAATTTTTTTTTTCCAAAAAAATATAATTTCTGTCTAATTCTTCATCTCTGAAGAGAATAATAAACTTTTTGATTTAAAAAAAATTGTGTTCCATTTTGTTAATATTATATTATATATTATATTATATTTTGCTGTTAAGATTGCATTAAAACAATTAAGAAATAATCAAAATTCCTCTAAATTGTGAAAAACACAAGAACTCCGTGAGGAAGGTGCTACTACAACTTTCCAAAGACTGCATATCCAGTGATTTTTGTCAACCAGTCTGTGCAAAATGAAGTCTGGGAAGAGTTCATACAAAGGGAAAGCCCAGATATGGGATGAACTGAAGGTTTATTCAGAAAATGGAACTGGAGGGACATTGATGAGAAAATCTGGTGTCACAACAGGGTGAGAAGTTGGAAGACAACATCTGAAACATCAGGTTTTGCAGACCTTGGAAATGCCACAGCCAGGTTCACAAGCCTATTTGTTTTGATTATCCCAGTTGAAAATATGTCAACGATTTCATATAACCACTATTTGTGGAAAATTAAGTCCTTGCCTCACTCTTCTCCAGCATAAATCATGCCTGGTAACCCACCCAAATTAAATGTACGTATAAACCCTACTTAACCCTCTCTGAATTACTAACTCTTCTCTTTAGTTAATGTTTTCTGATTGATTTTGTACCTAGAGGTGGAACATTACCTACATATTTAGAAGCAGTGCTTTCAGAGAGGGCACAGCACAGGAGCAGCGTTGCCATCATGGATTGAACACTTGTGTGTGTTCACTGCCTGATCAGTCTGGTTTCCTTTGTATCTGAACCTCGTGGAAATATCCAGAAGTTTCGTGGCTCAGACAGCCCTTGGCATCCACAGTGATCACTCCTGCTTGTTTTAGATGCTAATTTAAGGAGTACAGGAACTCAAGGATCTTCATGGAAAACAAACATTTACATCCCGAATTTAACACCGAAGCCAATTTTCTCCCAAAATGGCATCTGGAGAAATTTCCTTCTCTTTTCAGAGAAGTGAATTTCTTTGTGCCCAAAGGATGTAATAAATTATGCCTGGACATGAAAACATCATGTCTGTGTGGTTGTATTAATAAAATAATATGAACTCAGTCCCTGCCTCCTTCCCACATTATTTTTAGTTTTCAGGAAAAAAACCCCTCATTAATCTGTGATAATATAGCTCCAAGGCATTCACCTAGTCTGCAAATGCTTTTGCTAAAATCTTTAATGTTAAATAACAGTTAAATAATGTTAAATAATACTCACACAGTACATTATTTGATGATTTTCTTCCATGAGCACTACTATTGTCATCATTGTTTTCTTTCTGGAGAGAGGAATATGTTTGCCTTTCATGATGAAGTTAATAATTCTGAGAGTACAAAATTTAGTACTGTTTTTAAGAGCTTCATAAAATTAGATCATAAATGTTTCTGGACTTTGTCATTATATTTTTAAATGTAGTTCCTTTTACAAAGGGAAAATGGAAAAAATATAGGTATTTTCTAATTGATACAAGGCTAGTTCTTTAGAATCTGATTAATTTATTTTATCTTTTGCATAAATTAAAGGTAGAAAAATCTGTAATTTGTCCAAAACCTCTTATTTCTCTGAGACAATAGCTACTATTTCCTTATAATACTGACATTGCTATTCTAACTCTTTTTGCCCAATTATTTTGGAAGATCTTGCCCATCTATTTTAATCTCATTTTTAACATCTATTGTAACTCTGTCCTTCACTGACTTCCATGTCATTTACCAATTTTCAGCTCATCCTAATAACTGTAATTATTATTCTGTTGACTTGCATTTTCTGTAAATATGGACATTTTCTGCTGACAGTTAAATATCCCCACCCTCACTGAATACTGAGTTCTGTAAAAATAGTAATATATCATATTTTGGATATTGATACCAAGGAAATGTTGGCATTTCAGGCTTCAGTCTTTCAATTCCTGAATTAGAACAATAAACTTCCTTCAAATACCTCCATTTCCTCCTGTGCTTTTCTGTTGGTCTTCATTTTTTACCTTTTTTTATTTCCATTTTCCTCCTCATTCATTTCCCACTATTTCTGTTCTTTCCTACCATGTTTTTTCCATCCTTCTTCCCCCTTCATGGTTTTTATTTTCCTGACCTACTTCTAATAACAAGCTTTAGTCCACGTTTGCTCTCCACAAAGTTTCTTCAGATGACTCAAAAGCAGACAAACATCATTCTCACTCAAAGACAGGAGGGATTTCTCATGTGAGGTTGACACATCACATTTTTCTGACAGTGGAGGATTATAAGTCTTTCATATTATCTGTTTTATATATACAGAGGTTGCTTCCTTCAGTAACTGTTTCTGAGGACTGTGTACTCATTTGAATAGTGTTTGCTTGGAGTTGCTCAGCTCCTCATTGAACTATTTTGTTCTAGAGAGAAACTCTGATTCAAAATTCATGTTAAAAAAACACCTTAAACCCCATCTTTAACGACAGAACTCCACATAATCTTCTGAAGGATGAAGGAATTTTCCTGCCTATTTTTCTGCTGCTGTTTCAAATAAGACTTTCCCTTCTGTAAAATTATTCATGTGGATTCCCTAGTTATTTAATTAATGCTTATCTGTACCTTTCAGTAAAATATTTTACTGTGGTCCCAGCCACTTTCTCCTTTAATCCTTTTCTTCATAAAATGTCCATGTAATATATCAAAATGATTTTTTGCCCACATAATAATTTTTAATGAGAAGTAAGGAGAAAGAAACCTGTTTGAAACATAAAAGCTCTTTGAATATCAAAGTTAAAACGAAGGCTCCTTATAAAGCAGCCAGGAGTTCAGATACAGGGAAATGTTGAAAAAGTCATGTTGGGAAGAAGGAAGTGCAAAAGGAAGTGACAAACATAATTATTGTGCTCCTGAGTTTCAGCCTCTAAACATCCTTAGCCATGAGGAAAATGCTAATTTAATGTTTTCAATGCTTATAATTTTCTTCAGCACAGCAAAAATTAACCACCATAAGCTTTTTACTGTCACTTCAGTCTTCACACTGAACTCCTGGGTATCTTTCTTAATGTTCACAATGTGCCCTGGAGGACATCTGTAATCTCTGGAATCACCAGACATTACAGACTTCCTGATTCAAAGTACCATCTTGGAATTTTATCTCTGCTTCAGTAATTTCGGTCAAGCAGATTCTGAGCTTACCCACAGGATATTGTCTTGTTGGAGACATGAAGTTGACTTTGTTCTTTGTTACTGTAAAACCTCCTTTTTTCTTTTCCAACAACAAACAAGCTCATTTCTGATGAAAACACTCACCTTTTGTTTTTTTGCTCCTTGACTGAGCCTCCTACTGCTTTTTTGGCCCATATTATCATGTTCTTTTCTGTTCCTTTTCTCTTTCCCTTCTCGTGTGTTTGGAGAGCTCAATAAGGGATATTTCATCCTGTACCTCCCCAGGTAGAGCTTCTATCCTTCCACTCTGCTGAAAAATGACCTTGGAAATCCTGAGGCTACTTCCTTTCATGTGCAATCAACGCTCCTTATGGAGATCCCTCTTTTCCTGTCACTCACAGCAACGTTCTGAAAAAGGGAACACACTCTACAGAGCACAGAAAACAGGGAGGCTTTGCCTTTGTTCCCCTCATGTGTTTGTTTCACAGGGAGAACAGAGAGATGCTCCAGTCCCCTAATCACCATCTTAGCCCTCAGCTGGACCCTCTCCAGCAGTTCCTTGTGTGTCTTGAAATGGAGAGCCCAGAAACTGGGCACAGCATTCCAGATGTGGCCTCACCAGGGCTAAATAAATGGGAAGGATCACTCACCTCAACTTCCTGGTCCCACTCTTCCTGATATGCCCTGGGGTACCACTGCCTTTCCTGGCTACACATAGTTAAGTTGTTGATCATCATGACCCCCAGATCCTCCTCCAGATTTCCATCAGGTCAACTCCTCACCTGTCCTAATGCCTGGGTTTTTTCTCCCCAGGTGCAGGACCTTACACCTACAGGAGGCATCCGGACTGTGCGATGATCCCATTTATCAATTTTACTTTGTTTTTAATTTTTTATCATTCCTTCATTATTCTTAATGTTTATTGAAGTTTTTGGGTTTTTTTTCAAGGCATATTAAATGCATAGAATATAATCTTCATTTTACTTTAAGTTTCAGCTACATGTTATTTGCTTTCATGGCTTAGAAACCATTGTTTCACTTACTTTTTCCTTCCTCCTACTCTTAACATGCATTCTGATCATTTTGAATAACAAAAGGATTCTTTAGCATAACTAAATCTGTCAGACAAATTCCTAAAAGGGAATTTTGTCTGTTTGTATTTCTTTTGGCACTGCACCATCTTCTTGCATTAGGGGAAGAGAGTTTTACACTGGTCCTCCAGTTTCTAGCGGTGTGAGGTCAGTGAAGAGGAAGAACAACAGTGGCCTATGATCTAATGAAGATTTGACAATATTTCAAATATTTCAAATATTTCAAATATTCAGCTTATCTTTTTACATCACACTTTCTAAAGGATGACAAGAGTAACAGAATCGATTTGGTGTGAAACACATCCATTTGAGTACAGATGGCTGAAAGGCAGATGATTCTGAAACAACACGATCATGCACAGGAAAATGCACTTTGAATTTTTAACAAGGCTGAGAATAAAACTGGCAGATTGAATCTTGATTATGTTTTGTGCAACACATAAATGTACCGTGTCAGCTTTTATTGTGAACAGATGTTTGCATCTGGGTCTTGTTTTTCTCCTGAAGTTGCTGCTGTAATTGCATGGGGCTGTTGTTGTCCATCTCTTGGGTGGTTCTCTCTGTAGATCTTAATGCTCTTTCTAAATACGAGGCAGGAGATATTCATGTGCACAGTTTCCTGTTTTACCTGTGGGGACTGGTTTGTGCTGAGTCTTGTACTAAATCAGCCTAAACCAGAGGTGGTTTATGTTGCTCATGGTGGTCTGAGGCTCCCTCGTGAGGGGAGGAGGAGAGGCAGGCGCTGATCTCTGCTCTCTGACCAGGGACAGGACACAAGGGAATGGGATGAAGTCTATGGGGAGGTTTAGGTTGGATATTAGGAAAACATTTTTCCCCCAGAGGGTGGTTGGGCACTGACCAGGCTCCCCAGGGCAGTGGGCACAGCACCAAGGCTGACAGAGCTCAAAAATGTTTGGACAACGCTCTCAGGCACATGGTGGGATTGCTGGGCTGTCCTGTGCAGGGCCAGGAGCTGGACTTGATGATCTTTGTGGGTCCCTTCCAAATGAGGATATTCTGTGATTCTGTGCTCATGGAATACAAGTTAATTTACAGTGATGACACAAACCCATCTTTCCTCGGGATGTCTCACCATCCAAACAGCTGGAAGCAACACCAAATCCATGATGTCCTATCAAGAATGGAGAAGCCACCTGACGGGAAAGCAAGTAGCACCAACCAACCGTGGACAGGATTTTCCTGATTTGCAAATTTATGTGACTGCCAGTGGGGCTTTGCTGGTGAGACAGGCTCTGCTCTGCTGGGAGGGAAGAGACAGGACAGGGATTTACCCCTTTCCACCGTGATTTGGCTCTGAGGTGGACTTCATGAGACATCACTCTGCTCCTCCAAAGCAAGAGTAGCAGCTACTGTTTATATTGGCATTACTGCCTGTGCCTGATGATGTCAAAAAATGGTGTTTAAGGACCTGCTGGCAAGACCTTGGCCAGCTGCTTGTATTAGGTTGTGATACAAGGCCCAAACACAGAAGTAAAGGATCATTAAGGTTGGAAAAGACCTCCAAGATCAAGTCCAACCTTCAACCAAATATCACCATGCCCACTGTGCTCTAAAACTTTGATGGTCAAAGTACTCAGCTCCTATTTTAATCTAGTGGGACATGTGTCACCCCCGAAGAACACTGCTCAGAACCAGTTACCAGTTAGACTTTGAACTGTTGATGCCTCCCTTTCCAGTCTGCTAATCTACTCAGTTTTCCAACCACCTGGAAGTCCGGGAAAGGAAAAAGGAAAAAGGGTATTTTTTCTTCAGGTTTCTGGACTTTAATTTTAAGGAGCCTGTGTTCTGCCACTAGAAATTCCCTGCCAAAAATTTTGGGTAGTTTCTCTCTCCAGTCTGGAATTTCCAGTGATAGAGATACTGCTCCAAGGGCAAAGAATTGTCAGCAAAAAAGTCCTCCTTCGTGTCTTTACTCCACGAGTGCAGCAGTGCAGTGATAAATAATAAACCTCCTTCCAGCTTTGTGAGAGGTTCTTCTCCTCCTTCCTGGATTTGGGGTTTAAAAGATGTTATCAAAACTAATTTACAGAAAAACTTAGCTGACACCAGCCTCAGAGTTTGCCCTGGTGTCTGACTTGCTATACTAACCAGCACACTGAATAGGAGACTTTTTGATTTTGGATTGCTGTTGTTGCTAGGCTACAGCCTGATGGAGAAGTTTGAATGTATATTCACATCATTATCCCAATTGCTTTTCCCCTCCAAAAATCATGAAGGTCTTAACAAAACATAAAGTTCTGCAGACATTGCCAGTGTATTTCCTCTTGTTTGCAAAGGGAATTGTGCCATGAAAATCAGATGGCAAAATCTGCCAGATGTCTGAGCTGCTTTCCTTCACTTTAGCAGCAATGTGGTGCAGTGTCTTGTGTCTGAAAAACATGGATACAACTCCAGACACAGCAGCCAGGGAGTGGGTGGACAGTATTATAGGATCATGGAAAGGTTTGTGTTGGAAAGGACTTCAAAGATCATCTCTTTCCAATCCTCTGCCATGGGCAGGGGCACCTTCCACTAGCCCAGGTTGCTCCAAGCCCCTTGCCTTGAACACTTCCAGGGATCCAGGGGCAGCCACAGCTTCTCTGGGCAACCTGTGCCAGGGCCTCACCACCCTCATGGTGAAGAATTTCTTCCTAACATCTTCTTAAAATTTCTTCCTGTCATTTAATCTAAATCTCTCCTCTTTAAGTTTAAAATCATTAAAACCAGTAGTCAGTGGACTAGGACAAAGGACAGCAGCTTTCCTTCATTATCATTGGACAGGAAAACAACCCTGGACAGGAAAGCATTTACCTACTTATTATTTGTACTCCGAGTCTACATGTGCGTCACCAAAATTTAACAGTGGTGGGAAACATATGAAATGGGCACTAATCCATAGCATTAAATTTTTAGCATGAGCCCTGCCATGGTTTTACCTGTGTTGACCAGCTCTCCTCCCAAGGAGAGGTGGAGGTCTCCTCCTGATGACCAGGCCCAGTTTGGTGCTACCCCATGCAAAGTCTACTCTGAACAGGCAGATTGCACACATGGGCACCTATTCCTAGGGTAGAAGTGAGTTCAGTGCTGTGGAGATGAGCTGTGCTGTTCCACCTGGCCAGCAAACAATCCTCAAGGGAGTACAGGCATAGTAAATTATTCTGTGCATAGCAACTGTTGACTAACTGATATTTATGTCTCTCTCTGTCCCTTCTACAGTTCCTGTTATGTCATTCACACACATTGCCATACACATGGCTAAGAAATGTTATGGAGCTTTAGGACGTTACAGAAATTTGCACGTTCACAATAAAACAATAATTCTTCAGAAATGTCCTTATACATCAAGGATCATCTTACAATGGTGAGCCTTTGACAATGAGGTCATGTTCAAGGTAATTATCTCAACATTCAGCAGAAGGAGGTTGAGGGGACATTGATGCAAGGTATGACAGTTCACACACCAGGTGATTTTAGTGCTGGAGCTTGAAAAAGGACTTGGCCTGATAATGGTTTTGGAGGACATTCATTTGACTTGAAGAACTTTAAACCCTTCTGCATCAGAGAGAGCTCTGTGTTTCCTTGGGAATCTGCTGTCAGATCTGCAAGTCAGAGACTTCAGTGACACCTTTGTCCTTTCCTCATGCCTTAGGTTAGATATAAACAATAAATTCTTCAATATGAGGGTGGTGAGGCACTGTAACATGCTGCCTATAGATACTGTGGATGCCTCATCCCTGGAGGTGTTCAAGGCCAGTTTGGATGGGGCTCTGACCAATCTGATCTAGTGTGTGGCATCCCCACCCATGGCAGGGGATGGGAATGAGATGATCTTAAAGGTCCCTTCCAACCCGAACCATTCCATGATTCTATGATCCTGTGATTAGGTACAGACTCACTGTTTACTCTGGGCAGTGGCAATGAGTAGAGGAATGAAGGAGATCTCTCTTCAGCTCTTGGGCTGCTTGAAAAGGTGCCTGTATTTCAGTGTTTGTACAACATCCAGTTCCTTTAAAGGTAATTCCTGTATGGACACTCTATGCTACATATGTTGCATATGTTGCACTTGTCACAAACCTGGTGTGAGTATTAGTTCCTGTATTTTTCACACCTGTTAATGCAGGACATGTGGTTTAACGACAGCTGTCACTTCAATTAGAATTTACAGTGACATTTTCACTCTCTGTCTTGCAGGGAGTAGAATTGTGGTCCACATACGAAATCTTTTCTATCCAGCTACACAGTAAAACATATTTTATGTCTCTGTCATGTCTGGATATTGCTGTTTATCACTTTCTCTTCCTCTCTTTTAATGCTTCCTGTAGAATTCCAGAATCACAGAATATGCCAAGTTGGAAGGGACCTGCAAAGATCATCGAGTTCAACTCCTGGCCCTGCACAGGCCCATCCCCAAGAGTCACACCCTGTGTCCCAGAGGATCATCCAAACACTCCTGGAGCTCTGACAGCCTTGGTGCTGTGCCCACTGCCCTGGGGAGCCTGGGCAGTGCCCAACCACCCTTTGGGGAAAGAACCTTTTCCTAATATCCAACCTAAACCTCCCCTGACACAGCTCCAGGCCATTCCCTCAGGTCCTGTCACTGCTCACTACAGAGCAAAGATCAGTGCCTGTCCCTCTTCTTCCTCTCAAAAAGAAGTTGTGGACTGCAACTTCCATGTGCCAGACTCTTTTAACAGGATTACATTTCCCAAATCCCTGAATCACAGAATATGCCGAGTTGGAAGGGACCCACAAGGATCATCGAGTTCAAGGTGAAGTAAACAGTAGATCATGGAAACAAGGAAACATTCACACAGAAGACTAGTTTGTTTATGAAACACTGAATGTGGCCAGTGAGACCTCACAGTCTGCAACACAAGTACCAAAATCGTGTTACACACAATTTCTCACCATCAAGCATCCAATACCCAGGCAGTCCCCACTGCTTCATCCCTGGCCAACCTTTCCCAAGTTTTACATGTTGAGCAGGACACCATATGGTCTGGAATATCCCTTGGGTCATTTAGGGTCAGCTGTCCCAGTTGTACCCCCTCCCAACCCTCTGTGCACCCCCAGCCTACTCAAGGTGGAGTGAGATGAGAGGCAGAAAATGCCTTGACTCTGTGTGAGCCTTGCAATGCATTAACTAAAACATCCCAGAATTATCAACACCATTTCCAGCACAAATCCAAAACACAGACCCAGATGAGCTACTATGAAGAAAATAAGCTACACCCAGCTAAACCAGTATATTCTCCAATATTTTTCAGGATGCAGGCACTGATGTGACTTCTCAATAGGGGTCGTTGCTCGAGAGATGCTCGTGATCTTGGGGACAAAGTTGTGTCATCTCCTGTGTTTGAAGTATCACCAAGGAGCCCCTCACAAAGAAAACATGGTAGAGTTTCATTTCA
Organism: Corapipo altera; assembly: GCF_003945725.1. Lineage (NCBI taxonomy): Eukaryota > Metazoa > Chordata > Aves > Passeriformes > Pipridae > Corapipo > Corapipo altera. The sequence continues at coordinate 1,791,600 of NW_020884937.1, forward strand.
TCCTTCATTTCATTCCACTGGCTCTGCTCACCACTCTGAGAGGAAAAAGCTTTTTCATTTCTTGAGAAACTGTGGTTTTAACTTTTTCCTGCTGAGAACAGTTTTGTTTCCAGCCCAAAGGGTACTTCAAAGGCAGAAATGCAGCCCTAGGAGCCAAAGGTGTCTCTGAACATGCTCTTTCCATTTAACATTAGTGTTTTGGGTTTTCAAAGTGACTTGACTTTATTGTTCTTATTTAATTTAATTTTTGTATTTCAGAAACCAGCTTTTACAAATCATCTATTTCTTCTTCCCTTTTCTTCCCTGGACCCATTGAACCAGTGGATCAATGTTATAAACAGTACCTTATAAATACCATTCTTCCAGATCAGCCTTGATGGACTGTAGATTAAACCTGTGGCAACGATGACTGGGTGTTTTTGGCAAGCCTGTGGATGTGTGGGGCACAGCATGAGAGAAAGAATGAGGCAGAAGTGGGGAGGTGAGAGCCAGGTGGGCAGTAAACCTAATTCCAACTTTGACAACGGCCATTTCTGTGCCTGGAGGAATTTTCCACAGTTTCTTCCCTTGTCTCTAAAGTGAGGAAAGAAGAGAAAGCTTCATCTCACAACACTGTCCTTAGCTGGCAGCCTCAGCCACCAAAAAGCAACATATGCAGAGGAAAATCTGCTGGCAGTGTCTGTACCACTTGCTCTTTTCAGAGGTTTGTATCTCTCAAGAATCATCTCAGATGTTGGTTATTGATCAATCTCTGCAGATTCCAAACTCCATTGCCACTCAGTGGTTTATTCCAGTTTTCCTCCTCTCTACAACTCACTTTAAATCTTTCCCATTTTCTTTCCATAGTCCACTGTTCTCATCCTGGACTACTGCTCAGCTCTGATTGTCATTCAGCTTCTCCTTCTCCTCGTCACTGTAATTTTCTTCCAATTTCCCAGCTGACAGCCTCTAACTTCCCCAGTTACAGGAGGATGACAGGGACTGTGCTGAGCTTCACTGGCAAGTTTTTGCTTTGTCACTGTGCAGTGACAAGGTTAACTTTCCCCCAAAGGTAATTCAGCTTTTCAGAAGACCCGTGGGCTGCTGAATCGATATGTGCAGTCAGATATTTTCACTTTTAAAGTGTGGCTCCCAACAGAGTTTTGCTAACAGGGTCAGTAAACTTCAAATGCTGGAATTCACTGGGGGGAACACAGATGCAGAGTCTGAAAAGTGAGCATGGAATAAAAACCTGCTCTTTTTCACCTCCTTTTTTTTTTTTTTTTTTTTTTAGTGAGGATATTTAAGCTACTGCTTAAGATTATTATTAACCAGTGCTCTAAATAAGCTGTCAGACACGACACGGAGAGCAAGTAGATTTTTAAGTGTTGGGAGTTGTTATTATCAGACTCGTTGTGCTGTATTACTGGATGGAACAATGAACCATGAAAGCTATTACAGTACACTGCAAAGTTTCAAATGGAGCTGATGAAAAATAAAAGTACTGGAGGAATATCTGCAGTGTAATTTTACAGGAGATGATTTCTGGCTGGCTGCAACGTTGTTCTCAAGGCTTTCTAACAGGTAAAGAAGAAGATTCCACGGAGCAGACAAGTCTTTTCTGGATCTGCAACCATGTGTAAGCAGTTTCTGGTGAGCAGAGAACATGAAATGCAGGTTCATGGGAGGATCATCCTCCTGCTTATAAGAACCCCCTCTCTTTGTTCCACTGTGTTCTGTGGATCATGGATTTATAAAATAACCCAAGTTGGAATATATCCACAAGGAACATCGAGGTCCAACTCCTGGCCCTGCAGAGCAGCCTCAAGAATCACACCATGTATAAATGTATATATTTAGGTACATGTAGGACCCTGAAAATTAGTAAATTTTTCTTTTACTGGTCACTGTGTTGGGTAGAATAAAACCAGGCAGGTGTAATTCCTGGGCCTGCTCTATTACCCTGTGGAACCTCACAGTCCTTATCCACAGGAATGTGAATTTCCATGTCTGAAGGCTGTGGGCCAATATACAAACCAAAATTGGTTTGAGAAGAACCACAGCTTGGTTCCACTGCCTCCCAAGGAATGCAAAGAGTGGGAACCATCATCCTCATCAGTAACCTCTGAAACACTTATTTTACTGAGTCCAGATTCATGGAGGAGAACAAATTGCTCTTATAACTGAATTGTGCATAACCTGCTACTGAACTGTGCACTTATCCTGGTATTCCAGCTCTGGAAAGGCTTACAGGAGAGTCAAAGCATATGTTGGAGGAAAAAGTTGTTGAATGACAGAGGGGATTTGAGAGAGAACTTTTGCACCAGTATTTACTGCCCCTTCTTGCAGGACCCATGATGTTATATCCACATTGGTATGGATACACAAAGCCTTTGGTAGCAGGAATTTGATGGCCATGGTCTGTGGAAGGAACATTTATTATCCTACTGTTTGAAAACTATCTTTCAGAAACTACTTGTGGGAGACCACTGGTGGAGAAAATGACTTCAAAAGAGTGTTACTGCTTTCAGCTTGTAATTTGTTGTGCTGAGTGAAGATGAGATCCAGCAAGTTCCCTTATTTTCTCCCCTAAATTAATAAAGATACCTCTTGGTAACAAGCCTTTGGCTTATTCTCTTAATGATAGCTCAAGATATTAAAGAAGTATATATATATATATATATATATGTATATATGTATGTATATATATATGTATATACATATATAAAGTTAAACTCCTGGCTGAGCTCATGAGCCCAGAGCTCTGGGGCTGGAGTATCACAACAGGGAGCAAAGAAATCAAACTGCATCAGGACTCAGCAAGATGGTGTGTCCAGAGTGGTCTTTATTGTTACAGTTCTTCTTTACGAAGAACTAAATATAGTCAATACTAAAGTATCTTGTTACAAAAATATTTGTGTCATTTGTTCATTTAGCTTCATATAGTAGAGAAGCTGCCTCTTAATTCCCTAAAGAATAGACCTGATGTAAATTCAAATCTCAATCCACGAACCAGTCCTCAAGAAGCCTAAAATTAAATCATTAGCCAGCTTCTGAATTTGCTCCAGGTATTCAATATTTTTAACGCCTGAGGGGGAGAATTAATGGCCTCTAGTCTGTCCTCTTGCATATAGCAGGTCACATCATTTTACCCAGAACCAGAAATTTTTTGTAAGGCTTTGAAAAATGAAACTCAAATTTCAAAATTACAAGGGGAAAAAAGGCTTGTAAGAGCATCTATGATATTCCTGCCTGTTATCTTAAGAAGATAAAAGTCTGCAAATGGACTGATTATAGAAGAGGAGTTCTTGAGGATGAGTGATCTGACAGGTTGGGAAATGGAGCCTTTAGCTTTGAAAAGTGAGTAGACTTGGGGGGGATTTGTTGTGTCACAAACTGCTGCTCTAAGGACAGACCAGGCAGTCACAGAAGGAGGTGGGATGTATTTTTGCAAAGGGCACTGCTGTTACAGCATGAAGCCTACTTTTCTATCCCTTTACTTCTTTCTCTTCCCAGTAATGCACAGGAAAAGGATGAAGTAAGAGGTGCATTTTACATAAAATACCCTAGAATGGTTGCTGCCAATACCTGAGAGGATCTGGCTTCTCCTTTGAAATCTATGTGCTGATGTGATGTGCAGACAGGGGTGGCAGGTTCACCAACAAATGGGAATGTTCTCTTAACTCTTGGTTGGGTCACAGAGGAAAGGTCAAAAGGAGGAGGAAGGAAGAGGAGAGAGGAAGGAAAAGTGTATATTGCTGGTGGCTGAACAGCTCAGTGGTGTGTTCATGGGCTGGGCACAAGGACACAGTTTCTGTAGGGGAAGGAGAAGGTAACAGTGGGCTCATTTGGTAAAACATCTGATTCCTGAACTGGTGACACCTGTCCTTGCACCCTCCTGCAGGAAGGTGCAGGGCTGGGCCAGCTGAGGAGAACACAAAGGAAATGGGTTTTGCCTAAAGCATAAATTGAGCTGTGCTTGTCATACAAAGGCAAGATTCAGAGTCACTGCATGTTTTAGGGATGTGGTTTAGTGGTGGGCTTGGCAGTGCTGGGTTAATGGTTGGACTTGATGATCTTAGAGGTCTTTTCCAACCCTATATGATTCTCTGATTCTGTTGACCTTCAGCCTTACCAGTCCTTGTTCTCACTGCAAAGAGAGAAGACCACATAGGAGGCATTAAATCTTGCATTATAAAAAATGCATGACAGATTCAAATAGGAAATAGATCACATTTTACAGGCAAATAGAAATAAAATCTGCTGAATAGCATTTAGGAGAGGCTGGGCACACAGAGCTGGTGCTGAGCATGGTGTAGGAAGGGTGCTGTGCAGTGGCTCGGTGTGACCTGTGCACTTGCTGAATCCCCTGAATGTGGTAGGAGCCACCTCGAACATCACACAATAGCAAGCTTTTAAACTCCTTCTATGCAGACTTAGAGCACTCTCTTAATTTATCTGTTGTCTCTCTCTTTTCATCCCTCTTTACACTTCTTGTCAGATCTTTACATACCCGGTGGCTTTGGTTCTGCAATGGTGTCACCTCAGTGACACCTCACCTCAGGCTGTAGTTGAGTTCATGTCCTATAGAATATTTTCCCCAGCTCCAGCTGGATCCTGCTGTGATCCACAGGCTGCCTCCTCATTCTCTTAACAGTCTGACTTAGTACAAGGCAGATAGGTATTTTCCTACAGTAAGAAAAAATTTGATGATATGGAAGTTGCAACATCCAAACAGCAGCACAGAGAAAGTTTGCTGTGGGGTTTTTTTTGGCTTTAAGTTGGAGGTGTTGAAGATGGGGTGATAAGAATTGTGGAATCCCTGATTAAAAAATAAATGCCCATGAAAGAAATAAATGAAATAATGCTGGACTCACTGCCCAGTGATACTGTATTTGATCTCCTAGTTTTGATGATCCTTTGTGAGTGAGAGAAACAAACTGGATTGGGTGCTACAGAGAGATAGAGCCACTCACTATCCCTGGAAATACCTAAAAGACATGTAGATGTGATGCATAGAGACAGGGTTTAGTAGTGGACTTGGGAGTGATAGGTTAAAATTTGGACTTGATGATTTCAAGGGTCTTTTTCAACCTAAATAATTCTGTGATTCAATGACTCACCTTCCCAAGAGCTCCTTGCATTGTTAGTGCTGTGATCATGGACTCTGATGAGAGGAGGAGCATCAGCACTTTCTCATGAGACAGTCTATGTCAGTAGGGAAGAGATGAGAGGGACCTACAGAGAACACCCAAATCCCAGGGAACGTTTGGGAAATAACCCTTGTGGCACAAACTCCCACTGCAAATGTAGCAAACAGAATGGAAATCAACAAAAAGATGGGATTAGATTGTAAACTATCCAATTTCTTCCCTCACCTACTGCTTTTAAGTTCCTGGTGCCTGGACAGAGTGAGAGAAGTCTGTGGTGACCCTCAAAAGGATGATAACCCTACAAGTCAAGTTCTCCCATCTTCCACCTACTCTGCAGTACTTCAACCATGTGGGCATTTGCCCATGGTTTGGGATGTTACCTTTGGTATAAACTGCTACCTGCATGTTTTCCAAATGGTTGAAGATACTGGAATAGGGTCTCTGTTTTCTTTAGAGTGTTATTAAAATTGAGCCATTTGATAACACAGAATCATGGTCTGCAACGAGCTCCAGTGTGCAGAGCTCAGTTCCTTACAGAATTAATAGACTGGCAGTTCTCTCACCTCTAATTTGATAATGGTTTTACTATTATGTAGTTAGATACACTGCTGTCAACAAAATGCTACTGTACAAGAATGTTTTCTCTTTGTGATCCAAAACAACAGTGGTTTATCAAGTTTTTAGACAAAAAGACCTGGTATTGCTCAGTACTGGTTTTGGCAGCTAAAGGAGGTTATGTTTCATCCATCATTATGTTCCAAGACACCTACTCTTCTATGATAATTAACTGGGAGTTCCCAGATCACCTGGACAGACATAAATGTGCAGGAGATTTCTAACAGCATCAAGTCTTTAGTCAGGCTGTTAAATCTGAGGGCATATTTCTTGCAGTTCTGTCTGAATCTGCCCAGCTACAGAATTATATTAACCTAACCTTGATGCATTGACATCCCAGAATCTTTTCAGCCTTTTGAACGAGTCTGTTGACCATTATTCTCCCGAGGATTTATATAACAGCATGAGAAATGAGGTAGCATGGTAGTTATCACAGCATGAGCTGTCACCTCTCTGTTCGTGGCAGTCGATGATGTTTGCATCCTGGAGTGCCTGAGCGATGATCCCGTTATCCCAGCTGACAGTAAACAACTGCCCCACTTCTCTGGGAAAGCAGACACGTTGGGATCTGTTAGCAGGGTGCCTGTGACTCCTGCTCCTTCACCCCCTGACACTGATAGCTTACCACCTCTGCTGCTGTTGTGGTTGCTGCCTGCTGCTTCCGACTGCAAAACTGCAAAATTTCAATCAATGCATCAGTAAAAAGGGTAGGAAAAGATACTAAAGAGCTTCCAAAATGCTTGCAGAAGAAATGATCCATTTGACACTTCTCCTCCATTTGTCTCTCTTCACCTAAAAGTAGGAAAGGCTTTAGGGCTGTTTGGTTTTTTTTAAAAAAAATAGGGGGGTTAACTCACTTTTTCATGCTCCCTTTCTTTCATGCCATACTTGTCTTACCTCTTTGAGTGTCTGCTGAGCAGCTGCCGTATTGGTGGCTGCATGGATGCTCAGGGCAGTGGGAAATGCCTGGAATTAAAGCTTCCTATAGCAGGGGAGAATCATCACACCTTTGCACTGTGCTCACCGTGGGTTCAGCTGCCCTTCCCTTGGGCAAGAACAGTGCAGGAATTCTCATGATGCATCCAAGACCACGTGGTTCCTCTGTAGAACCACAGCCCTGTTTCTCTGATCACCTGGCTGCTTGTAGGACTGATGTTTTCTTTCAATTAGGAAACCAGAAGAAATACTAAGAGATGAGATGAAGCACAGAGAGAGCTGCTCAAGGTGATTGATGTGCTTGCAGCTATGCTTCATATTAAAGTGGTTTGCCACCATAAACTGTGCTGTAGATCTTGGGAATCAGCAGGAGAGCTTCTTAAAATCAAGGAGGAGATATTAATGTGCAGCTAATAAGAAGTTTTTCAAATGTCCTTTCATCCACATAGCACATAACTTCCCTGGAAGTGTTCAAAAAGCATTTGGATGTGGCATTTGGGGACATGGTTCAGTGGTGAACAGGGCAATGCTGAGTTAACAGCTGGACTCGAAACTCTTAGAAGGCTTTTCTGATTTTATGATTCTATAATCAGTTTTGGAATTACTATCTGACCTACTCCTTGTGCTACACCTTTACCTTTTCTTAACACAAGTTGCATTTTGTCCTGAATATCAGTGAAGTGCTCGACAACTGCAAGTCAATGATGTTCAGACATGGTAAAGACTCTATAAAACTGACAGGACACACAGACTCCTTTATTTTCAAAAACTTGTAGCAGAGGTATGCTGCATGTAGATGCCTTGTGTTTTGGGATATCTTATATAGCTACATCCTCCTATACAAGGTACCCCAAAACACACGGTAATTGTTCTCTAAATGTTTCCCAGATTTATGAGGTTATATTTGCTTTTGCACTCTGAGTGAAAGGAAACAGCATTTTATCTATGACTTGTAGAGATGTGGCTCTCTTGCTTATGGAATTCCCCCAAACGCCCCTGAAAGGTGTTTGCTCAGAACAGGGATTTTGATACAAAGAGCTGCATGAAAGGATCCTGAAATCTTTCAGTTGGTTTACAATGAAGCTCACTGCCTGGGATATTTCACCTCCTGGTTTTACAGTCCCACTGGAGAGCTGAGGAGCAAGAACCCTGGTTTTCAGTGCCTCCAGAAGCAGCTCAGTTCCTCCTCAGAGCCAGTTTCCCACCTGGTACAAGCAGAGCTTCCCAACACTGTGTGTGCAGGAGGCACCATCAGCCACCAGAGCTGACACCAAGGTTCAGTCACTGCCAGCAGGATAAGGAGAGGTGGGGGATTCTTTGGAGGAGCTGTCGATGTCTCCCAGGCAATGCTGACAAAAACACGCTGCCTCTAATTGGCTCCACTACAAATATTTACAGCTGTGAAAAGAAGTTTGCTGATCCCACCACGGTAGCCATGGTTGCCTATCTTTTTAGCTGCTGTTGTGCTGGTGAGAAACATGAATAGGTTGCAGGAATCACTCCCTGGCTTTGTAGCAGGAACATTTGCTGACCCAAATGTAGAAGCCAATTAAGCTCCAAAGCTTCTGTGTGTTTTTCTGGTAAGACTTACCATTTGTTCTGTTTATTAGCAAAAAAAAAACAAAACAAAAAATCCAAAAAAACAACCCTAAAACCAACCAGCAAACCCATGGTGAGGGGCTACAACAAATCCAAGGCTTGTTACCATTTATACTGGTTGTATATAAATAAAATATTATGTTCAAATATAATACTGATGTATTACTCTATGGATTTGAATTCCCAGGCTGACAGTGTCTGTTTGCAGGCCTGTGTACTCAATCAACCCCTTGAAGCAGAAATGTTGATGCAATATGTTCTAATATTTGTTCTGAAATTACCTTTCAGATTGAATGTGTACTTATTCCTGATGGGAGGAAGGGAAGGAGATGGAGCCAGGTTCTTCCCAGAGGAATCCAGTGGCAGGACAAGATGTAATGGATACAAATAGAAATAATGGAAATGGCTTTTAAATCTAAGAAACTATTTCTTACTTTGTCTGCACATGCCCTGGTGCACGAGACTGAACACTCCTTTTGTGAGTTCAATGGGAGTCACATTATGCCTGTCAGATTTTGGTTTTCAGGAAGTGAAAACAGTTATCCATGTACATTTTAATCAGAACTCTGCCTGTTGGTAGTTGTGTGTTCCAATGGAAAAAGGTCAGGCTTTAAACTGACAGAGGACAGGTTTAGATTGGATGTTAGGAAGAAATTATTTACTGTGAGGGTTGTGAGAGCCTGGCACAGGTTGCCCAGAGAAGCTGTGGCTGCCCCAGCCCTCTAAGTGTCCAAGGCCAGGTTGGACAGGGCTTGGAGCAACCTCGGCTAGTGGAAGGTGTCCCTGGGTTGGAACTGGATGATCTTTAAGGTCCTTTCCAACCAAAACCATTCTATGATCATGATTCTATGAAATTACTTGATCTCCTTTCAAGACTCTGAAATAAGGACTCTTTTTTAATAGTCGAATGCCCTGGAGGTTGTTATTCCTTCGACACTTCAGATTTCAGAGAAATGTTATTTTTCAGAGGTGAAAATCCAGACTGCACAGTTGCTTGACAAACTTAAGAGCTTTGCTTTCTAGTCAAGGACTATCAGCCTGAATGTTTGCATGAGTTTGTCACAGGCACTGTGAAAAGCAAGATTTCACATTGACGTTTAGGGCTGAAGGTGTTTCCTCTCCATCAGACACAATGTGGGTTGCTACATTGTGCTGGTATTGTCTCTTCGTTTTCCAGTCACTTCTTGAAAGTGGCTCATGAATGCACAGTGAGTTATTAACATCTGCTTACTTTCAACATGAGGTTTGTTCTGCTTGGGTGGACTTTACTTTACCCTAGTTAGTAGTTAGCTGTCAATGTTGAGTCTTGAGCTGTGACTGATGCTGCTGACAGCTTCAGACATGGCATAATGGGGCCACTCAGGAGAGCTTTCTGTAAATACACAAAATAGCCTCAGAGAGTAAATTAAATATAAAGCTGATGTGTTGTGTTTGTATGTCAGCAACCTGGCAGGAGAGATCTCAGTAGTGATTTAGGGTGCATGTACTTTGGGAAATTGTGAATTAGAGTTTAAGTGGTGATGAATTATAAAGGTGCACGTGTAAGCAAATGTGATTTTGGTGGTGACTCAGGGCAAGGACAAATGAGATCATGGTGACAAATATCTCATTGACAAATTAACAAGTTTGCACTTTATTTTTCCCTAAAGTTCTATTAAACTATTAGCATGTCTCATGACATTGGAAGACTTGTGCATTTTCTCACAGAATCATGATTTTGCCTCCACCACAAGATGTTGCAACAAGGGTTGATTCTTTCCTTTATCTCTTGGACCATATATTCTGTAGGTAGCACACAAAGAACTTTGGGAATATATAAAAATCATAAGTTTCTTTCTTATTTAATTTCTTTCATTGTTCCTATGATCCCTTTACTAACTGTGCTATGTTCCAGACTCTTTCTTCCTCTGCCTTTAATTCATTCCATTCCATTCCAAATCAAGCTTGAAATTATATTTTTGACTAGAGGGCCTCCAAATGACTTTTGCTGCTGGAAATCTTTAACCATCCTGTTACTGTAAATTGAAATAGAAAGCAGTTTGACTCAAGGGAGGACATGTCTTGGTACAATCTTTGTTGGTCTTAAATTGGTTGTTGTACTCCCTGGTGCAGGAGAACGAGACATCATCTCTCTCAGCTACATTTGGTTTCATGCTCTTTGTGAGGAACATCCCATCTGTCTGCTAAAGGTAATTCCCTTTCTGTCCCATTTTATATGCTCTGGTTGAGGTATTTAATCACTATTCAGTAATTCCCAGTTCTGTTGACAAGTCTACTACCAACATGTTCAGTAAATTCCCTTCTTACCACAAGCAGATGTATGTGATTATATGAGAAGGATGTATGAGCAGCCTTCAATTACTAACTTTTCATTTTCTCCTGACATTTGTGACAACTGCCCCGTGGTGCTGAGCTGGGCTTTACAATCTGCTGCCTTTTTATGGTAATACCTGTTTTACACTCACACATGAAAGGTTCTAGCATTGGTAGAATTGTTTTACTCAGGCTGCCTTTCCACCAGACCAAGTCATTATTCATTCACCTATTCCTCCACGTGCCCCTCTGTCATGTTTTGGTGTCATTAACTCATATCTTACATGCCCAGACAAGCCCTATCACCTCCAATTTCCTTTGTTCCTTTTTCCTCTAATTGGGTAGCTGCTTCCTCCAGAGTGATTTCATAGATCCTGCTTCAATGCTGCACCAATTTCTTGTAAGTACTTCTGCCTGTACTCTGTGCCTCATGTAGAGTCTCACTGATCTCAATCTTAATTTCTGATATATACTGTTAATCAACACTGCTGCTTTTTGTCAGCTGACACTCCATTCTGGTGGAAAGTTCCTTGTCTGATTTTGAATGTGTGACTCCACTCTGCTGTTTCATAGGGTTTTTTTGTGGTGGTTATTTTGCCATACCACGACATGCTTTTTGAGCTTTCACCCATCCATGACTCCCATGTTGATATTTCCCCCACAATGAGGTCAGGTCACTGTTTGGCAGGCCTGGATGGACACCAAGTGAAAAGGAATGCTGTGGGTGATGATAATTTCTCTCAGCTCCATGGCCACAGCTGGCAATCCTGCAGCAATGCAGCTCTGCAATCTCTGCAGATCTGCAATTCTCACTGTGCAGGATGAGCATGACAAGAGCCTGATGGATTTATCTCACAGATTTAGTCAGAAGGCAAGACCAGTCTCAGGTTTCCTTTTAACACACTGTAACAATCCAGGAATAAATCCAACCTGATACACTTCAGCATCCAGTTTCCTTAAGGCACTTTCTCCAGGAAGGTGACATTTACTCCTTGGAAAGAGGTAGTTCTGGGGTTACTAGAAAACATTATATATGTTTGTGAGAAACCTCCCTGGGGATGTGTAGGAGCTAAATTTAAGGTCAGTTCCTTGTCCTACGTCCTTGAGATTCAAAACCTTGTGCCCAGCTTTGTGCCCAGCTTTGTGCCCTGTTGATCCTGACCTTGCCTTGCTACATCTTCCTGTCTTGATCTTGACTCTGCCACATCCCTACAGGTTTCCCAGCTCATCCACATGCTTGGATGGTGATGACTGTTGTTATTGGACCTGTTTTGCTCTCCTTGCTCAGTGAGGGACTGTACTTTTGGGGAGGGCAATGCCTGGCCTGCCTTTCTGCCACCCTCAGCTCCTGGCACACCTTCCTTTGTGGGGTTCCCCTGCTAATGCTCCTCCCTGACAATGGGATGGTGGATGGGCCATCTCTCCTTTTTGGTTGGAAATCAGGAATCACAAGAGGTAGATGCTGTAGTGCAGAATAATTCCACATTTACTGCTGTCATTTTTCCCAATAGGAATCTCCTTGGTATGGAAACTGTTCACTGACACATTTCAAATTACTGTGAGATAAAGAGAATGTTAATGGCCTGTTTCATGATATACATGTCTCCTGTACAATCTGTATCAGTGGCTAATGTTTTTTCTACCTATGTATTGGTGTTGCTCCCAAACCCCTTTCAATCTCTCAAACTTCTACCACAGCAAGTTTATTTTGAGTTGGATCCTAAATAAGAAGTGAGAATTTTTTAGGATTAGACCTCTCTTGCTCTTTTTCCTTTGGTGACTGATAAAGGGAATGACTTTTTGTATTTGAAGCAACATTTTCAGCAGTATTTAATTAATCTTGAGAAGTATTTCAGGGTAGTGATATCACAACTGAGGGAAAGCTCAGTAAGTAACTCCATCCCTGATTTTTGAGGATTTTACTCTTTATAGAGTGATTTGCAAACAGTTCAATATGGTCTCAGCAAATTGAGTTGTTTGCTTGTTTAATTTGTTTTTGGTTTTTTTTATGTTTATGTGTCAGAACACGATTCTTACAGACTGTCTCACTTATCCTTTGGGTGGATCAGATTTACTATTTTGAGCATGTCCAAAAGGGAAAAAACAGAGATGTTAAAGAACAGAACATTACCCAGCAGTCACAATGCAGAGGTATTATCTCAAATCAGCTTTCAATATTTAGGATGGAGATGGCTTTATTTCACAGCTGTCACAGAGTGTTAAGAGACTACTCTGAGTGCTGTCTTAGGAATGACCTTACTCAATGGCAGTTAATTAAGGGCTGGCTGGCACAAAATATCTGACTCCTTTGCTGTCAAAATATGAGATCTGTGTGTAGGATTTATTTCAATGAGAATTCTCTGGTGTCCCACAGAGTTAATTGTAGGATTCAAGCTTTTCTTGGGGTGATACTTCCCTGAAGATAAAAACAACTAAGTACCCAATCTTCTAAACACTCACATTCATGGACTTTCTTTATTCTAAATGCCAAACCATGTATGATGATTTTCTCTCTAAAACTGCTTATCTCTTTTTCTGTTACAGAAGAAATACAGAGAATTAAATCAAACTGGATTTTGCATGGCTAAAATAATGGAAGTGAACCCAGCTTTCTCATCCATAATAACAACAGAAGATCCATAAACTTTGATTTAGACAGATAGAGAAGAAATATTGAGTGTGGAAGGAATGGAGCACTCAGGCTCTGAACTCCTGGCTCAGGTGGGTTCATGACCCTTTTGTTCTCAGCCAGGTCATGTTCTCTGCCTTCTACATGATCCACTGTCATTGCCACTTCTCCTGTGGCAGGGACACCTTCCACTAGCCCAGGTTGCTCCAAGCCCTGTCCAACCTGGCCTTGGACACTTCCAGGGATGGGGCAGCCACAGTTTCTCTGGGCAACCTGTGCCAGGGCCTCACCACCCTCACAGGGTAGAATTCCTTTCTAATATCCAATCTAAATTTACCCTTCTTCATTCACATGATGCAACTTGGTACTTCTGTTGTGATTGAGTCGTGATGTTGTCTTGAATTTTTAGATGTGCTAAAAATATCTGAAATCTCACTGAGGCAAGACCACAAGGAATGGTAGTGGAATTTAATAACTCAGAGAGGAATTTAATAACCTCTGAAGGCATTTCCAAATTATTCTGAGTTTGGTGAAGATCATCTCATCTCACAACACCAGGGCTTCTCTGTCTTTATTTATAAGACATCCAAATAAATACAAATCAGTGCTCAGTTGGCTTTTAGTAACTTTTCGAGCAACACGATCTTGATCTTGTAAAATAATTCTTTTATTCCCTTTTTTCTTCTTTAAGAAAACTTTGTGAGTGTGTTATTGAAACTAAAGCTCATTGTGGGTCTTCAGAAAGCAGAGAGAAAAGTTTCTGAAAAGCCAATGCCAAGTGGAGGCATTTGACAGAAATACAGAGAGGCCTTTGCAATAGAGCCCTGCTTCCTGCAGGGAAGTAATCCTGGGAACCAGTGAAAAGGAGCATGTTTTACAAACCACAGGAGAGAAATCAATACAAGAGTCAGTGTGAAAACCAACAGCAAATTTTGTCTGACTCAGTTATCCAAGCAAGGTCAACAACAATATTATTTGAGACGACAGGATGGTGTGTGAGCAGTACATGAAGAGATGGCATTTTCCACCTAATGGAATCAAATTGTGTTTCTACTCCTGCAGCTGAGTTTCTTGAAACACACATTAAAAAGCGAGGCTGGTAGGAGAACGCTGAACCAGGTCCTGAGCTTTTTGGAAGACAGTATGTTTGAGATCAGATCCTTAAAATCAGTAACCATGGAGTATGATCGACTTCACTGTCATGGTGATGTAAAACACGTCTGGATCTTATCTTTGGTACCTCCCCTTCTGTGCCCAACAACCCCTGTGCTGGTGTCACAATTTGGGCTGCACAGCTCTGTACAGATGTGCTGTAATTATTTCATTTGTGAATCATTTCGTCTCATCTCTCAGACTAATCATCTTTCCAGCTATTTATAGGCTGCAGCTGCCAACTGGAAAACCAGCAAACATGGGAATGGTAGAGAAAAACCAGATTTTTCTTAAGTGCCTGTGGGCTGCAACTGAATGCTTTAACTGATCTTGAGGTAGTTTCTTCTTTGAAGCACAGTTTTCCTGCCAAGCAAGAGTTTGTGGTAACACCACAATAACCCCCACTCCAAAATATAATATGTAAGTTATCCCTCCTTTGATATCATATATTTCCTTACCTTTCTGTGTGTTAATCTTCATTTAAAGAGAATTTTCACTGATCTGAAGAGAATCACACAGAGGAGCAGCAATTAAAGAATTTTCCTCCATCAGCGCAGTTGATGGGAAAATGCAAACACAAAGAGGTTTTTTTTCTTCTGACTGTTTCAAGACTACTCCTCGTATTTGGCAGGAAGGTAGTGGAATTTATACATAAGTGTTACATCAAAATGCCTTGCATGCTACATCCTCCTAATGAAACAGTAAGAGAGTGCTTCTGTTTTTAGCTGTGGGAAAGTAATTTCAGGGTCAGGGCCTGAAAATTACAGTTTTTAACCAGTAATCATAGAAGCATTGAAAATTCCAGAATGGTTTGGGTTAGAAGGGACCTTAAAGATCATCCAGTTCCAACCCTGCCATGGGAAGGGACACCTTCCACTGTCCCAGGTTGCTCCAAGCCCCATCCAACCTGGAACACTTCCAGGGATGGGGCAGCCACAGCTTCTCTGGTAACCTGTGCCAGAGCCCAACCATCCTCACAGGGAAGAATTCCTTCCTAATATCTGATCTAACTCTGCCCTCTGTCACAGTGTGAAGCCATTCCTCCTTGTCTTATCTCTCCACACCCTCATGAAAAGTCCCTCTCCAGCTCTCTTGGATCCCCTTTAGGCACTGGAAGGTGCTCTAAGATCTCTCCACTTTCTTCACTTCTCCAGGCTGAACAGCCCCAAATGAAAAATCCAGAATGTCAGTTTTGAAAGTTACCTTTTCTATTTTCTGAAATCTCTGCCAGTCTCTGTCATGAGTTCAGATCTTCCTTGGCAAGTCTTGGAAGCTCTGCCCTGTGACTAAATGAGCACCAGACCTTATTTTTAACCTTTACTTCCAAAACTGAGAGGGATAATCAACATTATTTCCATTGTTGGTGTTGCTTGAACAACTATTAAGGGAATCAGACTCAGTTCCCTTCCTATGCTTGATTTTTCCATGGCTTTCACTGCTGAGTGACAAAGGCAAGAAATAACCAAATCTTCACATACTTGCAGTTAGTAGAGCAGATAAAAAATGATTTATGATCTTCTAGAAACTTCTTTTTCTTACTGACACAAGGGCTTGGTACTTATCACAGGATCACAGAACATCCTGAGCTGGAAGGGACCCACAGGGATCATCAAGTCCAGCTGCCTAATTAGCTCTGTACTTGTTTGCCAGATAAGGTGGATAAGACAGAGACTGGCTCTGGGATCAGGATTTCTGTGAAAAGTCCTTGGAAATGCAGTCCCAGACAGGAGATATACCTGCAAGTAATTAACTCTTTTTGTTTGAGGTGATGCCCTGCTTAAAGCAGAATTGAGGTTTCTCTGTACTCTACTTCTCCCAAAGGGTTTGCCATGGTAGTGGGCAGGACTTATTACCAGTCAATGTGGGCTTCAGATCTCTGGTGACATCACCACCTTTTCTATTTTTACCTTGAGACACCACCACTGGTCTGATGAGTCAAACCAACAGAGAGGTGAACCAAATTCATGTGAAATTCCTGGCTGAGGCAAAATCTTGAATTCAGCTTTAAAACCTGCCCCTTCTCCCTGCTGCTGTTTTAGTTTCTGCCTCTACAAGGTGCCTGCTCGTGTTGGGCTGGATCAGCTGATGGCTTTCTAGGCACTGATTAATGACCTCCTGCCTGACTGCAGGCACAGCAAAGTCATTTACTCTGCTAACTGAAAATCCAGTGCTGTGCCACAACACCTGCTGGGCTCTTCTTTCACTCAGAAGACGTCTAGAAGCTGTCACAACTCTTAAGCTCGCTGTTCTGATTGGGGGACACGTAAAGTGGAACCCATATGTCCCAAATTTAGGAACTTAAAATGTAAATATCAATTTTTAAGCTCACTTTAGAATCAGAGAAGGCAGTTTCTCTTATTCTAACACAGGTGATTTTGGAGAAATCAACCAAATCAGCTCTAGAGATAACTACTTATTCCAGTGACTGTAAAAGAAGTCTGTAGTGATCAATTTTTTAAAGATTAATAAGTTAACTATGCTGTTAGTTTTCCTTGATGGTCATATCTGAATCCTTCAGAAAAGATAAGTGGAAAAATGTCACCTGTGGATGAAAACCTTTTTTGTTTAAAACCTTCCTGGTAGGCAGTGGAGATACATGTGCCTTTTGTTTATCCCCTTTTCCAACCATAGTTTTATCTACTCCTCCTGCAGACCAAAACTCTGTCTCCCCATCTGTTTAAGGAATAACACAGTAGAGGAAGGAAGATTTGACCAATTTCTTTCTTCTGTGTGTATGAACATGGAATAAGATCCACAAGCTCTAAGGATGCTCTCAACATTTCTCTTCCTGTAGTGATGCTCAGTAGTTTGCTGCTTCATTGCTTATTCATGGCAAGAAGTGTTATGTGCAATATGCAAGATTAAAATACATCAACATATTTATAAATTAATAACTCACTAAATTTTTAAAATAAACCAACAAAAATAGATGTAAAAAAAATATAAAAAATCAAGAGTTGCAAAATTTGTTTTTAAAGGCATTGTGGATCAATAGCTTTCACATAGTCATGTTGCTGTACCAACTTATCAGGATGTTTCCTGCTTTAAATATTATTCCTGAGTTACTATTAATAGTTGTATCCATCAGAGAGAACAAACCCAGGCAAGTGTTGGTTTGTTGTGCAATGAGAAATGGGAATGAGCAGGGCACACATGTGCTGCCTGTGTTTCTTAGTGAGTAAAGTTTTATCCTCTCCTATGTGACACAAATGAGAAGATGAAGATCTCTTTAAATAAATGAGGGGTCTACCTGGAAGGATTGTCCATCCAGCATCCCACTAAACACTTCTGTGTCCTTAAAGCTGGTAACCATGCCCAAAGGATGTGCAAGAAAGACCAGAGAAATGTGTGACATCAAACTTAGGGATACAGAAACCCCTTAGAATTTTTTTTTCAGCTTGTAGAAGGTTACCTTTATTTTTCAGTGTAGTGAGAACATGTCCAGGCCAAAAATGAGTTTAACTAAATTGTGGTAGAGATTGAATTAATCACATTTTAAATATCCAAAAATTGTTCACCTGTTTCTTGAATGGTCCATCAATTCTAGGCAGCAGGTACCTCCCAGATGGTTCTTCAGCTCATTTCAGAGCAGGCATCCAAAATCTGATGAGCTGCTCTCCCAAAATACTTGTTTTGTCTTCTGACTCCTGACAGTGTGAGGGTTGTACAGCCTGTCACAAACACCTAAATATTTAGTTCAGCACAGCAGTATGGATTTCTAAACTGTGTTGTAAGTGTATAATGAATATATAATACAGGATTTAAGGGATAGTCAAAACTTTTTTTATGGAAGGCAGATATCAGAGAGGACCAGCACACAGCACCTAAACCAGCAGCTAAACTTATGTGTAACTGTCCCATCCATTGATTCTGACTCATAAAGCTAAGAACAGGCCTAGGATGGTCTTAACCTCTCTTGGGCAATAAAACAATCACTCTTTCTGTGCAGTCACATGGAGAGCAGCAATGTCAGTGCTAGACCAAAATATTTATAAGTATTGTTAAATATTTTTAAATCACTGTTGATGTTTTTGTATGACCACAAATGTTTTTGTACAACCAGCTAAGATTAAACTGATGATGATCAGTCTACAGGCAAAAGAAGTTTGGAGTGAGAATTACTGTTCCTAGAACAGTTTTGGTGTATTCATTCATATTTTTATAGGGATCTTGGGAATTTTTACTGCTGCTGAACTGCTAAAGGAGCTCTTAAACAACTCAGGAAAGGTTGTTTCCTTCACACTGTTTATGGTAGTTCTTTTCCATGGGAAAAGAATCAGTGGATCAGTGAATCAGGGTCACTGTAGATTGTGGTAAAGAGGGATGGATTATCATTAATGTCTGCATTAGTTTGACAGATGAGACAGGTTCAAATATGAAACTTATGGGATCATACTACACTTTCAGACAGAATTATTATCATTGCAAAGCACCACAACATCACTTTTCCTTGATTCTCCAAGAACTGGGTAGGGCATTTCCAGTTATTTGGCACATCCACCCTGTGGTCACAGAGAAGGACTAAATAAGATGAACATAAATGGTTTCTGGACATCACATTTCCCCACAGACAGTGAGCAGGAAGATTCCTCAAAGAAGACACTGTCCCCCAGCAGTGATTAACTGGTTCCAGAGTGTCCTAGAGGAAACTGGAGCCTGGAGGAGAGAAGGCTTTGGAGGGAATTCTTGCTGGCTCCAGCTGCCTTATTGGAGGCTACAGAGAAAGAAGAACCAGGCTCTCCTTGTAAGTAAATGGCAAAAGGAAAAGAGGCAATGGATAGACAGTGTTTCTTGGTGCCATTTCCTGGTATGTTTTCCACTAAATTTAATGTCTCTTGAGTTTTTAAGTCCATTTCCTGGAGCATACCATAAATATCCTTGCCTTCTTTCTTTTCTCTGATTTAAAGTAATTTATAAGTCATTTGCAAACTGAAGGTTCTGCGTCTGACACCCACTTTGAAAATGTCTGAAATAAAAGGTTTGTTTGTAATCACAGATCTTACTATGATTAAGGCATCAAAGCATTGCTGGGAATTGCCTCAATACCATCTAAGTACTCTTCAAAGCAAAGGTACAGACTGAAAGTTAAGAGGTTTCTCTCCCTTTGTACATCTTGGTATGTGTTTATCTAACTCCAATGGAAAGGGCTTAGTGGATTTGCTTTTCTCATCCACCCGTGCACTGTCAGCTAAAGAAAAATTCCTCTGGGGAAACATCTTTTGATATTTGTGAACGATAAGTTTGTCTTGTAAAGGAATTAGCATTGTAAACATCCTTATAAATGTTTGATATGTGATACTGCTGAAGAAGTACTGTAATCTAAGCCAACATTATGTTTGGATCCTGAATGTGTTTGCTGGCTAGATGGGATGTGCAGAGCAAGGGCTTGGGAAAGACCACCCAAGTTAGGACTGAGAAATGCTGCAAATGATTTGGGAATGATTCCCACAAACAAGGGTTTGAAGAAAAGCATTGCAACCAGCAAGGACACAAATAACAAAACTACTGGATAAGCCACCCATTTGCTGCAGTGAATTCAGGGAAGGCCAGGAAGGAGCATCTCCATCAAACTGCAGGGATCTGAAAGGGGGGGAGAGAACCAGGTCTCTGAGATC
This sequence comes from Corapipo altera, assembly GCF_003945725.1. Classification (NCBI taxonomy): domain Eukaryota; kingdom Metazoa; phylum Chordata; class Aves; order Passeriformes; family Pipridae; genus Corapipo; species Corapipo altera. Next base: position 1,811,591 of record NW_020884937.1, read on the forward strand.
TGCCTTTTAGAGAACCTCCAAGGGCATCTTTTTGATCTCTTTGTGACTTCAGCCATGCCTTAACCTCTGGCTCAGTGGCTTTTGGGTCTAATGGCAGATCCTAAAATTTAATTTTTTTGTTTCCACACTTTCTCATTGTGTGTGTGAAGGCTGATCTTACTGTGGGTAACAGAACACAAGATTGATTGACATCTGGTGCCATATCTAATATACCTTCAGGGCATGCTTAACACATCAAGTGTTTCTTCCCCAGTCTATTCCAATTTTTCATCCCTTAGCTAAATTTCTGTATAATGCCTCACAAATGCAGCTGCAGTAGGAATTTCTCTTTACATTATTATTGTTACAGTGATGAAAAAGAAAAAAAGTAAGTGGATCATACCAACACTAAGATACTATGCTGGAAAAGAAATTGAATCCCTTGTTCACTTTGCACACCACGAAGAATGGTTGTGGGTCTGGAAACAAAACTAGAAGGCTTTATTTTGGAGAGAGAAACCAAAGTTGAAAGGACAATCTGCTTAGACAGTAATTGTGATATGGTCCATCATCCAGATATCAGTCTCAGTGGCTCAAGTGATTCGATCACATGTGTTAACACAGCATGGGCATGATTTAGGCTTTATTTACCCTGGAGCCTAAGTCAGCCTGCTCGTGCTGTTCATCCAGAAACTGGGCTTACATTCCCTTTGCTCTCTGGGTATGCTCTCCATGATATTTCAGCACCACAAATGCCTTGTTAAGCAGGAGAATGCAATCTGTCTCCATGCAAGAAACCGACAGAGCAGGATAACAGCAGAAAATAGCGGTGTGGGAAAGAGCAAACAAACCTGGGCACACTGACCCCAGCCTAATCACCCCATGTCACTCCAAAGAGTGCCTCCTCCTCCTCAATTCATCACAGGGACAAACAGAATGAAAATACTACTCCAGGAATATAGAAGTCAAGTTGTTCCCTTCTTCTGCTTCTTCCCTGGCACACCGCTTGGAAGAGAAAAGGAGCTGGAATACTGCCAAGTGTCACTGCAGAGAGGAGCCCTCAGCTGGCACAGAGCCTGCAGAATGTTTCCTACAACCTGCTTTTTTTTTCTAATGGGATTCATCTTCCCTAACCTTCACCATCCAATAATTAGGCATCTGATCTAAGCCAGTCATTATGTGTCTCTGGAGTCGATGGCAGAGGGGTTGAATGAATTGCCCTCTGGGGTTACTTGTCTCTGTGTGTTGACAACAGAGTCAGCCTAAAAGACTGGCTTAGAACAGACAGCAAACTTCTTGGCAGCTAAAATTAAATTAGATGAGTCCCAGCATCAGCTGCACTCGGGTGACTGGCAGACTGACTCACAGCTCACTACGGTGCTTTAAATGCTCAACAGGAGCTGTGTACTTCTGGCTCTGGGATCACTGTGTTCATCCTTAGCTCTGGAAAGTCTGGATTAATATATTTTCTCTTGATACACTGGAACAGGTTGCCCAAGTTGTGGTTGACCCGTCCCTGGAAGTGTTCAAGGCCAGGATGGACGAGACAACCTGGACTAGTGGAAGATTCCCTACCCATGGCAGGGGTGTTGGAACTGCCTGATGTTTGAAGTCCTTTCTAGCCCAAACCATTCTGTGATTCTATTATTTCATGACATGTAATTTTTGGGACAGCTAATCAGATCCACAAGTAAATCAGGAAATAATGATGGATGGATTATGATCATATGACTGTGTAACATAAATACAAGTGACTTGGACTGAAAACAGGCTGGAATACTGAGATTAAAGGAATGTGCAACAGGAGGTAAGTCAAGAATGCGGTACCACAGCTGATGATATTGGGACTGATGCTATATGTAGATGATATAGATGACTGGGACATCTGAATGTTTGGAGACAGTAAAAATTGAGGAGGAGTGACCAGATGGTTGTTTTGTCATTCAGAGAACCCTGTTGATCTGGGAAAATGGGCAGAGAGGATTCCTATGGAGGTCAATAAAGGGAAATGCTAATCCTGCAGCTGGAGAAAAATAACCCAGTGCACCACTATGGACTGATGGGCTGGAAAGCAGCTTTGCAGAGAAGACCTGGGGGGTCCCAGGGGACACCAAGCTGACCATGAAACAGCAGTGTGCCCTCAGAGCAAAGTAAATTAAAAGCATCTTGGGCCGAACAGCATCAGCAGCAGGTTGAGAGAGGGAATCCTTCCCCTCTACACAGCCCAGTGAGATGGATCTGGGAGTTTGTGTCCAGTGTTGGGTACTCCAGTGAGTCTCCTGCAGTGTCACAAGGGTGATTAAAACATCAGAGGGAGAGGTTGAGAGAGCTGGGACATTTCAGAGTGAAGAAGAAAAGGGAAAGAACTTATCAATGGGTATAAGAATCACAGAATCATAGAATCAGCCAGTTTGGAAAGGACCTCCGAGATCATCAAGTCCAACCCTTGATCCACTACTGCCGTGGTTACCAGCCCATGGCACTGATGCCACATCCAGTCTCATCTTAAAAACCTCCAGGGATGGAGAATCCACCCCCTCCCTGGGCAGCCCATTCCAATGGCTGATTCTTCTCTCTGAAAAGAATTTTTTCCTAATATCCAACCTAAACCTCCCCTGGCACAGCTTAAAACCATGCCCTCTTGTCTTGCTGATCGTTGCCTGGGAGAAGAGACCAACCCTCACCTGGCTCCCCCCTCCTGTCAGGGAACTGCAGAGAGTGAGGAGGTCTCCCCTGAGCCTCCTCTTCTCCAGGCTGAGCCCCCCCAGCTCCCTCAGCCTCTCCTCACAGCACTTGTGCTCCAGTCCCTTCCCCAGCCTTGTTGCTCTTCTCTGGACCTGCTCCAGCCCCTCAATGTCCTTCCTGAGCTGAGGGCCCAGAACTGGACACAGCACTCCAGGGGTGGCCTCACCAGCACTGAGTCCAGAGGAAGAATCACTTCCCTGCTCCTGCTGCCACACTATTCCTGAGCCAGGCCAGGATCCATTGGCCTTCTTGGCCACCTGGGCACACTGGCTCATGTTCAGCTTTCTGTCAATCCAAACCCCCACATCCCTCTCTGCCTGGCTGCTCTCCAGCCACTCTGTCCCCAGCCTGTAGCACTGTAGGGGGTTGTTGTGACCAAAGTGGAGGACCCGGTCCTTGGCCTGGTTGAACCCGACAGGAGGGAGCAAAGACATATCCAGGGTACTCTCAACAGCACCAAGGGAAAGGACAAGAGGCAGTGGGTGCAATCTGAAGTGGAGGAAATCCCATCTGAACTTTTTTCCATAGCATATTTACTCTCAAAGTGTTCAAGCACAGGAACAGTTTGTCCAGAGAGGTTGCGTAGCCTCCACCCATGGAAATGCTCAAAATCCTACCAGACAAAATCCTGGACAACCTTTCTCTGAGGAGAGGGGTTTGACTGGATATTCTCCAGAAGTCCCTGACAACTTCATCCATCCTATTTATTTACCTGTATATTAAATCTCTTTGCTACATAGATCAGAATCCCAGAATGGTTTGGGTTGGAAGATCATCCAATCCCACCCTCTGCCACGAGCAGGGAGACCTTCCACTAGACCAGGTTTCTCCAAGCCCCATCCAACCTGGCCTTGAACACTTCCAGGGATGAAGAATCAGCTGAATCTGATATATTTCACACTTTGTAAAAAAATCAATGATTTTGATGCCAGTTTTACAGAGTCTAGACAAAAATATTTTCATATCCTCTGCTTCCTTTGAGATACTGTCTGACCTTTTCCACTTGTTCAAAGCTGGGACAGCACTGGAGCATGAAAACCTGATGCATGCGACAATAAAACTAAGAATCACATCTAGAACATGATGCAAAAGACATCACAGATACTTTGGTAGAAGGAAAAACAGAATTCATGTTGACAGGTCCTTGTACATATTTGAAATGCTTTTTCCTTTCAGATCTAAAGTTCGTGATCTGAAAATTCCTGTCTGAATTCAGTCATGCTACTGGTATAAAATTTAAATATACTACAGCTCTCCAGAATTAAAATGGTTATTTCAGATAGATAATTATAGATAACACCTCTAAGTGTAGCTTTTTCTCTTTCTGTGGGTGTAGAATGTACTCCAAGACAGTAGAGGTGTAATGTCGACAATTCTCTTAATTCAATGATCACTTAAAGCTTTAAGATCTGGTCTGAGGGAGTTTTTCCCCAAAACATTTTACGTCAAGACTCAAAAATACTTTCTTTTCTCTTTCGGTGCTTAAGAATTCACTTAAATTCATTAAAGCCTGTAGAAATGAATATATTAAACAGGTCAATGGTGAATAATTTTTTTTTCTAAGGATAGCCGTGGCTCTCGTGTTTGAATTCTTATTTTTAAATTGTAAGAATAGTTTTAATTACACATTGCTGCATGTATAATTTTAAGATAATTATATAGCACGCAGATTAAGCTCTTATTTGCTTCTCATGCCTGAAGATCTCATTTAGCAATTATTTAATACTCACCTAATGTAAAACTGCCTTATTAAATCAGTGCTGAACAGCAAAGACCTTCCTTTAAAAGAAAACATTCACAACTTTTTAAGAGACAGGTATGAAGCACCCACTCTTTATCTATTATAATTTAGCTGGGGTTTACTTAAGAAAATTAATTTATTGATACTGCGTCTGACTAAAGTGATCTCAGTAGCTCTCCCTACCCTCTGACATAGTGTGTGTAGCATGTGAGCTTCCAGCCACAGGATGGAGGCACATCCACCACCATTTCCAGACAAAGGAGGTGACATATTTTCCTCTTTGAATCCTCCAAAAATCTCCCTCTGAAGGAATTTTTAAGGAACACGGAGAGCAAGCGAGAGTTTTCCTTGTAATCACCTGAACAGGATAAACCATCTCGAATGGAATTCCCATTTGGAGAGGTAAACTCTAAATACAGGAGGCAGTGTAGGTGATCAGACAAAAATAAAGGTGACTGTTTCTCCTCTACTGATCCACAGATCAATATCTGGCCTTCTTTCAAATCATCCTGCAGGCTGGGTCTGAAAGATGCCTCTGAGTCTCCATAGGACTGAAGGGAAAGAAAAGCAGCCAAGTAAGATAAACTTCCAGTCATTTATCCCTGGAAGATTAGTGCTCAATACAAAAAGTAGAGGAAACTGAACCCCTGAAGTATCTTTGGGGCATCAAACGGTGAGCAGAATTCTATGTTTTGGGAGCCACATGATCTATAGCTGAACAAAATCACACAGTGATAAATAGAGTGCTCATATCTCACATTTTGCCCTCCTGTTTTAGTTCCCTGGTAGTTACCACTGTGTTCTTCTTTAACAAGCAAATTTGTAGCTTCTTTGAAACCTGAATTTTTCTGTTCTCTACATGAGGATTGCACAGTTGTTCATGTCTAAGTCTCTATGTCTGTGGTAAATGGATGAAGTCAGAAATTATCTCCTTATTACCTAAGAACATGTATAATGTTACAACTGTAAATATGTGGGCAAGGTTTGGTCTGAGTGTTTCAGAATTTCACTGCTGTCTATTAAGCACCATAAGATTTCCATGAAACAGGCAGATATGTCCTTTTATAAAGGATACTTTATAACTCAACTACAAGTATCAGAGAGTTCAAGTACATATGCTTAAAAAAAAAGGGCAAAATAATTATTAGCACAAATAGGATGCAAGCTTTGCACCTTGTGTTTTGACTGTAGCCAGTCCCAGATGTGATAAACTATCCTCACTTATTTTTAGGGTTTGTTTGCTTTTTCTACAAGTTAGAAAGTTGAATGAATCCTTCAATCAGATCACACATAAGAGGAAGGTCTATGAGCATCAGGACCTCTTTTTTTATTGAACTGGAGTCCTCAGTTCTGATGTATATTTTACATATAGGTAATCTACTAAGCCACAAGAGGGGCTATAGAGGAGCAACCTAATTAACTAATTAATTCAAGGTTTGTCTTTTCAAAGGGGAATTTAAATTTTGGTGATCTCTGACCATGCCTTTACACCTTGAGTAAATAGCCATGAATCAGCACAAAACAGAGCTATCCTGCTTCTTTCCCGGAGCCACAGGACTTGTTAACTTGGGTTTTTGTGCAGGCTAAGCTTCCTAAATCATGTTTTCTGGAAACAAAGAGGGTAACCCAAGCATTCAGAGCAGGAAGCACAAGCTAATTTATAATAGGATTAACTTTACTCCAGCACCCTCCCCGTGGCTTTGCTGGGTTTTCTGTGTTAAGATCTCTCCTACAGCTGCTCTGTTTGATTGCCATTCTGTCCATGTCCCCTCTCTCCTGCAAGGCAGGGGCTGTTTTTGTGTTTGTTTGGGTGGTTTTGTTTCCCCAGCCACCATACACGGCCACCTCTACAATGGACGGGAGTCTCCTAGCAATGCTGCAGAAAACGGGTGATATTCACACAGACCTCTTTGGGAGGCACGAGTATTGCTTTCCTTATTTGCCATGCATGTCACTGAGTTAAGGAAGTGGCTTTGTTCGAAAGAAATCCAGCCTTGGGAGCTGTGGAGTGTGTCCTGCTCGGATCTGCCTGCGTGACTCTACCTACGGGCACAGCACGTGGAGTGGGATCCAGCCGAAGATCAGAAAATTAAATTTAACTTTCAGCTTAATTTTCAATATTAAATTTGGTATTCAGGTGTGTGTTTCAGTCCTCTCTGTGCCCAGTAGATATCTCAGTGTGCTTTGATTGCTCACACTTTCATGCCTGTTTGTAATACCACGTTATCCTGCCTAAATTTCACTTTCATTTCAAGAGGACATGGATGTCCCACACACATGGTGTCACATCTGCCACTTCTGTGTGGGTATCTCAGCCACCCCAGTCTCAAAAACTGATGCCTCACTGTGTGAACAAGTAACCTACACCCTCATTAGAGGAGTCTAGGGAATGGTTCAGCTGCCCAAATGTCACTACCTGCTTTAGGATTGGTTTTCCTCTTTAGCACCTGTCATCCTTTTGGTGGTGACTGAAAGACAGTCACATTCAAAAAAAAAAAAAATTAGGTGTCTGCAGCCTGTCAAGTCATGACAGGTGTTTTTTAACCTTTGAGCATCTGGTGCTGAAAGCTTTTCTGGAAAAAAAACTGCACAAGAAAAATTGGAATCCCACTGCACTTCCCAGCATTTACTGCCAGTAGAACCTTAGTATGAGTGAAATAAAAAATAATCTGTTTGGTTAAAAAAATCAATAACATGCTTAGTGAAATTTCAAAGCACTGGCAAATGATGGCACAGTATGGTCTTACTTCAGACCTTTATTAGTTTTGTCTATTCTATCATAAAAAGATTATGGTAAGGGACGCACGTTTTTACTTTTGTACTAACCAGAGAGATTAATTTTTGGTTCACCAAACCTAAACCTCTACAAAATATTCTAAATTATATGATATGAGATTATATGGAGTATTTAAAGGTGCCATAAAGCAGTTGTGCAAAACTCTTAGCAACAGTGTTTTTCTGTGATGGGCTTAGACGAGAAGACTGAAAAACCTGTACCAGTAGAAAATGTGTAAGTAAAGGCTTTGTCAGAGTTTTTGACCCCCACATTAGTCACATCTCATCCTAAACCACATCTCATCCTAAATCCATGACCTATAAAATGACTAAAGGGTTTCCATGGCCTTTTGTCACTGACACCTGTGTTTAAGGGCTTATTTGAGGCACTGTAAAGATATTTGCTCTGCTCGGATGGAAGTTCCACCTAACTCAGCATCGTGTCTGACAAAGTTCAAAAGAACCAGGGCAAATATAACCTTGTCCTTGCCTTGAGTGTTCTTTCAGCCATTTAGGGAAGTTGGTGTGAATTTTTAGACAAGAAAAGCAGTTATGTATTGTTTGAATTCTGTAATTTGCAGGCTGAGTGACCTTCCCATGTCTATACTCTGAAAATGCATTGTCAGGGAAGATAATATAGTTCCCCTTTGACTGTGTCTTGAAACTACAAGGAATCCAAAGAATCAAAGAAAATTCTAATGTTCAAGTGTTTGCTGCCTATTTTTCCCCCCGCAAAATAAGTTAACAAGTAAGCCTGTCAATAACTGGTTATCATAGAAACATGGTTGTTTTTATTGTACATCTCTCAGCGTTATCACTATGATTCCAGAGGCTTTCAGAATTTCTGATTGAAGTGTGGTGTGGATGAATCTTTAGTAACCTTCCCAAATTATTTTTTTCCAATAGTAGTACTAGAAACTATCATCAAAATTATTGCACTGAAAGACATGAGCAGGATATGGGCTCATCTCCTGGAGGTGCATTCCATCAACCCTCAGTCACAATACTGGATATAAGTAAGATATAAGTATAAAAGTTAAACTTTTGAGTATGGTAGAATCATCTTACAGTTAAATAATTGCCAACAGACTAATCCAGGTCATGCTAACCCGAGTATCCAAGATAGACACCAACAGGCTTTCAGATATCTTACATATCTCCTTTTATTGATTAAAAGGGAGTCAAGAAAGATCAGTTGTGCCTTTTGAGAGTCCATGTTACAATAGTTCTATCTCACCTTTGGTATCATAGCAACACATAATTAAAAGGGCACTTTGACCACCAAGGTGGTTAATCAGGAAGTCACCTGAGTCTATGAGAGGAGATAATAAAAGGAAAAGTTTCTTGTCAGTCACCGTGCAGAGTGCATTAAGCAGAAAAAAGCCCTAAAAGAGAAGGGTTTTTTTTAAGGTAAAAAGAGAAAAAAATCAAATAGTATTGACTTGAAGCAGGGAAAAAGAGGAGGGAGAGAATAGGAGGAAGGCTGGTTCAGAGGAGAGAAGAGATTGAGAATTGTTTGAAGAACTGCTCGTACTGATGAGGAATCTAAGGCAGGAAAATACCAGTTCCTGGAATAAATTATCTATTATGCTACTTAACTGAAAGTAATTAGACTTGGAATGAAGTGCGAAGTCCTCTGAAAACACATCCTTAATGTATTTCCCAGTGAACTTTTTGGGGCTGGGGCTCAGAGATATGGGGAAACTTCATAGGCTTGTGTCAGAGAGACAGCTTGGAGAGAGAGGAGCCTTTGCTCTGTGGAGGAACAGGGAAGGTGCATCACTGCCATCCTTAGGCCTGAGAAATGTGGGGGGAAAGGAAAGAACACTGATCACAAGAAAGCAGGATAATAGTTGGTAGCTGAATTAGGAAATCTCTGTTGGGGTTATGTCCTATATTTGGGCAGCTTCAGAACAGTGAGATGTATTGTCTCCCTGTGAGCCCAAACTTAATTTTTGCTGATGACAGTGCATTTTAAAAACTACATTTGTGATTTTGATAAAAAGAAAACTTGCTAAACTCTCTCAGTGAGAAGAGTTTCTTCCTTAATATTTTCTTTGGAGAGAAACATACCCACCCCACAACTCTGGAATCTCCATCTTTCAATTCAAATCAATGATCACAGGAACTGTCTGACCAATAACTGCTCCAGCTTCCATTTGTGGGGTCGAAAAGGAGCAGGTGCTGCTGGGAGATGATGCCATGGAGGGCAGCTTTCAAGACCTACTTGGAGCTGGTTTTTTTCAGGGTAAGCACACAGACAGCACCGTGCCAGCCACCAGCATCTCATCACTCTCTACGACTCCCTGACAGGAGGTTGTAGCCAGGTGGGGATCAGTCTCTTCTCCCAGGGAACAAGCAGCAGGACAAGAGGGAACGACCTCAAGTTGCACCAGGGGAGGTTTGGATTGGATAGTAGGAAAAAACGTCTTCACCAAAAGGGTGATCAGGCACTGGAACAGGGTGCCCAGAGAAGTGGTAGAGTCACCATCCCCAGGGGGATTTAAACGACGTGTGGATGTGGCACTGAGGGAGATGGTTTAGTGGTGGATTTGGCAGTGCTGGGTTATCAGCTGGACTTGGTGATCTGAAAAGTCTTTTCCAACCTGAATAATTCTATGATTCTATGACCTACTGATACCACAGACACTGGCACAAAACCATCTGCTGACCTTCGATTTGGGGGTACAGAGTGTTCCTCTTGTGATAGACTCACAAGGTCTCAGTGACAGACTAATCCAGTCTTCAGCAGAATTGATCTCTGACGTGTTTGAAAAGCACATATTGGAATATTTTTAAATTTCCCAAACTGGGATGAGTGAGAGATTCCTGAAATTTTTGACATGGCCAGTACACCACATAGGACCCCAATGGAAACAGCTAATTTGTACAACAGAGACTGCTTTATCAAAAATATTTTTTGCTGTGTTTCTAAGGCAACATATCTGCTGCTGAGGCAAGACATGAAGCACACACATCCTCCTGTTCCACAAAATTTTCCATTTAAAAAGATATTCTGTTTTGGGCCCTAAGGGCAATCTCATATTCACCTAAAATTGTTAAAAAATAATACATCCAAAGGAAAAAAAAAAAAGTTCATTTTAATTGTTTCTTTTTTTTTTTTTTTCCATAAAACTTAGCAAACTCTCTAGATTCAACCTCCCTCCACTGTCCAGAGCTGCAGCTGACAAAAGCTGAAGATCAGACCCAACATATCGTGGTGCTCATTGGTTTGCAAAGGGGACATTGAAGAGCAGAGCAAACACAGTCTCTGTCATCTGTGCTCTCACAGTTCTCTGGGGTAACCTGCACAGTCTGTTCTCTGAAATGATCAGTTTTCCAGCACTGCTTCAGCTAGTCTCCTTCAGCTCTGTCCTCTGTGTTATAGTCTTGTACTCATTATAAATAATCAAATTAATTTGAAATACCTTTTACGGAATCATGGAATGGTTTGGGTTGGAAGGGACCTTAAAGATCATTTGTTTCTAACCCCCTGTCATGGGTAGGAACACCTTCCACTAGACCAGGTTGCTCAGAGCCCCATCCAACCTGGCCTTGGACACTTCCAGAAATGGAGCATCCACAGCTTCTCTGGGCAACATACACAAGTCCCTTCATCTGTGGATCTCAGGCATTTTGCAAGTATAAATGAAGTATTCTATTTTAATTGACTGCTATCTATGAGACTAGTTAACGTAATTGTTCAGGAAGATCTTTTGCTCATTGAAGATGAGAAGGGACACCAAATTCTTTTGATTTTGAAGGCAAGAAAGCACAACCAGCCCTGCACAGAATCAGACCCTTCAAATTATGGAACGGTGCAAGACTGATGTGCTGAAGCTCATTTGTTTCAGAGGGATTTTTGTGACTTTGATTATTCAGAAAGTATTTAGACAGATTCCTGAAATGAGAGACTTACAGACAAATAACATTTTTATTTTTTCTATTTCTCTTTTCTTGTGGTTAACCAAAGAGGTACAGGGACTGCAATTAAAATCTTGGTATCTGTTGTCCCCAGTAATTACTTTCAGCAGAGTATTCCAAGCAATCTTTTTTCTAAACACAATAAATGCAGGGGGGCAGCTAAATGATTCAGTAAATACTGGAGGTTTCATGGTACCTGTGGTAACAAAAGGAGCACATGAAGGCACCAAACAGCTCATGTTTTATCCAGTACATAAATAAGGGCCTATTTTTCATTTTCAACTCAGCTCCCCTTATGTCCCTATCAATGGTGTGGAAGGAAAGGCAGCATTTTAATCTCAAAATTCTCTCAGAAACAGTTGTTTACCAACAGAGCTCAGCATCAGGAGGCAGACCAAGGAATAGTTGGAATGATTAATGGATTGGCAAAACTATAAACATCTGGCCAGGTCTTGTGGTAGGATCTGTTTGACAAGACCAAACTAATATTTGTGTTCCAAGCACTGAAGGAAGAATATCCTTTGCTACCTCATTGAGGTGTACTGAGTTCTTTGCTCCACAGTTAATCACCACAACATGGGCAAAGCACAATCCTAAGCCAAAAAAATAATCAGAAAAACTATAACTGATGCTGATATATAGAGAGATCCTTTTTAACAAATTCCAAGTTATTTGAATTCTACAGATCACCCTTGGGCTGGGAGTTTGCTGACTGACAAGTTTCTCAGCTTCGATGCTGAATGTATGCAAAGAACATTTTAGGGTAGAATTTTTAGGTTTCCTTATCTGGAAAATGGGTTTAATGATGTTTTTCTTCTCTCTCTTCTTTCAGTTCTGGTAATTAACTGGTTATATCATGGTTCATATTAAATCACTAGGATGGGATCAAGCCTCTTGAGAGGCAAATAATAAGCCTTATGTATTTACTAAGTGGCCATGTCAGAGTGTTATCTTTCCTCCTGAACCATCTTCTAATTATTATTTTTTAAAACGCACTTAATGGAAAAGGGGAACAAATGTTTCAGCCTTGGGACCTCATCTCAGTGTTGCACATTGTACAAAAATGCATTATGAAAAACCCTTTTGTACCAGCTGTAATTACAGATAATTGCCAGCAGCCTGGCTGTTCATTTTCAGGAACAAGGCACAGGTTATCTCTGCTTAAAATGCCCATTTATTGTGCCTGCTTGAGCATTTTCCTAGCAAAGGACCTCTACAATTTTACTTAGGGATGTGAAAGGATAATTTATAGCCAGGCAGAGCACAGTGTACTTACAGCTATGAATGTGGAGAGCCCACTTCAGCTTGGATGCTTGGGAGGGAAGAGTGGTCTTGTTGCATAAAATTATATTGTACCTGATCAAATTAATTCAGACATTGATTCTGCTTCATGGGATCTTAGGAAAGCAACTTTGCTCCCTGTATAACTTTGATAAAGCCACTCAATTCTTACATTATTATTTTGCACTGAAGGCAAGAGTCAGACTGCACATCCTGGACAGCTTATGATTGAGGATTTTGAGGTGATGATGATTAGGAGATCACCTCAACTGTCATATATCTGCACAACCTACAACAGAACATTAGCTATTTTTCCTGTCAGTCTCTCAGGTACCAGGTATGGTGTGAAAATTAAACCTTTAACATATCCTGAAAGTATATACATAAAAATACACTTTTACATATATAACAAAAGTTTATATGTTGTGCAGAGAATCACTGAATCCTAGAACCATTAAGGTTGGAAAAGACCTCCAAGATCACTGACTCCAACCGGGGACCTCACACATCCAGGCCCACCACTAACCTGTGTTTTTAAGTGCCACATCTACAAATGTGGTCATATATATTTATAAACACATCACTGCTTCTTTGCTTTCACTCTTCAAAGTAGTTAAATGCCAAATCCATCCCTCAGAGTTGTGAGAGGGAGAAAAAAACTATTAGCTCAGATGGCATTGGTGTCACACAGCTTTTGATAACCAACATGTTGGCATTCAGACCTGCACTCATCACCCCAGGCTCTCCTTCTAACCCACACTTTAAGGGAATAATTCATATTCCATATTATAGACATTATATGCCCCCAGACTGTCTTCTGCTTCCTTTCAATTATAGAGGGCCCCAGGAATCACTGGATCAAATGCAGAGATCTGTGTTTGGCCAGAGGAGTCCCATCCCTTGTCTTTCTAAGCTATGGATCAGGTTTAGTCTAAGGTTCTGGAGCAGATGGATTCCTGGAACACAAACTAAGGGATGCACAGTGTTAGTCACGTTGTAGCTCACGTGAAATGGGAAATGGCCTCAAGTTGCACCAGGGGAGGTTCAGATCAGATATTAGGAAAAAATTTCTTCGACAAAAGGGTTGTGAAGCATTGGAACAGGCTGGCCAGGGAAGTGGTGGGGTCACCACCATCCTTGTAAGCATTCAAAGAATGTGTGGATGTCGCACTTGAGCCCATGGTTTAGTGATGAACCTGGTGGTTTCATTGTTGGCCTCGAAGGTCCTGGGCTGCATGAAAAGAGGTGTGACCAGCAGCTCAAGGGAGGTGATTCTGCCCCTCTGCTCTGCACTCATGAGGCTCCACCTGCAGCTCTGCCTCCACCTCTGGGGTCCTCAGCACAAGAAAGATGAGGATCTGTTGGAGCAAGTCCAGAGGAGACCACAGAGGTGCTCTGAAAGCCGGAGCACCTCTGCTCTGCAGGTAGGCTGGGAGAGCTGGGGGTGCTCGACCTGAGAAGAGAAGGCTCCAGGGAGATGTTACTGCGGCCTTCCAGTGCCTAAAGGAGGCTTATAAAAAGGAGGGAGAGGGACATTTTATACAGGCTGATGGTGACAGGAAAAGGGGGAATGGTTTTAGATTGAAAGAGGACAACTTTAGATTAGATGTTAGGAAGAAATTGTTCCCTGTGAGGGTGGGAAGGCCCTGGCACAGGTTGCCCAGAGAAGCTGGGGCTGCTCCATCCCTGGAAGTGTCCAAGGCTGGGTTGGACAGGGCTTGGAGCAACCTGGGCTAGTGGAAGGTGTCCCTGCCCATGGCAGGGGGTTGGAACTCTGTGATCTTCAAGGTCCCTTTCAACTTAAACCTTTCTATTCTGCTATGATCTTAGAGGTCTTTTCCAACCTTAATGATTCAGTTGATATATGGGACATCAAGCTCAGATGTCTTGCTGTACATACTGTGGGAGGTTAAAGACAAAACCAGAAGAAAAGTCAGCTTTTTTCCAAATCACCCTACACGGTTTCCTTTACAAACTACTCTTACTATGAATGTAATTAAAGAACTGTTTAATACCAAAGTAGCAACCTTACATAACTTGACCAAGGCAAATCATTGAGTCATTATTCTGGTTTGATATTTGTCTTGTTTAGTTTGGAGGAGGAATTACTTGGATACCATCTGTTTCCTGTGAGCTGTATTCTAAGAAAAAAACCCAAAACCATTATTTTGAGAAAAATCTATTACAGATGAGTGTTCAGGAAATGTAAAGCACAAGGACTACAACGAAAAATGAAGATACAACCTGTGACTTACAAGATATTGGCAACAGAAAGTTGAGATTTCCCATACCTTTAGAGGCATCCTTTTATCTTTGCCCTTAGGAAAGATCAAAGGAAGTTCATGGTTTTTCTATTCTTGCTCAGTACTCTGTAAGTTGAACAAATATTTTGTCTAATGCAGTGTTAGAGCCCTTTGGGAACTGGACTGAGTCCACTCAACACATTGCTCATGATAATTTTGCCTGTGCTTTTTAATCTCTTTATAAAACAGTTCTTGGTCCTCAGGACAAATTCTTTAACGTATTGTTGTACAGAGCCAGAAGCCAAAAAGGCAGTAATTAAACAGGAAATGAGTACACTTATTTAGAATGATTTTACATAAGATTTTACAAAATAATAGTGTAAAAATTAAGCTCAAAGATTCATGTCTTGAGTACTGTAAGAGCTCTTGCTATCGTGACTTTCAAGACTCAGAGTACGACACCCCTGGAAGTTTATCAGACAGGCAGGTCCTGATTCCTGCCTCTAATTAATTAAAGATCCTCAAATGAGCTATTTCTGCTAGGAATGTCCTTGAGATTCATGCTGGCTTGTTGCTGACAGTGGATGCCTTGAATCTTTACAAGGTGTTGCACAGCAAGGGGTGAAATGCAACCTGAAATTTATAGTCCTTGCAGTCAAAGTGAATAAGTAACATTTGTGCAAAGGAGCTGAAAAAACACATGTATTTAACTGATAGAGCACTGTTATCTGTGTCTGCCTCCCTCTTCTGTGACACAGTGAGCAAATACAAATCAGAGAGGGAGCAAATTGCTGATACACTTCTTTATTATTCATCCCACTTAGCACAGCTATTCATTACTGCTTGGAAAGGATTATTTTTGTCCATTGGCCTCCTGTATCTCCATGGGAGAAGTATCAAATCTCAAAAGCCCATCCACCCTTGATATATCAAGGGTTGCTTAATGAAAGCCTGTAAGACATTAATTATCTAGTGGGATTTCTAAGTGGAAACTGTGCTGTGCTTGGAGTTCAGCTGCAAGAAGAGGTTGAAAACTGCACAGAACCGAACATGGGGGACTCTAGTTCAAAAAATAATAATAATCTAAGGAGTATATGCCTAAATCTAGTGCTGCATTGCTTGGGGCTGCACACAGGCTGTGGTGCTCTGCTGAATCGTGGGTGGGAAGAAATGCCTTCATCATTTAACTCCCTGATTCAGCCAAGTGAAATGTTTGCTGCATTTTTGTCACTAGAAAGAGCAGTTAAAAGAATGCACTATCACCATCTTTCTTTTTAAAGGAAGAAATCCCCTGTTTAACACATAGTTTTTCTATTACTTTAAGCAATGCAATTCATTAAATTTACTGTAATTTTTACTTAGATGGCTATGCTATTGTCTTTCAAACTAAAATATAAATTCCAGGAAGAAATGGAGTTCATGCAATTTCCAACAATGGCTTTTTTAATTATTTTCATTCCAAATGTCTTTAAAACCAACTTTGAAAGCACTTTGAATGAGCTTTAAATATTCCATAACAATTGTAGAGGACTTAGTCCTGTGTTGTAAATAAAAGGAAGATTATATAGTGATAGAAATAGGGAGAACCCTTCTGGGTAATTCTGATTACTGTGTCTACACTGGAGTAATTTAACCCCAGCTGAAAATCAAGACCCGAATGTGAACATTGTAAGCTTTAAGTAACTGCTTCTATTTAATGAAATGGAGAATATAATATACTGAGAAATGAAAATTAACTTGATGTAGTTTTAACAACTGGAGGAAACAGAGTAATTAAACAGATAATTATATTTATATAAAATGAATACCAACAGAAATAAGGTTGACCATTTAAATGTTCACCAGTGTGTTGGTTGCCCAAGGGGTTCAGAAAGAAAAGAATAAAGATCTTCATTAGCAGAAGGCCTTCCAAAATCTGGTTTCTTTTCCATTCTGCAGATTCTCTGGTGTCAAATATTATGATTAAAATCCTGAATATCCAATTCTTTTAATTGCAACACCAGCTGCAGCCCATCTCCTCTTTCTTCCCAGCTATCCTTAGCAGACTTAATATCCTTGAAACACAGGCCTCTTGTCTAATGATGATTGAAACTGGCCAATGTATTAATGAAGAGTGGGGACTGGCAGACCTGCAGTGGGATTGCAGAATATTCCTTTCCTAAGGAAATCCATTAAAAAATGATGAAGACTTCTTTTGTGCCTTGCAATTTGTAAGTCAGTGGTGGTGGGCAGGTCAAAATGGAACTGAAAGCAGATTTTGCTGTGGCATTTAAGAGGAAAGAGGTGGATAATATCATATTCCCATCCCTGAAAGTGTCCAAGGCCAGGTTGGTGACCTGGCCTAGTGGAGGGTGTCTCTTCCCATGGCAGGGGTTTGGATCTGGGTGGTGTTTAAGGTCCCTTCCAACCCAAACCATCCTGTGGTTCTATAATATGTCTTTGCTTATAAGCAGATACACACATGGAAGTCCAGGGACTTTCTAGAGTTGTGTGTCTGCAAGAACATCTCACCTGAGCAAGAACTGTTTCCTAAAGGCCAAGTGAGGGGACAGCTGAGAAACCAGACAGATTTTGGAAGCCTCTGCCACCTCCTTTGAGCCATGTGAGCTTTGAAAAAACAGCTGCTGTTTTCAAAACTTGACATTTCAGAACCTCACACAGCATCAGTGCTGGTCAACCTCAGAGCAGCTGCTCTGTGCAGCCTCCCCAGGGGCAGGGACACCTGTAGAAGGTTCTGTTTGATTGGCATCAAAAGAAAGGAGTGGAGAATCAAAACCTGTCAGTCCCATCTGCTGCTCTTTCCCCCTCCTCAGCTACCTGACACTTCTGCAAAGTTTTCTCTCAGTGCAGCAACCATGTCAACCTAAGTGTGCCAGCTTAATAGGGGAAGGAATTTGAAAGTATCATCTGATATCCAGATGGTTCCCATCATTCAGCACGTAAACACACATCCCGGGACGTTTGTTGAACGATCTTTCCATTAACATTTCTATAGTGGTTTTTCAAACTTCTTTGAGAGAAACATTTGTCTTTCCCTGGTTAGTCCATTTCTCAAGTGTGGTTAGAGCTTCCATGCCACTAAATCAAAAATCCCCAAAATACAGAGAGTTTGGTTCATGCCATAGCCAGAGATCAAGATTTCCTGCTTGTTTGAGACTCTTTTTTGCTACCCGCATGTAAACAACTGTAATGATCTTGAAGGGTTGATAGCTTAATCTGCTGGGAATAGTAAAGGTGAAAGGAAAATGTCATGCTCTGACAGTAATTGCATAAGTATGATTAAGCTAAACTACTGCCTACAAACTTTGATTGTGGTACAGCAAAGGAAAAAGAAAATTATTTCCTGCTACGGAGGAGCACAGAGGAAAAAATATATCCTAATTCTTAATATATCAAATGACTGAGGAATGGTAACTCAGCAGTTTATTTGTACAAATACATTTGGGGATTTAGAATCATAGCTCAAGGAGAGTATTTTCACTGTGCATTACCCAGGGCCACCAGGGCTATAATTTAATTTGTGATAATGGAAAGAAGAGAAAAATGTGGATTAAAATGGTGCTGTGTGTATGAGGATGTGTGTGTGTAAACAAAGCAGTTCATAGCACTAAAATCCAGCAGCATATACAAAATTATAATTTTGGAAGCTGTGGAAAGACAGCAGAAACATGACCTGTTTTTCCTTGTCTTCTTTACGCTGGAGGGAGATGGGAATACTCAGTTCAGTTTAGCAGTGTTTTCATCTGTCTTTGATTCAGCAGTGCTATCACGTACTCATCCTCCTGGGGCCAGATCCACAAGGAGCATAATTTGACCCAGGATTGCTGACTTTACTGGAATTACAGCAATTTACTATATTTGAGAACTGGGCCTGCCCTGATTTCTTCTTCTTCCTGTAGTTTGTGGTTACTTGGTTGTTGCTTTGGCTTTTTTTTTTTTTTTTTAATTAAATATGTTCTTTCACAGCTTATTAAACCCTGTTGTTTGCAGACAGTCAACGCAACAAAGGTTAATGTGTCAGGTTTTGCTTCCTAATGCAAGTGTTTAGGCTTGACTGAGGTCACCAGGGAATGACTTTACAGAGCTACAAATTGCTCACTGGTTCTGTGAAAAAAAAATTGTAACTTCAGAAGAATTCAGCTGATACATGTCAAATAAATTCCCAGTGGCTGATAAAAACCAGAGCACACTCTCTCTATGACTGGAAAATCATCTTGGTCCATAGTTGTACCCAATCTGCTCAGCTTGGTATGTACTGTAATGCTCAGAATCAAATATTTCACACAAAAGTGGAAGAAAATCTGAATTAGGACAAGAGGGCATGGCCTTAAGCTGCGCCAGGGGAGGTTTAGGTTAGACATTAGAAAGAAATTCTTTACAGAGAGGGTAATCAGTCACTGGAATTGGCTGCCCAGGGCAGTGGTGGATTCTCCGTCCCTGGAGGTTTTTAAGATGAGCTTGGACGTGGCATTTAGTGCCATGGTCTAGCAACTGTGGTGGTAGTGGATCAAGGGTTGGACTTGATGATCTCAGAGGTCCTTTCCAACCCATCTGATTCTATGATTCTCCATGGGCTGCAAGTCTCTGTCAGGACCCTGCTCCATCCTGGGCCTCCCATACCGTCACAGCCTCCTTCCTGCACTCACCTACTCCAGCATGGGCTCCTCCATGGGCTGCAGGGGGGTCTCTGCACCCCGATGATCCTCCATGGGCTGCTGGGGCACAGCTGCCCCTCCCTGGTCTGCACCACGGGCTGCAGAGCCTTGGCTCCAGCTGGTGAAGCATCTCCTGCCCCTCCTTCTGCACTGATCTTGAGGTCTGCATTGCTGTTCCCATGTTCTCACTCTGCTCTTCCCTGGGTGGAATTCTTTCTGTGCCACAACCTTCTGTTCCTAAATATGTTACCACAGAGGTGTTACTGTCAATCCTGACTGGCTCAGCCTTGGCCAGCAGTGGGAAGTCCATCCTGGAGCTGGCTGGCATTGGCTCCACGGGACAGGGGAAGCTTCCAGCAGCTTCTAACAGAAGCCACTCCTGTAACCCCCCTCCACTACCAAAACGCAGCCACAGAAACCCACTACAGGCTGCCCCACCCCTGGAAGTGTCCAAGGCCAGGTTGGATGGAGCTCTGAGCAACCTGGTCCAGTGGAAGGTGTCCCTGTCCATGGCAGGGGGGTTGGAACTGGATGATTGTGAAGATCCGGTCCAACCAAACCATTCTGTGATTCTGTGAAACATGAGGTATAAGGAGAGGTGACACTGGACAATCCTGTCATTGAAAGTGTTGGATTTACCAGCTCTGCTGCCCTTCCCAAGGGTGGGATTTCCTTCACCTCTCACCAGATGTCTGCAGAGCAGAACTGAGCGTGAGTTTCTTCCCCCAAGGCTTCCCTGACCATCAATGGACAAAACCAGGGTTCATCTCGCTCACACTGGGTGTCTAACTGAAGCTTCCCATCCATTGACTGAATTGATTGGACCTTTTGAAGGATCCCCAGCAGGACAAGCTCAGGCAGAAATGCCTATTTTGCATGTGCTTATGAATAGTAAAGGTAAATCCTTTGTGAGACATCTTGTCTTGTTTTTAATCACACAGATACTTAAAATCAGCTTTTTAACCCAGAACTTTCTATTTGCTTCTTTGTTTGTTTTTTTTTTTTCATCTTTCTCTCTCTCTTTTTTTTTTAAATTATTAAAAAATCTGTACACAAGATCTCTGTCACTCCGGTAATTTCTCTCTGTTTCTCTGGGAATTTTTCTCTGTTGCTCTGGGAATTTATCTCCTCTTTCCATATCCTCACCTAGAATTGCCTCTTTTTTTTTTTTTTTTTTCCCGGGACTCATCATTATTTCCACAGCAACTATTGGAGATTCTAAAAAAAAAAAAAAACAACAAACAAAACTTGTTATTTCAGCTGAAAAATAAGCAGCAGAAGCAGGTACATGACTATAGCAGAGAGGTACTGTCTGTCTGCTTTTCAGAGGTTTTGAGCATCCCTTGTCCTGTTTTATTCAAAAGATAGGACTCCAGTGTCAGCTTGAGAGCAGAGATGTTTTCTCACATATCCTTGCTGCTAAAAATCAGTAATTCAGTAGACACTGAAAAACAAATCTCTGGAATCCTAAAATATTAATTTGAAATTTAAATGTGGTCCTGCTCAAATAAACAAAAAACCTAAACATAATCCACCATCAGTATGGAATTCTTTGAAAACCAATTTAATTTCTGATATGGTCAGGAAGGGGCAAGTTGTGAAGTTGGTGCCTAACATTTATTAGAGATGAAAGGAAAAAATATCATTCTAACATTTCACCAGAACGACAGTGAGGGGAAAAGTACTACTTACCATATATGAAGGAACCAGGATGCTCCCAGTTGTCATGATATTTATTTTATGTCTTAGAAAAGAGAGTGAAACTCATTTCACTGAGCTATATAAAAGCATCCCAAGCACTTGCCTCAGCTCCCTCCATGGTCAGTGAGAAAAAAAAGGCATGACCAAGGTGTGATTTTGCCTGGACACCTTATATGTAATATAAAATCACCCTGTAAGGTGAAAGGCTAAATTTAAATGAACCTCCAAATTAATTTATTTTCCTTAAAGCCCAAGTTCCCATATCAATATGATTAGAGAAAAAACTTAACTATAATTGAAAAGAAAAATCCAAGTGTCCACCTTTCCTGATCGGTACAGAAGGGCTTTAAAAATGTGTCACGATGTCTTCGTTGAAATCAAGAAGCAAATTAAAAGGAACTTTGGAGGTTTGATTGTTTATTTCAGTGATGAATTTGGGTGGGGGTGTCCCAGTAAAAGGTGGTTGTCATTTCAAGAGCTTAGGGTGCAACTGCCGAGTCAATGTTCCTGCAATGGAAAACTGTGACTCTCCACCCAGGTGACATTTCACAGGAAAACCCCACAAGGCTGTAAGGTGAAGGGAGCACTGACACCTTGACTGACAGTTCTCTGGATCTATATTGAATCCATGACTTCCCTTCCAGATTTCACAAGGCAATCTTTGAGATCCAGGTGGCCAAAAGGGATCACTGACCTCCTGTGAGGCTTTTCAAGTAACCATATCCCAAGTAAGAGGTGACAGAGGACAAAAGGAAATGGCTTCAAATTGAGCCAGGGGAGTTTTAGATCGGATATTAGGAAAAATTTTTTCACTGCAATGATGGCCAGATACCGGAACAGGCTGCCCAGGGAAGTGGTGGTGTCACTATCCCTGGAAGTGTTCAAAAAATGTGTAGATGTGGCACCTGGGGACATGGTTTGGCAGTAGATTTGTCAGTGCTGAGTGAATGGTTGGATTCGATGACCTTAGAAAAGAGGTCTTTTCAAAACTGAACAATTCTGTGCCAACATGTTTATACATCTCACTCAGAAAGTACTGACTGTCTTCAGACTCCAAATGCTCATCCAACGTGCCCCTATTAGAGCAGATCTGAGTGATCAGCTCTACATGGAGCTGGTGGAGCAGCTGAATGGAGACCTCCCACACTGGTGGTGTTGGATGGACCCCACTGTCACTGGAGGAAACCCTATTTTTGACCTTCTTTCCACTGCAGTTTGTCAGGCTTCTCATAGGGGCTCAGTTTGCTGGGGTGCTTTCCTGTCCAACAGGTGACCTGGCTGGGGACACAAGTGACACAACACATAAACGGTACAATCTTCACCTATTTTGCCAGGAAAAGCAATTAACTGTCCTTGTACAATTGTGGTCACGGTAGTGGTAAATAAAATAAACAGCTCCTGATATGTGGCTTTCCTGGAGCTTTGCCCAGGATGGAATTGCACGTACAGGGATCTTGGATTGTCTACTTTAAGGCACAGCCAGAGGATCACAGGTGACTGTGTTTACAGAAGTCACTGTGGTTTTTGCCACAGTGTCACAGCTGACTGTGTGCCTACTGTCACTCCATCAACCTGCAGCCAAAATCAGCCATGTCAGTGATGAGGTCCCATTTTAACTTGAATTTCCAGGAACTGGGGGTGCACACATCTCCCGTAGTCACATTCCAGCTGTCAAGGGTAGCTCATCAGCCCAGATTTGGGGAAGATCTGTGACCACAGACCACACTCCTCAGAGAATGGGATGTGCTCATTCCTCAGCTCCCACACTTTCCACCTATGTTATTACCAAGGCAACTTCATGAGCTTGACAGATCAAGAAAATGACCTTTGGGAATCCCACACCTCTCCTGAGTTGCTGTAGAAGGTTTGGCAGAGTGAAGGCAAGGTGTAGGTAATTACATAACATTCAAAACCTTCAATATAGTGAGGTCAAGGAGAAAGAAATTGAGAATGTTGAGGATCAGAATCAGGTTCCCTCAGTGCTGGGGTTGTCCAGTGCAATAAAGCATAGATCAGATGGCAACATTTTGTCTCTTTTGATCACAAATCAGGTGGGGTTTGCAGTTTGTGCATATTTTGAGACAGGAAAACTCAGAGAAACAAGAATTTCCCAGGAGGAAAGTGGTAAATTAGAGACATGGAGCTTCTCAGCAGGTCCAGTGGAGGCTACAAAGATGATGAAGGGACTGGAGCATCCCTCTTACAAGGAAAGGATGAAAGACTTGGGTCTCAAGAAGAGACAACTGAGAAGGGATCTTATCAATGTCTACCAGAATCTGCAGGGAGGGGTCAGAGGATGGACCAGGCTCTGCTTGGGGGGTCCAGCAATGGGACAAGAGGCCACAGGCAGACACTGATGCCCAGGAAGCTCCACCTGAATATGAGGAAGAACTTCTTCCCTGTGTGGATGACTATGTGGGGATTTGCTTCACTCCCAGGGATTGTGATAAGGTAAGTGCCATGTAGCTCTCTGAACCCTCCTTGTCTTTTTGTAAGGACTAACATAGCTAATTTTATTTTATTTTATTTTACTTTATTTTATTTTCACTGGGGAGATCTCTTAATCACTGCAAACTTTCGACAAAGATGGAGACTGGCAGCATTTTGTGAGCCAGCTCCCTGCTGGATACATCCCATCTGCCTCCAGGACTTGTACATGTCCAATTTACAAGGTCCAGGAGTTTACCAGGCTCCCAAATGCCCAATCCAGTGCTTAAATTTCTTTCTCTCTGAGAAGAGAGATATTTTTTTGTTCCTCTCTGAATACATCAACATAATTATTATGAACAGCTACAGCTGAGGCAAACACTATCTACAACATTTCAATTAATGCTCTATTGAAAACACTCAGGACTGCATGTATTCACTCCAGCCCTTCCATCCAGCCTCATTTCCCCCCTCCCAGTCCTAAAACAAGCCAGATGGAAGAAAAATTGTGTGCAGCAAACCATAGGTTTCTTTCAGGTCACCACAGTGGGGCTTGTAAAATGGATTGACACTGCACACAGCACAACAGAAGCTAATTTTGCTTGGCTGTTTAGTCCCTACTGAGCAGCTGAATCTGTGCTTGACAGAACATGGTGTGAAGTGGCTTTGTCTGTCAGTGCCACGTTGTTCAGCTCACCTTTCATGGTCCAAATATTTACCTGAAAACAGCAAGATGTGTTGTGGATATTGCTGGCGGTGAAGATTAGAGGATTTCTGGGCGTTTTTTTATCTTTTCCCATCTGAATGTAGCTCTCAAAGGCTGTTGGAGACCCAACTAAAGCCATAAAGAATAACTTTTGGGCTGAAAAGGCAGTTCCTCACCTGCCTGAAAGGAGGTGGTTGTGGTGGGGTGGAGGTTGGTCTCTTCTCCCAGGCAACAGGATGAGAGGAAATGGCCTCAAGTTGCACCTGAGGAGATTTAGATTGGATATTAGGAAACTTTTCCTCCTTAAAGGGTGGTCAGACATTGGAACAGGCTTCCCAGAGAAGTGATGGAGTTGCCATCCCTGGAGGGATTTAAAAGCTGGGAAGATGTGGCCCTTGGGGACATGGTTTGGTGCTGTACACAACACAGTTTAACAGCTGGATTCAATGATCTTATAGATCTTTTCCAACCTAAATAATTCTTTTAGTCTATGAACCCACATCCCTTCTGGCTTGGGACACTAAGGAGAAAGTAACAATGCCTTCCTGAAATGGAGAGAGAGAGAAGCATAAGAGCACTGTACTTTTATTTCACACCAGCCAAATGCTCCCTCAGGTGAAGAACTCACAGGTGAACTGTCTTTATTCTCTGTGAAAATGTTACAGACTGAAAATGTTACAGGGCCAAAGCTAAAAAGGAATCTGGTCAAGGGAGATGTAGGATAGGATTCTGATTCCTCAATAAAATTGCTGGTATCCTCAACAGCTGAGCATCCCTAATGCCAAAAGGTACTTCCACACAGGTAGATGAATCTCTCCCCTGAAGTTCAGCACAATAAATCTTACCCACATGGACTAATTCACTCCCATTCCTGGCTGTGTCTTTAATTGGTCCCCACATGGTTAGAATAAGATTCCTGTTTTGTCAGAGAGGAAAAAAGGTAATTTTCCTTGTTTAAGATGTTATTTCACTCCATTCTCAAAGGGTTCCCTAAATGGCATGGGAAACAAGCTGAAATTTTAACAATGACAAATGTGATTAATATGTTGGAAGAGCTGGTAATTTGATTTTTTTTTTAGTGAAAAGGTTTTTTCACCCAAATAACGGAATGCATTTTGAATTCCATTTTTGGTGGAAAAATTAGTCAGTGCTATAATTCTAATCAGCTTCCTTTTCCTTCCTGGAAACACTTTTTCTCAAAAACTGGGGGAAGGGAGGAATTATTTCTTTGTTTGCCTTTCTAGGTCATCATCCAAATTTTTCATGAAAGTAAAATGAATGAAAAACTAAAAATATTCCCTGACCATACATTTTTTTCTAAACTGGTGAGAATAGGGGTAAAAAGGGAGAAGAGGAGTAGGAGAAAGGATGTGAGATTGAGTTCTTATTGTATGGTCATAATTATAAATCAAAATTCCAAGACAATAACATCTTAAGATATGTGAGTTTGTTCTGCAAAGGGAGTCAAAAGTTTGGTTTTTGAAGAAAAAGAGTGACTCCAATCTCCAAGATTCACACGTGGAGACCATCACCCAGAAGTGATGAACATTCAAAAAGCTTTGCAATTGTCTTCCCCTGTGATTTTTTGCTTTGGCTCTCCCTTGTGGTTGGAAAGAAGTTCTTTTAAGGACCCAGACTATCTCATTATGTTCTTTTGATACAGATCTGTAAATATTTTGTTAGTCTGGTCAGCTGGGGATCATGAGCTGTGCTACAGATGTGCAATATTGACTAATAGCCTCCTTAGAAATTTCTTAAAATTCTTAAATTATCTACCAGTAATATTTTCTCTGTATTTCACTGTTTGTGTCATGTGGCCTCTCTCCTTGCAGGTGTATTCCACAGGTAGACTAATTTTTAAGGATATAAAATGAAAGTTGGGTTTGTTCAGAAGATCATTTCAGTCAATGGACAGATGATTAAAAAAAAAAAAAAAAGAGTTAAAATCAGCTAAAATATCTTCTTGTTAGTTCATATTAAAGCAGCAGCAGTTGTTACTGTTCTGTATGATCTCCAGACAAGTCATGTTTTGGTGACCTAAGTGACCTGAAAGAGCAGTGACACAGGAATTGAGAGGACCAGGCAGAGACAGCTTAAATCTGCTTCCCTTGTTTTTATAAGACTTTCAGGAAAGACTCAGTTTTCACCAGTAGTGAAAAAAAAAAAAAAAGAAAAAAAAGTAAAGTATTCCTGCAGGCAAGAGCCAGATAACCTTGTTTATACTGATGTCACAGTTTGCTGGATAATGGGATGAAACAAGCACATACCTCTAACAAGGTTAATGGGTTTGACAAAATTGGCAAAAAACATTCTTGTCAGACATGAGGTTGTTTTCCTAATTAATAATTTATTGCAGGTTATAGGAGATTTAATAACTCAGATAGTGACAGAGGGGAGAAGCCAGGCTACACGTACTGGATCTTAAACTGAGACATTGAGGTGTGTGTAAGGAGGATGGATATGACCCAGAGTGGATGGTTTAATTAGCCTGAAATACTCTGTGAATCTCTGTACAGTCTCTGAGAATAAATGGGCCATGTTGAGTTATGTGCAGTATTTAAGTTCCTTTCCTTAAGCTCAGGGAAGATGCAGAATATGAGCTGCTTGCCCAGACCCAGTGAAGACTTTGGCCCTGACCAGAACAACAATCCCTAAAATTTTACCAGAGTTTGTGGCAATCACTATATATGAGATATATGAATTTCATGTTGTGTATCATCCTTTCAAAATGTTTGACCCTCTGAATCGTGTAGATTCACTGAAGCAAAGAGATCGAGTTCACTCAATCCCTATAAAACCTTATAATTGGTTTTAGTTCCTTCTGAACATTGTTACATCCCACAGTTTGTTACAGATACTTAAAAAAAAAATCACAAAAAACCAGCAAAGCCAAAAATAAAACAACTGAAACAATGTTTGTAAGGAAAACTTCTTGTAAGTCAGGAGAAAATGTTTTCTATGAATAAGCAAAATTATTTGACCCACTTCTGTTGCACATTATGTAAATAAAGAGAGGAAGAGAGAAACAGAAAAAGAGAGAGAGATGGAAAGAAAAACAAAGATTCAATTATCTGTATTTGACAAAGAGATAAATTAAAGAGTAAATATAACACTTTGATTTTTAACCTAGACTACAGGAGAACAATGGAGAAAAGAGGGTTCAAGGGGGACCTTATTGTTCTCTTCAACTGCCTGACAGGAGGATGGAGCCAGGTAGGGGTTGGTCTCTTCTCCCAAATAACAAGACCAAATGGCCCCAGGTTGCAGCAACTGAAGTTTAATTTGGATATTAGGAAAAATTCCTTCATGGAAAGAATTGTCAAGCATTGGAAAAGGCTCCTCAGGGCAGTGGTGGAATCCCCATTCCAGGAGGAATCTGAAAGACGTGTGGATGTGGCACTTGGGGACATGGTTCAGTGATGGGCTTGGCACTGTTAAGTTTATGTCTATACTCAATGATCTTAAGGGTCTTCTTAAAACCAAATAATTCTGTTATTCTATGATATTCAGCCCACACTGAGCCTGTGCTCAATGATTTGTTCTGGTTAAAGCATCTCCTCCAGAAAGACACCCTATTTTTATTTGGAGACATCATGGCTTGAATTAGAGTTGTTTACTGAGTACTAAATCCAGGCTTTATTTCTAATATGAAATAACCTGACTTCAACTTCCAGCCCTTCCTCCTTTATCTTAAATGATTAAGCTTATCAGAAGGCCTTATTTCCTTCCAAAATGTTATATTCATATATCATATGACCATTATAAGTCTAATCTAAGTCATTTTGTGATAACTAAAACAGAATTTTTTTTTGTTTGGTTGGTTGGTTTGGCTTTTTTTTTTTTGGTTTTCAGACTGTGATTCATACAATTAAACACAATTTCAATAGCAATATCTCTACTGGTGGGATTTCCTCTTGACTCTTGGCAGTCACTGCAGAGCCAGTGAAAACAGTCAGTGGAAATCAGGCCACGATTTATCTCACCCTAAAATAAATATCTGAAGTTTGCCATGTGACTTGCACCTGAAAAGTGCCTATTCCTTCCCACTGACTATGAAACGAGCTCAGTCTGACCTGCTCAGCAGCAAATGTCAGCTTAGCAGATAAATAATGTCAAGCATTTTCTGTAAGCTTTAATAATTTTAATTTTTTTTTTTCAGCAGCAATGCACATGGATGTGAAATTTCCCTGGATGAATTCCACAGAAACAGTATAGAGAGCAAAAATAACACATTATTCTCCTCTTTATACAGCCAGTAACTACTCCCACTCTTATTTTTGCACAGACAGACGAAGAGGATCACATTGAATCTTATCTTCTTTCCCTCTGCAACCTTTTCAAAATAAATGCTTGTCAAAACACACACACACACCCCCCTCCTGTTCTTCCATTCCTGATTCTCAGGTGTGTAACTCTCCAAATTACAAGAAATCATTGCACTGGTCCTCTTGGATTTAAGTGCCTCATTTGCTGTTATTAGATTATTTACTGGAAAAGAAACCACATATAGAAGTAACTTTTCCCCCCCCTCTTTCCATGAAAGCACAGATTTAATCATGGGCAGCATCCCTGTTAATGCTGGTCATTAGAGTTATCTTGTTCCATCTATCTCTGGGTCTGCATTTCATCTTCCAGCAGGCCTTATCAGGATGCTGCAGCTGTCAATTAACCTCATTATCTGCAAGGAAAAATAGACCCAGAACTGCTGGCTCATGTGATATCTGCACTGAGGATTAAAGGAAGATTTGGCCTTCTGAAAACACCTCTGTTTACAAGTGAAGAGTGTGCATTTTGTGTTACAGTCCTGAGCTCCCTCCCTAACCAATCCCTTTGTGTGAGACTCAAGAGGTTCCCTCTGCACTGTTTGAAATCATGTTTACATTTATCATCAGTGATAGGATAAGGACTTCAGAGTCAGCTTCCACCTCTCCCTTTTAGAGCTCTTATAATCATTGGCTTATGAACTGAAAAGCTTTCCAGATCCTTAATCTCCTTTAATAGATTTTTAAGGCTGCCTGTTGCCAGTTAGAGACAGACAGTTGCAGTATTTTATTATTGCTCTTTATTAGAGATAGAAAAGCCTCCCCATTTGGCTTTAATGGGAATGACGTCTTTGATTCCTTCCACACGTCACCTTTACATCACTGGACCTCTGTACACAGCAAGGAAATGCTGCTACTGCTCCTGAGTGAGGTGGAAAAGGAAAAAAAAAACCACCAAACCCACAAACCAAACCTGTCCCAGGATCCCAGGCAGCACTTTTGAGCCATTATTACTTTGCCCTTCCTCGTGTTGCTCTGCTCAGGCTCAGGATGTGCAGCTCAGGGACGTGGCGAGGCAGAGATAACAAGCCCAGCTCTAAACCTGCCAGAAACCAGACAAGCAAAACATTGTGTAACAAACCCCAGGCACTCAGGGGCAGCCCAGCTTCCTTCTGCTGCGTGTCAGAATTGTTTGCTGTTCCAGAGTGATCACAGGGATAATTCCCTCATCCTAAGGATGACATTTTTTACAGTGTGGGTAGTGAGGCCCTGGCACGGGTTGCCCAGAGGAGCTGTGGCTGCCTCATTCTTGGAGGTGTCCAAGGCCAGGTTGGACAGGGCTTGGAGCAACTTGGGCTAGTGGAAGATGTCCCTGCCCATGGCAGGGGGTTGGACAAGATGAGCTTTAGAGTTCCCTTCTAACCCAAACAATTCCATGATTCTATCATTCTTTCTTCATCCATCAGCTGCCTGAGATAAAGTGAATGCTGGACATGTTTACAAGGCCTTTGGAGGACAACTGGATATTTGTCATATTCTCTTGATGCCAATGCAGGTGCACATTTATGTCCTTGGTTTGTAGTCCCACCACTACCCACCTCAGGAGGGGTGTAGCTGTGGATGAGTAATTATTGCCCAGCAAGGTACAGTTGGATGGAATGAGTGATCCTGTCAAATAAAATCTTACTGGGAAGAGGTGAAGATTCTCAGGCCCTGACTGGGAGACTCTTGGCTAAGAAACAAACCTCCACTCCTTAAAATGACACTTGCCATGGTGAGAGGAAGTTTAGAACCACAGAGTCACAGAAATATTAGGGTTGGAAAAGACCCCCGAGATCATGGAGTCCAACCACTAACCCAACACCACCGTGTTCATTCCTAAACCCTGTCCCCAGGTGCCACATCCACAAGCCTTTTAAACACTTCCAGGGATGGTGAATTCAGCCTCTTCCTATGCCTGAATACCCTTTTGCTGAAGAACTTTTTCTTGATATCCAATGTAAACCTCCCCTGATGCAACTTGAGGCCATTTCCTCTCATCCTGTCACCTGAGAGAAGAGACCAAATCCTACCTCTCTACAACCCCCTCAGCTTATTTACATGCTGGCAAATTAATCCTATTTGATTAACACTTCTTTGAGATCAGTGTTGTTCTGAACAGCATGAAAGTGTTACCCAGACTTCAGAAAGCAGAGGCTGTATGAAAATATGACTGGAAGTAGCTGTTTTGTGGATGAAGAGGTAAAGTTGGGTCTCTGAGTTACACTACTGGGCAAATTTTGCATGATAAGACCTTTGTTCCCCAGAGAAAAGCTGCCATGCTAAAAAGCTTTCTCAAATTTATATCAGATCCCCTCAGTGGCTTAGGTTCTGGAGTGTTCTCCCCACCACCACCACCTTTAATTAGCTAATGTTCAGATTATGTTCCTCCTTCCTCCCAGTCTGAGTGTGATTCATTTGGGAATGTGGCTTAATTGTCCCTTGGATGCCCTGGCCATAAACATTGTGAGGTACAGAGCCTGTTTGAGCCCAGTGGATTTGTTAGCATGGATCCAGGAAGAAGGCAGTGACTGTGCCTTCAGGGTCACCTCTGGTCCAGAAGGAGATTATTGGAGCCCAGGCATATCCATTTGGAGGACCAAAGCTGGCCACATGCTGAGCAGGACAAGCCTGTACAGGATCTTTTCTCCTCAGCTCTGCAGCAGATTGAGATTGCTGACTCCAGTCTGGAGTTATAAACCATGTCTGGAAACCAAGGGAGGTGACTCTACACCAAATCTCTTGGTGAATACTATCTTCTTGTTATCTGGGGCAAAAAAACCCACCCAAAACCAGGCATTCTTCCTCCCTCCTTTCCTGTCCTTTGCTACCCTTTCCTTTTAATATTTCCCTCGGATAAAAATTGTACTCAACTGTACAAGACTGAGGGAGAGCAACGCTGTACTGAGAAAATAAGAGCAAAGCAACATTGTGCAAGGTACAGTACAAACCTCTAAAGGTGGAAGTCCCAAGAGCACCACCAGAACCAAAGGTGCCTTTTACAGCCAAGCTGCAGCAAATGTCTCTGTGTCAAGCTGGTCTGTCCACAATTCTGCAGCTGAAGGTGTGTTTGCCATGCACATGGACCTGAGAGGTCTTCCAAGGGGCTGACACCATCATGTTCTGGTCTAGCCTTTATCTCTTCCTAATTTTCTTCCAAATTTGAATTTTCCACTTATTGAATTACTGCTTCTTCCACTCTCTGTGCTGCCTTGTGCAGCCATGAATATGTTTTTACCCAGTTCCACACAAAATGTGACTTTACTTTTGAACAGACTGAAATCCACGTCTGCTTTGTTGGCACTCCCTGCCCTGAAGGTGGGGTTGGTGACATTGCACTCTTCCTTTCCTGTCTCTTTAATTTTTCAGTGACCTGAAAAGCCATAATTTTGGATTACTCCAGAATGATACTTCCCCCGTTTTCCCTGATTGTGGTAATTACACAGCTGAGATGTTTGTAGGCTTAAATTTGCTATATAACACCAGAGAGGGACAAAACCCCAGGGGTTAACAGATGAGAAGATACTGAAAATCACTGATTTAGATTTGAGGGTAACAAGAAAATTGGCATACTCCCTAACTGGGTTTCCTTGGCTCATTCATGATGAAAACTGGGAAACACTACTTCTAGTTTCCAAGGTCAGGCTGCTTATGTAGATGCCTGGAGGAAATGTAGGCACCTAAATGCCTTTTCCAAGAGGAAATGGCCTCAAGTTGTGTCAAAGGAGGTTCAGGTTGGATATCAGGAAGTATTTCTTCACTGAAAAAGGTGGTCAGGCACTGGAATGGGCTGCCCAGGGAGGTGGTGGAGTCACCATCCTGGAATTGTTCAGGAAACAACTGGAAGTGGCACTCAGTGCTGTGGTTTAGTTGACAAGGTGTTGTTCAGCCAAAGGTTGGACTCAATGATTTTGTAGGTCTTTTCCAACCTAATGATTCTCTGATTCTACTCTGTGATTCTTTAAAATCCTTTTCTGACCACTAGCAATGTCAAATCTATAAAACACTCTCCTTTCCTGTTATTTTTGTTCTCTTAACATGTCAACATTTACACTCACCTGTGCAGGAAAAGCACTTTTATGTTTGGAATGACTCTAAATCCAAAGGAAAGAGTCCATGAGGCTGCCTAAGCATCCCTGTGACCATCTATCCCTTTTATAACACTGAATTATCCATGGGGAGATGTGCTGCTTGCAGGTCCTGTGCTTCTCTTCCCAGACTCAGCTTTTCAGGGATGCAGAACACAAACCCTGTTCTCTCTGCCCGAGGGCACTGCAGGGCTCTGAGATGAACCACAGAGGATAATTATTATTTCCCCAACACTCTGTTTGTTTTTCAGGAGTCCCCAGGCTCTTTGCTTCCCTTACAGAGTTAATTTTGATTCCTGTTGCAAATTTCTGCCCCTGATTCCCTGGGAGATGCTCTGAAGTGCTTCAAATGGGAATGATCACTGGCAATTTTACTTGGAGACAATTCTGTGCAATCGAAATGATTGTGTTAAGCCAGCCTGCTCTCCTGTCATGGTTTGGAAAGCTCTTTGAAAAAAAAAAACCTGTCCACAAAAATTGCAGCTCTAAAGCTTATAAAGTCTTTATTGCTGGTGATGACATTTTGGTTTGGGTTTCTTTTTCTTTTCTAGATTTCCAATCCGTGTTCATTCAGAGCATTTCATTATGGTCCTAAGTGTAAAAGAGCAGAATTCATAGGCTGGTGTGCTTTATTGCTCATAAAAAAGAACTAGGAATGAATAAAAGGAACATTCAGAGTTAGAGGCACTGCAGCTGGATTGTGTTTTCCTGCTTATTGCAGAAAACTGCATAATGCTGTGATATTACTGGCTCCACGGTTCATTGAAATACTTATCAGCAGACTAGATGCTTCAAAATTAGCTGTTGTAGTCACAAATATGCAGAAAACCAACTTTCATTTTGGCCTCTTCACGCTGATGGCAAAGATTTAATGGAATGTGGGTTACCCTGGGCTGAAGTGCCCAGAGAAAACAGCTGGATCCAGGGGTTCTGCATTTCTAACTCAGGGGTGCATGTGTGTGATGATGTGCTTCTGTGAGATGAAGGAAAAATACTCTATAATTCATAGTTGTGTTGTTGGTGTTCTCCAGGGGAGACCAGCATCGTGGTTGCCATTTTTAAATGGGGAAAATGAGGAAGAGAAGGAGAAACAGGACAACACAGTCACTGACACAACTTCAGCTCAGGCCTTCTGTACATCAGACATAGCCATCACTTCAGAGGAAGAATAACCTCAGCTTAATTCTTAATGCATTTGCAGGAGGTATATTTATTACTTAAAAAAAGAGAAATACGTGGAGAAGTTGTTTTGAAAGGTTAAATGGTGCTACAGCAATTTGCAATATGTGAATTTATATTGCCTGGAGATCTAATGGTATTAAGTCTGCACGTATTTGGGGAAAAGCCAAGGATATCATGGGAGACATCTGAGGGATGTACTTTATCTTTGGCTGTAAAAGCACTTGAAATCAGCATGAGCAATGTGTATTATAACAGAAATTATTGACCTTATTTGCACTGAGGATGTGTACATATGGAAGAGGAGGCTGAAGTGATAGTCCCTCCACATTTATATGTGTAAACATTTATACTGGAGACATCTTTGCTCGGTGGAATAAACTCATCTTATACTTTTGCTTTCAGTGCAGACAAACTATTTTAAGAATCTCTTCACTAAGAGAAAACGGGTTGAATTCTAGACTTGTATCTTTGCCAGCATTTCAAAAACCCTTCATTCACCACTTCTTGCAAGGGTGGTGGTAGGTTTGATCCTGAGGGTTGTGAGACACTCGGATATCACAGAATTGTAGAAACACAGAAACAGAAAGGTTTGGGTTGGAAGGGACCTTAAAGACCATCCAGTCCCACCCCCTGCCATGGGCAGGAACACCTTCCACTAGCCCAGGTTGCTCCAAACCCCATCCAGGCTGGCCTTGGACACTTCCAGGGATGGGGCAGCCACAGCTTCTCTGGCAACCTGTGCCAGGGGCCTCCCCACCCTCCCAGGGAAGAATTTCTTCCTAATATCTAAGCTAAATCTCTTTCTGTTTAAAATCATTCCCCCTTGACCTATCAGTCTCCCTGTATAAAATCTCTCCCTAATGAAATGAGAAAAGCAGCATCTCTAAAGCAGCAGCACCAGAGGACAGAAGCCACAAGAATGAGAAATAGATGCAAACAGCTACAATTGGATAAAGGGCAAAGATCAGAACTGACCGAAGAAAGGATGCTTTAACCTTTATACAACTAAACTGAGTTAGAAAGGAATTGGGCTGTAAAGGCAGACATTTAGTGAATTCATGGTATGTTGATGAAAAAAAAAGACAAAATATATTTGCCCTGGGCAGAGGTAACAACTGATTCTTGCTAATCTTGCTGTTGCAGGGGGAAAAAAAACCCCCTCATAAGCTACCAATTTTTTCGGATGAGAATGTGTTATATCCACCTCTGTTGTGTCAGAACTCTGCAATCAGACAATGCTTTGATTGAACAGAGAGCAGAAGGTGGTATTTAAAATAAGCAGCATGTGAGGAACTCTCTATTTCAAATTTAAAATATATGCAGAGTCACTCTAAATTCTGAGATGGTATTGCTATGACAGAGATACAAAAGAAGTTGTATTAAACCTATTGGCTTTATGCACTGTTTATTCTATGACTATGTAGAGCAAACATAAATGATTAATAAAAATGGAAGTGAGACAGCTCAGAAATAAAAGAGAGTGTTAAGAAATCACTTTGAGGAGTTTTTCCCTGAAGTGACATTCCACCATGTCTTTCTGCTGTGTGATATATGAGGCTTTTTGTTCTCCATGACTTTGATTTTTGTAATTAACTCACTCTCTGCTTTGCTTTCTGCAACATGAATTTCCCTGTGTAACCCTAACAACAATCCTTGTTCCTGTTGAAAAAGAACTGACAAAATCAGGAAATCCAGCACCTATTTAAAGAAAACATAACAAATTCAAAAAACCAAGTGAGAAATCCCATCACGGATTAGAAATCCAGATCCAAATAAGAATAGAGGTTGGTGTTTTTGATTTTGGTTTTGGGTTTGTTTTTTTTTTTTTTTTTTTTTGTTTAGATATTATTAATTACCTCAGAAAATAAAATGAATGGTTTTCTTTTCCAGGATATTTTGAGAAGATAGAGATTTCTTGATTCTTTGCCTCTCTAACCCAGTCTTCACTTTGCCCAGGCAAGGTATATTACGTGGAAGTAGAAGAATCTGATGTTTAGGGTAATATATTTTGGGTTTTTTTTGCTTGACCTTTAGTAATTATGGACTGATTGCAACTTTCAAGCTGTAACAGATCCTACTAAATTTATTTCATCATTATTAATGCCTCCTCTGGATAATCTTGTTTGTGTTTTTTGTTTTTGTTTTTGGTTTTGTTTTTTTTTATTTTCTAATTCTTTCCATTCCAAACTGTACTCTTGCTCTCTATCATTTTTTATGGAAATGTGTTCCATCACTGAAAGCTCGTCTGAAAAAGTATTTCCTTTTATCAGGATTAAGTTTCACACCTTTCCATTCATCTGGCATCAGAAGACATTAAAATTTATTCAGTTATTGAAGTCAGTGATTTATGTTTGGATAAAGCATCTCCTTAGAGTGACAAAAGGACTTGTCTTGAAGACAAGAGTGGGATTCATCACATCCACCTTTAGATGTTGACAACACAGGTTCCTTTAAAGGTAGAGGAGAGAAACAGCACTTTTAGGATATGATTTTACTCATTTATTTTACATGCCCCCCTTAGGTCGATGTGATTCATGCTCTGGTTTCTGGTGATGGTATGAACTAGATTTCTATGACTAGAAAGGGAAGCAAGGATTAGCTCAGCTACAGGCATCCACAGTGCAGATATGTCTAACCTTTGATTAGATTAATCCCTCAGATATTAAAAGCCTTCCTCTTTCTCTTGTACATTATTGCAGTGGTTACTTTGCTACTTATTTAAAGAGAGCATTTTTTATTATTTCTGAAATACATTTGTGTGGCTTTTGCTTACACTCACTACTTTTTCTTTTCTCTGCTAGTTTTGAGAGACTTCAAGGAGAAAGTGTACTCTTGTTGTGAATATTTAATCTAATTAAAGGTTTTCATATGCCCTTGTTACAGGAGATGAAGACAGAAATTTTGGATGAACCTGTCTTTGATTGTTTGCACAGTATTTTGTGGCTCCCCCATCCCTGGGAGTGTCCAAGGCCAGGTCGGACAGGGCTTGGAGCAACCTGGGCTAGTGGAAGGTGTCCCTGCCCATGGAAGGGGGTTGGAATGAGATGATCTTTAAGGTTTCTTCCAACCCAAAACATTTTGCAATCCCATGATTCTGTGATTTTCGTGCTCAGAGGAGGAAGGTGGGTTGTCAGGGAGGGTTCAGTCTCCTGTAGGAGATGAGTTTTCATGTCGATGTGCACTGCACTGCAAAGGGTTTCGTGAAACGTGGGGACAGCACAAGAGAGATCTGCCAGAATTCAAAGGGAAAAGATTTTTAGCTTTTTCATGTTGATTTAAGAAAACTGGCTTTCAGCCAAATGCAGAGGAAGAAAATTCACGCAGAAAATAAAAAAAATACAGGGGAAAAAAAGGCGAGGGGAAAAAAAAGAACATATCTGAATGCAATTAGCAGCTGTGCTCCAGTGACAAAGCACAGCCATTATTTCACAGCCTGGCTCACTAAATGATGACAAACTACTACTAGCAACAGTTACAGCTATTCCCTTTGTGCAAGCACAAGTAGCAGATACTTTATAATGGTTAAAGTTGCATCTTTGATCCCTGACTTATCTTGAAAGGTACTATTTCACCTACAAGTGCTATGCAGCACTTAGGAAACAAGACAGTGTATTAAGAAAAAAAACAAATATATGTAATAAGGAGAGTGAGAAATTGAGACAGTAAAGAAGTTCTGAGAGAAATATGAAACAAAAACAAGAAAAAAAAATTACTCTCTAGATAAAAGATGATTTCTTCATTCCTCATAAAGAATTACAACAAGTGAAACAGGCAGCAGCATCAGATCCTCAAGAGAAAACTCCGGGAGTGCCATTTGCAGATGTAGCAATAAAACCTTTTCATGGTGTTTTGGCCAATGCAGATTTAATGCTCAGGGTAATCATAGACCTTGTCAGTCCTCACTATAGGGTTATTTGCTTCTATTTTGTCCTCTTTTGAAGGAAAAAAGAGTTGTTGGTCTTCCATAGCTGAAATTTTTTCCAGTTTTCCTCCTTGAACAGTAGAGAAGAATCTCCCTCCAAAGGTGTTTCATACAAGAAGAGAAGACAGATATTGGGCTGAAGCTATTTTGGGTGCCAGAATCAGAATCACTGAGCACTGTTGGATGATCCTCAACTCACAAAGAGGAGACCTGTAGGGAATTTAACTCAGGGCACCCTGTCAGATAAATTAGAAGAAAAAGACTTGACTGCAGGGTTAGGGGAGCAATCTGTCTGTGCCTCAAGATAAAGGAAGGCAGAATCATCCCAAGGGACAAAACCAACTTATAAATCAAGATAGTTCAGATGGGGAGCGTGACCTTTGAATTCAGCCACGAGTTGGTCATTAATAATTCCAGAAAGAACTGTCTAAGGAGGATGTAACACGTCTTTCAGCTGCTGAAAAAGACTGGAAGACGAAAGGTGTGTGTGTCAGCTGGGGATGGGAGCTGGATAGATCAGTGACTTCTTCCTCAAATCTGCTTCACTAGAGACTTCATTGTGCTTTAATTAAGGAGAAATTGTTCAGGCCAGGGCTTAGGCCACAAATCCTCAAAGCATCAATCTGCAGCACAAAAATTCTCACATGGACTCGCTTTGAACCATTTCATGATTTGAAGGTCAAAGAGTAGATTTTCTCAGGTGGTTTTTAAGGAAACATTTCATAAATTCTGACAAATACCCACACTCTTTGAATAGAGCAAGAAGCCCTGAAAGGAGACTTCTATTTATCAGTCACATTCAGATAAATGTCCATGAAGGTCTGAATTCTTGTGGAGGGTTCTGTCCATGATCATTGACAAGCAGGAACTACAGACAACTTTCAGCCTTCAGATGACACTTATTTCTTCAAACATTTTCAGTTCAGGTTCCTCATCTCACTACAATCAGTATCCACCATTCTCAGATTAATGCTGATAAGGAACACTCCTTAGACCTTGTTTCTTTATGGTTCCACAATTTCTTTAGGAACAGTCACAAATTCTTATTAAATACAAAAGCTTTGTGTATATTGAGTTTTTTTATACTTGTAAGTGGAAATTTAGAGAGACTTATCAATTAATCTTTCTGCAGACCACTAGCTATTGATTTCTGGATTATGAGACAAGGCACAGATTTATATGCTTTTCTGTAATAATGCTGCTTTTTCCATTTTTTTTTTACAGACTGTCAAAAATTTTGGTCTGGAAATAAATCTGTGCAGTAACTCTTTTAGTGAAAAATAGTTTCTGAATTTCAGTTTTGAGAAATAATAAATATGTTGTTAAATTTTGGGCTTATTTCTTATATCTGTTTTGGCAACTAAAAAAAAATACCTGACAAAAATCACTGAATTCTGGTTCTACTTAAAGACAAGGCTTTTATGATACCATCTCACCACTCTTCCAGCAACCATCACACAGCAAAAAAACCCAAGGTAACAAGAATATTTGCATGAAAATAGCAATTTTCTCTTCTAAACCTCCTGCTGGCGCTCATGGATTGTTGATCAAACTCACTAAATCAGTGGCAAAACTCATGGCAGCAAAGTGAAGGACATGAGTGAGTGTTCTCAGGACTGTGACCCCAAAAAGAGCCTTCACAGACCTGGTGATCCCTTCCCTGTCTGCACAGAGAACCTCTCCTGCATTAATTGCTCCACGATGTGCTTGGACAGGACAGAAGTCACAGCTCAGAAGTTTTTCCCTAAGAGTTTCTCAGCACTTTGTTGCTGCTTTCCATTTCTGACCAGAGCTACCAACACCCAGCCCATCTTCTTCCCTACAGGCTGCCCAGGGAAGTGGTGGAGTCATCATTCCTGGAAGTGTTCTAAAATACATGTGGATGTGGCAACTGAGGGCATGGTTTAGTGGTGAACGTGGTGGTGGTGCTGGGTTGACAGCTGGACTTGGTGATCTTGTCCAACCTTGATGACTCTGTGATTTCCAGAAGGCAGGAAACTTTATTAATCTGTGACTATTTGTTCTTGGATGTAAATGGTCTGAGAGCCAGAATTCCCAGACTTACAGGAACAAAGTAAACAGAGAGAAATCAGTGGACTGGCTCTCATCCCAGGTGAACACTGGGAATATCAGCTCTTGTCTTCCATGTGAGATTGAGTACCACTTTGGATATAAAACATGAGGCTCATCATGACAAAATCCAGAGCCCAGTGCAGTTTGAACAACAGGCTCTTTATAGACATTTCTTGTACTGGAAGTTCTCACGAGCAGCCTTGTTTTCTGTAAGAAGTAATTCATCTATCTGTGTTCTTTGGGGTATTGTATATCTATTCCTCCTGCCCTCTGATAAAGAGGTGCCCTCAAGAGATAATATATATTTTCTTTAGTGAGTGCCAAGTGTGAAGACAGAGTGTAAACATTGCTGGTCTTTCTTCCAATTCCAATTTTATCCAGGTTTGGGAAAGAGAGAAACTCACAGATGTTTCAGAAGTACCCTGATAGTCACTGGAGGGTTCTGTCTCTAGAAACAGAGGACATAGAACAGAGAAAGTCCTAGAAAATTCATCCATCTAAATGTCTAAAATGTGGTAGGATGAATCTTGGCCACGTAGCAATAGAGAAGTTATAAGTAGAACTGCAAGAATGCTGCAGCTTTCAGTGCAGATGGAAATAGCAATTTATATAATGAATTATATAACATTTATTTAAAGATGTATTTGTAAAATTTATTTCAGTAAATTACGTATTTATATGGCAGTCAGGTAAAGTGCCCACTGATGGGAAAATGGGAAAGTTTGCAACCCTTTTTTAAAGAGAGTGTAGGAAAGAGGACCCTGTGACCTGTCAGCCTCACCTCAGCGTGGGAAAATCATGGAGCAGATCCTCCCAGGAGCTGTGATAAGGCACATGGAGGACAGGGAGGTGATTCAGAACAGCCAGCAAGGCCTCATGAAGGATGAGTCCTTTTTGACCAGCCCCGTGGCCTTCTGTGATGGAGTGACTCCATCAGTGGACAAGGGAAGGGCTGCAGATGTCTGTCTGGAATTCTGTAAGGCCTTTGACACCCTCTCCCCCAACATCCTTCTCTCTAAATTGGAGAGAGGTGGATTTGATGGATGGGCTGTTCAGTGGATAAGGAGTTGGCTGGATGGTCATACCCAGAAGATCAGTCGTGAATGGCTCCATGTTCTCTTGGACACCAGTGACAAGTGTTGTCCCCTCGGGGTCTGTGTTGGGATCAGTACTGAGGAACAGCTTCATTAATGGCACAAACAGTGGGATTGACAAGTATAAGGTCCTCATGTGGTTCAGGGCAGCTCCTGGTATCAACAGAGGCTGGGAGGAGAATGGATTGGGAACAGCACTGCTGAGAAGGACTCGGGGACTCTGGTGGATGACAAGGTGTAACAACAGAAAATGTAAGAATTTCTGCACTCAGACCAGAAATCACATTCAGTCTTCCACATTTCTAGAAAGAATTTTAGCAAGAAGCAAACATTAAGGTAGAAGGGTCTCAAATTATCTCTCAGCATCTACCGAAAACTTTTTCAGAGACTTTCTGAGCCAGAAGTAGTCTCATGGTATTTAATTGCCATTATGGACTTTTCTTCCATGGAGTTGCTTTGAATCCTTGGAAGCTTCTAGCATCCCTCAGGACACATAACATTTTAGGTAAAGACTTTTTTCTTGTTTTAAAGCAGGCCTCACTGATTTTTTTTTTTTGGCATCTTTCTATCCTTGCGTTAGGAAGGAAAGTGGATTTTTTTTCTTACTTACCTTCTCAATACCATTTTTATAGATCTCCATCATTTTCTGCCTCAGTAGTCTCTATTGAAAGCTGAATGCTCCTAAACTAGAGCAGTTCTTATAGTTAATTCATTCCATAGATGTAATTGCCTTGATGACTTCCTGTTGTGTCTTGTTCATTACTCCTTTGCCCATTTTCTCTCCATCAGGGAAGCTCATCCACATTCCCTTCTGCTGACTCCCTTTAGTGGGGATGTAACTTCCACTGGAAGAATGATTCATGTAAAATAATTTCTTTAAACAGCTGATCCTGAATCATAAGGGGTTGTCAGAGGGCATCTTTAGTTTATTTACCTGAGAAGGATAAAGAACAAATTCTGTCCTCACACAAAATGGAGCTGCAGCTCCAGATGGAAGAGGTAGGTTAGATAGGGAAAAGAACTCTGAATTTATGGGTAACTGCACTCTTGACTTCAAGAGTAGTAGGATATTGGAGCCTTGCACTGCTCACCTGAGCTATTCCCTCTGTGTATCCAAAACATTCCCTGGAGACCCAAAGATACAACAGAGGAGCTGCAGGAGGCTCCTGGTTAGACACAGGAATCAAGGGGTTTGTTTCAAATAAATTCCATTTGAGGATGTTGAGTTCAACAGCTTCCTCTCCAGCCAGCTGGGGTAGAATTTATTGCACCTCAGCTTCTCACTGGTGGCTGCTATGACACATCCCAGTATCCTGAGGTACCTCCCTCTGGGCTAATCTATCCCTTAATGGATTTACTGAAAGGGAAGAGCTGTCACACAACACGATACCCTCTGACCTTAAAGTTCATGGTTTGAGTTTTACCTGTGAGTTTTACCTTTGCCTACACATCAGGTATGTCCCAGCTGATTATAGCAGTTGAGGGATTTAGGATACTGCATCTCTCTGGTTGTGGACACAGTTCCATGAGTAGAGATGTCTTAAAACAGTGCAGCTCATTTACATAACTAGAAAGGGAACAAATGACAGTCCTTGTCTGCATAAATAGCTGTTCCCTCCCACTCTCTACCTCCACCAGATCTTGTCCTCAGGAACCAGGAGATGTCTCTTTCTGACTGTTAGAAATCTTCTAGTTGGTGGGAAGTGACTGAGGGATATTCAGACCAGAGGGTCCCATCTGTCATCAGAAATCTGAGGTATTTCTCAACCTCACACTGTAGCTGCAGCACAGGAGAACTTCCCTTTCCTCTGGGTCTCCTTTGGGTGCCCAGCACAGGTGTCACCACACTGGAGCATCTGCAGGTCAATAGGATCTGTCAGGTGGGATTTTAGGGTGAGTAGGAGGCTGTGGCACCAAATGGGGGTAGTTCCTGTCCTGGCAGAACAGAACAAGCCAAGTGGGTGAATCTCAATATTCCAGTCTTGTTAAACCAGATAGTGAAAGAGGGATTCATCTCATTAAACTTTAGAGGCCTACTTTGTGGGTGTTGACAAGCTGGGCTGGTGTTCCCAGTGTGTCTGACATCAGTGGAAACAGCCACATTTGGGACATGGTTCCTCTAAGCTGCTTTCAATATCCCCATGGGCTGAGATTCCTCATATTCCAGTATCTACACAGATAAAATCTGACCTTAATATGAAGGGAGAGATGGTTGATCAGCTCAGATCCAGTTGTCCAGCTAACTAAATCACACCTAAGGTGTCCAAATAAAAGGACAAGGACCTTCTAATAAAATACCTTCAACCCAGTCTCAGCAAACATTCCCACAACCAGCTCACCCCTGTGTAGGATGACAGATGGATGGCTGTCGAGGTCATTAGTAGTAACTCACACTTTGCTCTCAGAAGCCTTCTCCTGCCCCTGCCAGTCTCTCATGCTGGCCAAGAGAATGGTTATCATGCTTTGCATATGCTTAAATAAATGAAGACCTATTTAATAGACTGCTCAGGAGGATAAACAGTAAAGTACCATTTGCCTGTGAATGGTTTAGTTGCTTTCTCCTAAAGAAAATGGTCTTCAGAGAGCAAAGTTCTTAGATAGACTCTCCTCACTACTTCAGTGAGAAACCTGATACCAATATCAGCTGAGACCATCTCAGGCAGTCCAACTGCTGCTGGATATGGGCCACTAGATTATTCTCTTGGCCTGCTGCCCTTCTCCTGGGAAAGATAGGGAGCAGATGTTGGAGCAGTACACAATAACTGAACAACTGGGAGTCTTCTTTCATGCTTAGCAACCTAAGGCAACATTTCACTGTGGGGTTTCTGATTTTTGAGGTAGGACTGCCATAAATTCTGTAAGTTTTGAGGGAACACAGTTAAGGTTTTGATTGGTTTTCTGTGGGTTTTTTTGGAATGGGGAAAGAGGTTCTTCAAGTTAAGAGTGAATATAGATTTATTTTTTTTTTATGGGAAGAATGAACATTTTGCTGTGGAGGGTTTTTTTTGTCCTGCATCATCTAATGTCCTTCATTGTCTGATGCACCCTCAGTAAGTTTGCTGATAGAACCAAGCTGTGGTGTGTCTGACATGCTGGAGGGAAGGAATGCCATTCAGAGGGACCTGGACACGCTTGAGAGATGGGGTGTGCCAACCTCAGGAAGCTCAACAACTCCAAGTGCAAGGTGCTGCACCTGGGTTGGGGCAATCCCAAGAGCAAACACAGGCTGGGCAGAGAAGGGATTGAGAGCAGCCCTGAGGAGAAGGACTTGGGGGTGTTGGTGGATGACAGGCTAGACATGACCTGGCAATGTGTGCTCACAGCCCTGAAAGCCAAACCTGTCCTGGGCTGCATCCGAAGAAATGTGGGCAGCAGGTGGAGGGAGGGGGTTCTGCCCCTCCACTCTGTTCTTATGAGACCCCACCTGCAGTGCTGAGTTCAGCTCTGGGGAGTCCAAAATAAGAAGGATGTGGAGCTGCTGGAGTGAGTCCAGAGGAGACCATGAAAATGCTCTGAGGGCTGGAGCCCCTCTGCTCTGGAGCCAGGCTGGGAGAGCTGGGGGGGTTCACCTGGAGAAGAGAAGGCTCCAGGGAGAGCTGAGAGCCCCTTCCAGTGCCTAAAGGGGCTCCAAGAGAGCTGGAGAGGGCCTTGGGACAAGGGGCTGGAGTGAAGGACAAGGGGGAATGGCTTTAAACTGGCAGAGAGCAGAGTTAGATTAGATATTAGGAAAAAATTCTTCCCTGGGAGAGTGGTGAGGCCCTGGTACAGGTTGCCCAGAGAACCTGTGGATGCTCCATCCCTGGAAGTGTTCAAGGCCAGGTTGGATGAGGCTTTGAATGAACTGGTCTAGTGGAAGGTGCCCCTGCCCATAACAGGGAGCTTGAAACCAGATGTTCTTTAAGGTCCCTTCCGACTCAAACCATTCTATGATTCCGTGATCTTTAATTTGCTTTCTTTTTTCCCCTCGTACATAGTGAAGTTACCAAGAGCTGTGAGATGTGACCAGAGAAGATGTCAGAACCAGAGGAAAAAGTACAAAAGAAATCTTTGAAAAGTCTAGTTGATTCTTTGCTCTGCCTCACGATGCTGGATCAAACCCAGAGCTGAAGGCACTCCCAATGTGTCTGTGCCTGCCTTTCTCCAGGGAAGGAATCT
The DNA here is from genome assembly GCF_003945725.1 of Corapipo altera. Taxonomy (NCBI): domain Eukaryota; kingdom Metazoa; phylum Chordata; class Aves; order Passeriformes; family Pipridae; genus Corapipo; species Corapipo altera. Next base: position 1,856,583 of record NW_020884937.1, read on the forward strand.
GTGCAGCCATGGGGCTGTTCCTGTGCCAAGGCAGTGGGAGCAGGGCTGTCTGTGCTCCTGTTGTGGAACTGTGTCCCACCCAGGCTCCCGCACCAGGGCTGAGACCCACGGGAGCTACAATGTACAAGTAAGCAACTGTGTCAGGGATTTTCACACTGGACAGGTAATGGATTTAGTTGTTTTTAAAACCACATTGTTTTTTTTTTTCTCCTTTTTTTAATCTGGGGGCAGAGTAAAGGCAAGGACTATTTGAAATTAATTTACGTGCTAAGGGAAATAGAAGGTGGGAGATGCGGAAAATGAAGGGGAAGGGGTAAAAACCTGGAGAAAAGGAGGCCTAGGGGAGACTTTTTCACAACAACTACCTGAAAGGAGGTTGTAGGTGGGGTTCAGTCTCTTCTCCCCAGCAACTAGCCCCTGGACAAGAGGACATGGCCTCAAGTTCTACCAGAGGAGCTTCAGGTTGGACATCAAGAAGAATTTCCTCACTGAAAGGGTTGTCAAGCGTTGGAAGGGGCTGCCCAGGGAGGTGATGGAGTCACCTTCCCTGGAGGTGTTCAAGAAATGACTGGATGTGTCACTTAGTGCTGTGGTTTAGTTGACATGGTGGTGTTTGGTCAAAGGTGGGACTCAATGGTCTTGGAGGTCTTTTCCAACCTTAATGAGTTGGTCATTCTTTGGACAGGTAAGAGGAAAGGGCTTCCGCAATAGGAAGAGTAATAGTAGGTACGTAGGTATCATGAAATTTCAGGGTAATTAGAAGAACCTCATTAGCAGGCAGCTGCTCTCACAGCACAGGTCTCATGGGATTTGGGTGAGGATGTGGGCATTCAGCTCCTCAAATCATTCACATGGATCTGTGTGGCTGAGAGCAGCATGGTTGGCAGCAGCAAAAACATTGTGTACCAGTATCTCCATGGGACGTGCTGTCAGAGGCTCCTCTAAGGCTGCTACAGATGCTCAGGCTCCTTTAGGGAACATTTTGCAGGTCTGGAGAGCTTTCTCTTGAAGGGTGCTCTGCAGAAGGGAGTCACTGACTGGATGCTTTTATGTATGTACCTTGCAGGCAACATGTGCCACCCTGCTCTTCTCTTAGTACTAATCACAGGAAACAGCTGGACAGCCCTTCCCTTTGTCACCAACCATCTCAGCACTTTCCACAGCTCCACTCCATTGGTTTTCCAGTAACAGGTACAAATCCTGCACTGGTGGTGCAGGGATGCTGTTGCTGTGTAGCTCTGAGACAATGCAGGACAGTGCAGATGCTGCTGTTCCTGTGCAATCCCTTCTCTTCCTAGGTGTGTGTCTGCTTTTCCAAGCTCAGAAGGCTCATCCTGGATGCAGGCCACCTGCCCATCTGCAAATACCATCTGCAAATGGTGCTTCCAGCTGAAATTCCTGCCCTGCTTCCCCTCAGTTTCCCTCAACTGCAGCTACTTTACCACTTTTCTTTGCAATCAACTCTCGGCAGCTCAGGGGGAAATTGGCTCTCCCTTCATCCTCCCTCCCACAGCCCCTCTCCCTCCCAGCAGCGATGCCATCCTCCCTCCCTCCCATCGCCGTCTGCTGCTGACTCTGGCACACTAATTAAATAAGAAATAAAAAAATCTCTGGGAAATGGGGCTAAGGTGACACGGAGAAGAAAGATTTGGGGGAGATAGGAAGAGAGGAAAAAAAAGGGGAAAAGGGTTGATTTAAAAAACTTGATTTGAATAAATCCCTCCTCCTGCTTCTCCTCATTGGTTTCTTTTCCTCCTCCATATTAATGAGAGCAGCCAAGGAGAAGCTATTGGTTCCCTATCGCTTTCCCTTTCCTCAGGCACTCGGGGGAGGAGGTGTTTGCATTTCTCCGCAGGACCAGCTCGCTTTGCAGAGCATTGTCTGGGTATGAGAATCACACACAGGCACAGGGACAGGGGCGAGCGCACCGGAGCATCTCACTCGGGCAGAGCATCTCAGCCAGCCTGAGCACCCTTTCAGTCCCCTGCCCCTCCCTGAGCACCAACAGCCCCCCAGCAAAAGATAAAAAAAAAAAAAGAGAGAAAATCCCACACGTGCACAAGGACAGGGGCGATCCTTACGGATTTTTTTTTTTTTTTTTGGTTAGGTGGTTGTTTGTTTTTTTAATATCTTAGCGATGGCAAATTCCTTCACGGCCAGGAGCTGGCCCATCCCCTGAGCGAAGGCAGCTCGGACATGACCGGCAGGCGAGGGAGGAGGAGGAATTTGGATTCCTTTCGGAGGCGCCGACCCCTCCTCCGGCCGGGGGGGAGCGCGGAGCCGGCGGGGCTGGACCGGTCGCTGTCCCCCCGCGGCCCCCGCCCCGCCCCGCACCACGGGGATGCGGCATCTCCAGCGCCGGGACGGATCCCTGCTGCAATGGTAAGTCCTTTCCTTCCTTCCCCAGCTCCCCCCCGGCGCTGCCCCATCCCCAGACCCCGGCGACGCCAAAGCGGCAAAGCGAGCAGGACCCGCCGGCTCGTCTCGACATTGATTTACCGGCTCTTCCCTCCGCTTCCCCAGGTCCTGGGAATACTTCTTTAGCGGGGAATCGCACGCAGGCTTCCTGCCTCCGGCACAACTGTAGGCTCGGAGGATGCGTCCTCCACATAGGTTTGGCTCTTCCCGAACAAATCAATCTCCCTTCGCGAGTGGTGACAGGTTAAGGCGCTCGGTATGGGAATCACGTCTGGTTTTAACACAATATGGCTGGTAAATAAAATGTGATGGCTAAACGGCCCCCGCTGCTGCTGGCGGCATTTCCGAGCCCCCGGCTCCCTTTGCAGTTCTGCATCTTCACCTGCCGCAGAAACTCTGATTCACCCTCCGAGCAGAGCACCAGGACATCCCCGCTTTTCCTGTGGGGTAGCAGGAGAGGTTGCGGTTAGTGTGCCTTTGACCTCTGCTTGCCTCCGGGCACTTCTCCTTATCAGGGTTTGAACAGCTGGTTCCGATAAGACCATCTTCATGCAAAGCACATCTCAAGTCGGGGGGTGGCTCACAGGACAGGCTCGTTTCCGATGTGCTGAGAATTTAGGACGTGAACCCTTCAGGTGTGTGTTGGAATCTGAGGAGTTTGCAGCCAGGGGGATTAAGATAATGAGATAATGCAGCATGTCGTTCAGAACTGGAAAATGCCTGGGAAAAAAAGGGGAATTTGGTTAGTGACATCCCGGTGTTCATCACCAATCATCCCACTCATGTAGAAGCAGGTCTGGAAGAACTCCCTGGAAGTCAGTGGATTTCCTCTGCATCTGATCTGCAGGTAAACAGAATCTGGGCTTTAGCTTGAAGGATATATTGGAGTAGCACAGGAGGGAACTATAATAAGAAGGAAATATTAACTAAAGTGAAAAAGGCAGCAAAGTGACCTGATTCTTTCCCAGGGTATTATCAATTCCCATCCCTCTGGTGCGTGTTAATTGCGGTGCAAGTGCTGGACTGATACCACAACATGGAAGTGAAGGAGCTTTTGGAATATTTTTATTTAATCTGTTGGAGCCAACAAACAACAAAGGAGTTTTCCTTTGCTGTTCTTTGGGTGCACGGCCACCTCACTTCTCTGTTCAGCCTGTGCAGCGCTGGTCAGGTACAGCAGGGAAATGTTCCCGTGGCTTATTAAAGGGAATGTTTGGTTACTTAAGGCTAAGGACAGCAGGAAGGCAAACTCCTTAAAGTGCTGCTGGTGTAGCTGCAGAGAAGGAACGTGTTATACAAGCATCTGTCTTTGGCCAATGCAAAACACGCTGGAGGTGGCTCGGAAGAAGTTGTCCTGTGGGGTGGGTAAGGCAATGCTGCTGCAATTTGGTGGATAATTAAGGAATGCTGGACAGTGCAATAATGGGAGTTGGATTAAAGTTGATGTCTGCTTGTTGTCCTGGTTACAGTTTTGGGTTGTGGTCTTGTACCTTTATCCCCACCTGTCCCTCTGTGCTGCAGGCAGAGGTTGCTGCTTTGTTGTCATTCAGGACAGCTCCAGTTGATCTGTTATTGTCCAGGCAATAGCATCTGTTATTGTCCAGGCAGTTCATCTCATTCAGGAGTGGAAGGTTTCTGGTGGTTTTGTTTTCTCCAGTCAGAGGCATGTGCACATGACTGGAAGGATAACCATTGACACTGCACGCCCTCAAAGGTCAGGGTGGGCTTTCTGTGTGATAAATACACTTATTTCTCTTTAAACAGAGAACTAGCCTTGTGATGGCTCCTTGGCTTTAGCCTTCCATCATTCCTTGGGGTCCCTGTGAGGAATTGGAGGGCTCCTTCCTCCCTGTAGGTTTAAGATGTCTGTTGTTTGCACAGTGGGGCCAAAGCCACACGGATCTGTGTCCAGATCTGCTGTCAGTGTTTTTGGGAAGCTCACAAACACCAAGGCAGGAGCTTTGTTGTGGGATGATAACAGGGAGAGAGAACCAGAGATTTCTGAGACTGTGGGCTGTGCTGTTGATCACACTCAGACCTCTGTGCATCACATTTCTCTTCATTTGGCTGACTGAGCTGGCATCCTGGAGATATTTTTTCCGGGGTTGAGTTCCATATGTGCCTATGCCTTTGAGAAGTTGAGACCTGTGTCCCCAAGCTGATTCATTCCAATGTAGCAGATTTTGTTTTCCTTTCCTTCCTTCTGAGCACACTTAGTACAAACAGTCTAATTCCTAAAATTATCTTTAAAGGAAAGCAGAGTATTTGAGTGCAGAATCACTGAGAAAAAGCAAATTTAGGACAGGATCGTGTTCTAATTCATCTCTGGCAGAGAGACCTGCAGAGATATCAGGTCTGTAACAGTTAGTTCTGCTTTAACAGAGGAGTTATTTATTTGGCACTGTTTTCAGGAGAGTTAAACTGATGCAAGGACATAGAAGTCAGAGGAGATACTGAATTTTATTTCACCCCATTCCTTGGCCCAGGGGGTGCAGCCACAACCTTTAAGTCAATGAAGTGAATTTTTTTGTTGGCTCATGTTCCTTGGTTTCCAATCCCTCTTCTCCTTTCACCTTCCAGCCATCCCATACCACCTGTGATTTGGTACATACTGCAAACAGCGGGATTTTGGGGTGAGTTTTCCACATCAGGACAGAAGTGGAACAACTCTACTAAAAGGGATGTAAATGCAGCAGTGAGCAAATCCCTCTTTTTTCCCATCCACAACTTAAAAGTCATCTTTGCTGATCCTGTATCATCAGGGTTAGCTGTAGCACCACTGAAACAAGCTGTTTCAGAGTATTCCTTCTTCCCAGTACACAGCATCCCTGATGAGACACTTTCCCAGTTCCCTTGGTGTGCTGAACTTGTTCTGTTCTTAAGAAATGCTTTGCATACAGAAAGGTATTTGGTACTTTTCCACAAGTACTGAGATTCACGTGTCTGCTGTGGCTGCTGAGACGCTGTTTGGATTGTAATTGAGTGGGCACAAATACACGGGAAGAGAAGCAGATTTTTTTTTTCAGAAGCTTCACAGCAGAATGTCCTCACCCCATTGCTCTGCCGTTGTTTGATTCTCTGCCCACCTTTTGCTCTGTCAGTTTATTGATCTGCCTCCTTAGCCTTGACTTTTTACCTCCACAAAATCAGGAATGTGTGTAAAACTCGCTGGATTGTTCCAGCCTTGTTTATGTAACTCACTGCAGCTCATTGACTGTGTTCCTGTGCAAACTGGTGGGCTCACCTCTGGAGCAGGATTAGTAATTTCAGGGCTGAACTTCTTATGACAAACTGTTCCATCTTCTAAAGAAAAGGCAGGAACGTCATCACACAGAGCATTTAAAGCTGCATGGCTGTTGTGCTGAGGAATATTCCCTTGGGAAGGGTCCTGCAGAAGTGCACGGATGTGGTTGCAGGGACTCGGTTGCTGCTCTGGTTCTGGGCTACTGCTGAATACAAATTCTTCTGAGATAATCACCCCATGGAATGAGCTGATTTGCATCTGACATTAATCTGCCCTGGAGACATCCTGAAAGTCTCATCCCTGCTCATTCAGGTGTCATATTTTATTCTTGGATGGCTTAAGGTAGGACTTTGCTGTGAAGCTGCTCTGATCTATTGAATTACCATATTGTTTTAAAGAAAGCTTTAGAAGGTGTAACAATCTCTGCTTAATACCCTTTTTAAAAATGAAAACAAGCACCAAAACCTAACAAAGTAACTCAATAATTTTACTTTTTGTTAGTGCAATTCCTAATTCACTCTAAAACTGATAGAAAGGGGGATAAACATGTGTATGGTCGAATTCTTCTCAATAATAGTTATGGCAAGAGCAATAATAATTTATTTATTAAAATATATTTATAAATATATTTTAATAATTTATATACATATAAATATAAATATATTTATAACACATTGGGGATATTGAAGCCCAAGAGTTACTTACTGAACATACAACATTAAACATCTGCCACATCTGTTTGTGGGTTTGTCCATCCAGTGTTGTGGCATTTCCCAAGAAGCCTCAGCCACAGTGGCTTTTGCACCCCATTAGAGATGGTAGGGTCACGATTGCTCAGGAGCTGCAAATGGAAGGATAATTATGGTCTGTTATCTATGATTTGTTGGTTTGCTAAATGGAGCTGAGGGTTGGGGCAGGAAGAGATGTTTTAATCTCTGTGGTGGGTTAATAGCCCAGATTTTTTATTTTTATTTATTTGTTCCTCAGAACGAGGCAAGTTTTGCTTCTTTTTCTCACTGCATCTGATTCTGTGAAGATTCTTAAGGAAAAACTCTTTATTGAAGGGAAACCTGGCTGAATGAAGCTTTTAATTGCTGGGCAGTAGGTGTATCATCAGGTCCATCTCTGAGGAGTGGAGGGGCAAAAATTTCCTCTTTCTCAAGGTGAAAACTTGGCCCTCAATGGTCCTTGGCAAAACTATTGTTCACTTCATGAGGAGGAAGGCTTTCTCATTCAGGAGTGTTTGGCTGCCTGGATGATGTTCATCTACTCTCACTCAAGCATCTGAAAACTAAATGGTCACATTGAAACCAATCCCCCTAATTCCCTGTATCAGAAGTGAGGAGGGGGGTTCATCCCTGCCTGAAGTGGGTCAGATGAGTCACCCCATGGATGTTCTTGCAGCAGCTGACTCAGAGACACATCCACAACCACTGAGGTGGATCCTTCCATGGTGTCTCAGAAGCATCTCCATGGAGTGGGATTCCTGTCTTGCTCCCATCTTTGCTCAGAGGGGAAGGCTGATAATATTTTGCCAGCTCATGGGAATAGCAAATTGTGATAGGTGGTGAGTTTTCTGAAAAGCTCAAGATCTCTGTGGTGGACCCCACATCTTCCTCACCCACATCTTCCCTTTACTCGATGAAGGGCAGACTCAGCTGTTGGAGAATTCGTGCCACATGTCCCAGGCAACCTCCTATCTAGTTGTCTTTTTTTTTTTTAATGATTCATTGATTTTTTTTTTAAACCTCAGAGGCTTCCTTAGTGTATCGACACTTCCTCCTTCTGTCCAATTACTAAGAGGGATTTGCCAACTGAAGCTCATATGTAATTTTGTGAACAGGTGGGGAAGCTCATATGTAATTTTGTGAACAGGGAGACATCCTGGACAGCCACAGGATTTTCTGCAGGCAGATGCAAACCCTCTCTGCCTGTTCTCTGAGCCAGCCAGGAGCTGTGCAAAGCTCCAGATCTCATCTAATATCCCCTGTTCGTGAATGGGGGACTGGAAGTTGCACGAAGATGGAGATGAATGCTGACCAGACCTCATTAGCTTAGGGTTGGCACCATGTGAAATACATTTTAACCAGCTTGGACCACTTGTGATGCTTAGAACTAGGTGACCTGAAAGCCAGCTTTTTGCCAAATATCAATGGCTAAGTGCTTTCTTCATTTTAATGCATTCACCCTCTGTCCTAAGCTAACAAAGTCCACTGATAAATAGATTTAATTAACACCTTCCTCCTTAATTATGGTCTTTAAAATTGTTTACTGAAATCCAAATAATGCAGAAAAGAAATAAAAACATGAACCTTTCTGAACACAGTGATGTATAGGCTGGAGTTAAAGTTGTAGCAGTAAGAGATACATTTCCCTGCAGCAGAAAGAAATTATATATATTTGGAAAGGGAGTTGAAAATAGCTAAGAGATCCTTAGCTATTAATTCCTTTTCCTGGAATGGAAAGACTTTATTAAGTCACAACATTGTTGTTTCTGTTCTTACTGTCCCATTTTTGCAATAGGTTTACAGAAGGTTGGGGTTTTTTTTTATTTTTTTACAAAAATATAAAACGGCACGTTCGTGGCCATAAGTATAAAGCATTTCCTTTTTAAAAGAAATATTTTTATAATGACATTTTATATGTATCTAAATTCTTAAATTGATATAATTAGTACCAAAAGCCAAATAGGAGCTTGAGCTTAGTGTACATCTAAAATTTTGGACACACAACAGAACTTTCTCTCTTGGCCTAGAAACAAGCTCTCTAAAGAAGCCAGCACAAGTGCATTATATAAAGACCCAAGTTAAAGTTAGTAAAGTTACTCATTTCCTGTGGTTTAGAGAGCTGGATCTTTGGATCCCTTCCAGGAGTTTTGTGCTCCAGCTTAAGATGCAGAGGAGATGAGAGAGCATCCGAAACACTGCAGATGCTCAAGCTCTTCATGACTAAGGCTGGGAATGTGTCACAGCTGCCACTGCAGCCTCGGATGCCACAAGCCACACTCATTCACTGGGGTTGCGTGGAGTTTGACAGCTTGGATGGGGTTTTTGTGCTGCTGAATGGGTCAGTTAGAGATGATTACAGGCAGTGGGTGAACAGCTGGAACAAACTTCATTACAGAGCAGCTCTTGGTGGCTGCAGAGAGAGCAGCGTGAAAAGCCAATATCAGCCATGTGGAAGTTGTTTCTCTGCAGCGTTCAAACCTCTGGACACTGCTCTATATTCTCCAGCTTTTTGTTCTCTGACTTGTTCTTTGTACCACAGCTGGATGTTGTAACAATGGTGATGGCAAAGAGCCTTCACAGGCTACCAAAGTCTGACTTTTATTCAGAAGAGGAGAAGAAAAGCATGTCAGGACCTTTGTGGTTCCCCCAGCAAGTGTACCCCTGACAGATATTCACCTCTGGTATTCAGCTCATTCCCTTTCCTCTGTATGGAAGACTTGCAGGTCTCTTTTGCTAAGGTATTTTTCTATCAAGCTGACCAGAAATGGGATTCAGCTCACAGATCAAGACACCTAAACATAGATGTGGGTTTTGATGTGTCTACCTGTACCCAAGAACAGAAACTCCTGTTATAGTAAAAGGAGATTTAAGACGTGATTCAGTCACTTAAACATAGGTGTTAAGTGTCTTTTGAAATCCTCTGGGGTATCTAACACCCATTAGGGATCTGTAGGCATGATGTTTATCTACAGTACATCATTTCCCCTCTGTGTGAGGGCAGGTTAAATCCCCTGGGGTATTGGTGCACCAAACACCAGCTTTTAGGCTACTGATTCTGGCCCCTGGCCACTGCCCAGTCAATACAGATAAATACATTTATCTATTATAGACTGAGCTCTGTAACTCTTTAGCCTAACAAGTCTTCAATAAATACCACTAAGATGGTTTAATCTGCAGTCTGAATTCTGTCCTGGGTTTCTCATCCCTCCTGATGATTTAGAATGAGGCTGATCAAATCTTGGACACGGTGCTCTTACCACACACACAAAGAGTTATTTGATTTTTATACGTGCAGGGCTTGGAAATACCCTTTTGTATTGCTGTCTCAGGATCACACGAAAGATTCTGGTCCAGAGAAGAATTACTGAATTACTACATTGCAGGTGTATCTCTTTGGCTCCAAATCATTCCTGGACATTTCCTGAGACAACCTTGAGACTGCATTTGCCTTTCTCCAGATTCAGCTGTCACAGGCAGCTCCTGGTTATCCTGTGCTTGAATAATCCAGAGAGTGTGTTTCTCCCTATATAATTCACACTGAATTATTCTCAGCCTGTTTCCTTGTACAGCTCACTGGTCCATGGTGGCTCTGCCCTGATACCTCACCATTCTCCCTTCATCTGTGCATCATCACTGTCTTAATCTCAAGCAGAGGAAAAGGTCAATCCACAGCAAATGTGCTGGATTCACACCTATGATCTGGCTTCAGTTTCCTCAGACAGCTTGGCTGAATATTCTGACGTCATCCTGACCTTTTGGGTGCCCAAGACACACTTCTTTTGTTGCTCAGGTTGCTCTCTCCTTCTAGGAAGAACTTCTGGATTCTTTGAATGTTTGTGATTCCCCAGCTTCAGTCTGGAGTTTTTCGTTGAGACTCCCTTTCTTCTTCCTTGAGATGTAGGTTCCCTGGAATTTAGCATTTTTAATGCAAAAAGACCTTTTGTTCAGATCCCAAAGTGCTGTTGCCTTTACAACCTGATTGTTTCAGTCTCTCCAAACTCTCCTTTTATGAATGAAGAATGTCAACCACACACTTTCTTTGGTGAAGGTTTGTGCTGCTTTCGTCCGCTTTCATTTTTCTGGCATTTTCTCTGTCTCCACAAATCATAGAGGTGGGTCCAAGGTGATTAAAGCAAAACATGACCTATTTAGAGCTTCAAAGCACCAGGGTTTAATGTCATTCTGATAGACGCAGCATCTCAAGCTCTTCTGGGGAGATTTGTGTGCATCAGTTTGGAAAAACCTCTGATGAAACTCTCCCTGAAAGAAAAAAAGAATCCACTTTACCTGTAGCATCTTCATCTGGCAAAACAAATCTCACATCTTCCTAGCAAAAATAAAAATGGATTGTTCAGACTAAGAGTCTCCCTTTTGACTTTATTGTCTCACTAAATTGACCTCTCGCTTTCCTTCCCACTGTCCCTACTGAATTAGAACAAGGACATAATTAACTTCTTTACCATTCCCAAAGAGCTTCTGAGACAAACTTCAATAAATAGATTATGCATATTTTGCAGTGGTTTCATGTCCACCACTGCTGCATTATGCAGCACCTTGGATGTGACTCGTTGCCAAATCTATTCACAGCCAGAAGATCACAGTGTTAAACGTCATTAAAAATGTGGGTATGAAAACAACAATGGGAAAGCTCAACTGGACAACTTAGATAATTTGGAACTCATGGCCATTTTCTTAAAAGGTGATAAAGAAGTTCACCTGAACGTTGACACACTGTTCATTTCTTCACTGGCTGGAGAAACTCTCACTTGATATTATTCTTCATGAAGTGACAGACTATTGCCTGCTGCATGTCATATACCAAAATGTCTAAATTGAAAAACACTTTCATTTAAACAGAGGTGTTCTGAATTTTCTGGCAATCATATATCATTTTATATAATTTTCCTTTTGTTTCTCCTCTAGGTACTTGCTCTAAAATACAATGTTTTATGTGTGCAGACTTCTGGGTGGGATTAAAAGGCATTTATTGAATGTTGCCTTTACAACAATGAAATCTGTGGAATCCAGATTTCAATTCTTTTGATCTCGGGTTTCTAAAATAATTCACATGAATTGGACACCCTTTTTACCTCCATTAACTATGGGGGAATTCTGGGCAGTGAGTGCTGTGGAAGAACCAGGAAAGCCAGACAAGATGATCTGAGAAAAAAATGAACAGATCTCCCCATTCCATGTAAACTGGCCAGATTGGAAGGAATATGCAGGTGTGTCTGAGAGTGTGGCCAAGCTAATCCATATCACTCTCTTTAGCAGCTTGTTCAAACTTGCATTTTATAAATCAGCTCTGAAAGCTTTAACCCGAAACGTTACAGGTTGTGATTCGCAGGCTGGTTCCAATATGCAGAATTTTTCTATACCCTCTGCTGTGTCCAAAATGCATCATCCTGCTGTGCTGCTAGTTCTGTGTGACAGAAAAATCACCAGCTTTAGGATCCCAGTGTTTATTTTAACCTGCAACAGGTAGAAGAACAGACCAGAGATCCCAGTCTGTACAAAAATATCCAGAAAGTGCATTTGTATCAGGAATGAGGAAAAGGAAAGACTTGGAGATGGCTGAGCCTCCCTTGTTTCACATGTCTACAAGTGCCCTCAACACAGAATCATAGAATCATGGAATCATGGAATCATAGAATGGTTTGGGTTGCAAAGGGCCCATTCCAACCCCCTGCCATGGGCAGGGACACCTTCCACTATCCCAGGTGGCTCCAAACCCCGTCCAACCTGGCCTTGGACACTTGCCCACAGCTTCTCTGGGCAACTTGTTCCAGGGTCTCACCATCCTCTGATAAAAGAAGGTAATAATCTCCAAGAATTTCTTTTCTTACTAAAAAAAGTAATAACTCCATCTTTCCTCAAAATGCATCTCAAGACTTTGCTTCATGGAGATAACCAAATCAGAATGTTTTCCCAACATCCTCCTGCCTTGATTTTCAGCACTTCTGAGGATTGTATTAACCTTTGTGGCAATTTTTGCTCCTCTAAGATAAATAAGGCTAAGAAAAATTACTGATGTCAGGGAACATGAACAAATAAAAATCTAATGGGTTCTGAATTGAACCCAGTAGAGTAGTGACATCACCTAAAGCTGCCCTAAGCCTTCCACAAAGTTCTCATCTCTAAGATATAAACTCTTCCACTCTCAGCAAAATAATCCATAGTGGCTTGCCAGTCCATTTAATAATCCAATGTGCAAAAGAGTGAATGCATGTTCCTCCAAGTACTTTCCACTCCCCCACATGCTGTTATCATTAAGTATCCTTCTTTGCTGTGCTTCCTCTTTGTCCAGTAGGGACTAAGACTCTTCCTACTAATATTGTGACTTCAGCCAACATTAAGATGAGCTCCATGGCTGGCAGCTCTGTATTTTCATGCCTGGCTTTACAAAATGTTCTATATGATCCCACACCTTATTCTTTATAGTCTCTATCAGTGGACTGCTGTCTTCAGTGACCCAGGAGTTACAATACAAAGCAGTGTGACCTGCACGTTGCTCCACCTGCTGTTTTGAGTTTTCCCTTTTAATTTCCTGTGAGCACCTTTGGAAGAGCTCCTGTGCAGTGCTGGGCAACGAGTTTAGGGAAGGAATTGTGTTATTTGTGTCAGCAATGCTGAAATGTTTGTCAGGTATATTCTTCCTGCTTGTTGCAACTTGGCCTTACTACAATACCATTGAATAAACGAGACATGACCCTGATTTCTCAATGTCTTTTAGCAAATATCCTACCAAAGTTCTTTGAACTTTTTAAAAATAAATAATTTAGACGAATCAGTCTAAATACTGAAACTTGTTCGTTCATTTGCTGATTTACTCAACGTGTGCCTTCAAAACCAATGAAGTTCCATTGCAAAAGCACAACACGTTGCACGAGACACCTGGAGAGTTACAATTTAAATAGGTTTCTGTAAGATATTTATATCATAGAATCATAGAGTGGCCTGGATTTGAAGGGACCTTAAAGATCAGCTCATCCCACCCCCCTGCCATGGTCAGGGACACCTTTCATTAGCCCAGGTTGCTCCAAGCCCTGTCCAAGCTGGCCTTGGACACTTGCAGGGATGGGGCATCCACAGCTTCTCTGGGCAACCTGTACCAGGAGTCTCACCACCCTCACAGGGAAGAATTTCTTCCTAATTTTCAGTCTAAACCTACTCTCTTTCAGTTTAAAACCATTTTCCCTTGTCCTGTCACTACATGCCCTTGTAAACAGACTCTCTCCCATCATATCTACACAAATTTCTACAATATATCTAAGGAGTGGGAGAATATAAAATTCAATTTTTTTTTCCTAGAGGGAGAAATTTTAAATCATTCAGACGTCTTGTGCCCCAAAATAGTTGGTTTTTTTCCCTCCACTGTCCATTACAGGATTCTGGGATGACTTGGTTATCTATAAATGTTCACAAAGTATCTCTCTAAAGTTACTGGAAGAAAATCCACTTTGATTTGTAAAACACTCTCTTAACTCTCCTTCACAAAACAAAGGCCTTCCATGGCGAGGATGGGACACTGCAGTTAATAGATTGAAAGCAAAAATAAACCATCAAAATATTTCCTTTACAGATTTATAGGATTTAAAAGAGAATACTTACTCTTCTCCCAAAGGGTTTCTTAAAAGTATCGCTGTCATTATCCTAAATTGGTAGTTAAGGAATTATCTGAGGAAAGCTCACGTCAGAGTTCTCGTGTGCTCTGACAGGCACAGACTCGTCGTCAAACATTTATGAACTGCTTGGGTTCTGTCTGCAATGTGCCTTTTTATCTCTGCAACACACAGTGACAGAAATTTTTGTTGTCTTTTCGAGATAAAATGAATCTCCCTGGATGGGAAGAAAGTGTTTTCGCTGAGATCTCTTCGGCAGTGGTGCATTTCCTTGGCTCGGTCAGGAATACCAATGAGGCTGGGAATGGTTAGGAAAGCAGATAATCATTTACACTGCTCCAAAAGGAGGGGAACAGCAACAGTCTGCAGGAACCTGGGAGAATCTGATTTCCAAAAGTGTTGCTCTCTATGCAATATTTAATAAATAAGGTAAATATTTAATGAATAAGGCAAATGGGACAGTTGCAACCAACCCTCAGAGAGCACCATGGCCCAGAGTTTGATCTCACAGGCAGTTTGGATGAGGCCAATCTAACTGGTAGTAAACAGTTCAGCAGAGTGAGTAAAAGTGATCACATGTGACTTGACCTCAAGGCCAAGGAAGGTCCCCGACCTGATGTGTTTTATAACATTAAAACCATTTCTTTTCCTTGCCCCCTCTATGAAACAACCACTGATGGTTTTTGGCTGCTCAGCTCACTGCCCTGAGCTCCTTCTTACTCACAAACAAGTAGCTGAGAAATCACTTCTGATCCAAAGGTGGGTGATGGATTTAACATAAAAGCAAAGGCTCCTGGCTGGCTGGACACAGAGATTTTTTTCCTTGGGAGAGGATTGCTCCCTGGTTATTGAATTGGTGCCATTGACAGATGGATTCACCATGGTCCAGCTGTTTACTTGGACAGAACAGCTTTGCTTTTAGACCTTTTAAGCATTTTTGGTCTAGAGGCCTCACAAAGGAGAGTTACAGAGGGCCAGATTACCTTTTACACAAGGGGATGGGAAATAGAAGTCTCAAGCACGGAGTTAGGGACATACCAGGAATAAACTTGTCTCCAGGGAGATGTTCTGATGTTCTGGTTCTTGGATAAATGTACATAAGCCCTCCTTGGCACTCCCAAGGAGCCTTAGGAAGTCGAATCTGACATGGACACCTGTCCATGATAACAAGAAAATATTTTCAACACTCAAATGCTCTGAAATGATTTTATATTAGTAAAGCCTTTCCACGTACTCTTTTTGGCCCCTTTTCTTTCAACCTTGGCTTAGTCTCCAGCAATTAAACAAATACTTCTGTTCTTTAGTTGCTGCCTGTTCTGTGCTATGTCTCTTCTCTATTTATTTAGCCACTCTCTGCTTCTTAGTCTGCAGCAGAACTGCAGACAGAGGATATCTGCAGGCATGCTTCTGTTTGAATGTTTTTCAGCAGAAGATGTTATTTATCAAGTTCTTTGTGGTATAAGGGACTCTACAGCTGTGGAATACATTGACTGTGCTCATGCAGAGAACTGCACCACTAGAAAACAACCTGGACTTCTGGAATTTGGTCACTAAACTGTTATTAAATTATTATTAAATGAATGTTAAACTATTTGTGTGGCATTTTGAATGGGTTTGCAGACAGGTCAACTAATCTTCTTCTTAACAATGCCTGGGCACAATGCAGGGGTTACCAAATCTCATGCATCATTCCCAGTAGGCAGTTTGCAGGTGGCCACTCTATTTGAAGGGCTGAAGAGTTTAAACAACTTGTACACACCCTGTTTGCCTCAATCCAACCCAGTACACATCTCAATTATTGTGTGTGGGGTGTGTGTGGCTGAAAAAAACCACCACAAGCGAACAGAGAGAGATAATTCTGCCTCGTGCCTCCCACATTCCCAAGCTCCTGTGCTATTCTAGCTCTCCTGGCAGAGCTGTTGGATTCAGAGAGGAGTATCTTAAGGCAAAATCCCTTGGCTTAGTCATGACTCTGTGCTTTGATATCTCGTGTTGTGGCAAGTCTGGATTAGGGCTTTTCTGGAGCATCAGAGTTCAATCCCCACGTGAAGTCAGGACTCAGCTGAGGGAGAGAGGAGAGATCTCCCTTGGTGGACAGACCTGCCTCACCAGAGAGCTGGGAAGTGTGTTGGAAGAGAGAGTTGGCTGCACATCAAAGTGTCTGTATACTCAACTTGCAGATTCCTGGGAAGTTGTTTCCTTAGTGACAATAACAACAGGAACAATTTTAGAGCATTTTCTTCACGTCTGTTTTCAGTGCTCGAGAGATGTTCAGAAGTCAGAGTACAACTGGCACTTCTCTTCAGAAGGGTTTTTTTCCTTTCTGAGTTGTTTTCTTTTTCTCTTTTGTAGTTCACATTGGCACATCAGATTTTTTTTTTTTTTTTTATAATAAGGGTCTGTCTGTCTTAGTGCTGTTGGCATTTTTAAGCCCACAGACCCTGTGGGAGCTGAAGGAAGAGATCTTGGAGAATTCTTAATGTGTCTAGTAAATGGTAGCAAGTTGGGAGGTTCTCCCTGCTGTGGGGCAGGGAGGGTGGGTACAACTTAAAGCCAACCCCACTCCTGTGGAAGGTACTCACCAACCCCAAAATTAGGCTTGTAACAGGAGAGATTTGGGAAGTGAAATGGAAAAAACAAAACTTGAAATTATGCTTGAGAGACAAATCTTGCAGAAGTCCTCAGCCTCCATGTTTGTCACCATTCACAGTAAATTTTGAAAAGAAACTTTGAAACCTGATTTGTGGGGAAAGCAGAAATTATCATAGAATCCTAGAGAATGGGCTGGAAGGGACCTCAAAGAACATCTTGTTCCAACTTCCTTCCATGGACAGGGACAATTTCCAGGTAGCTCAGAGCCCCATTCCAGCCAGGTCTTGAACACTTCCAGGGATGGGACATCCCTTCAAAGGGATGACCTGGAATTAGGTGCAGAATGGGACTACTGGAGCAACAAGACTAATTTTTGTTAGTCTTTGCTGAAGAAACCCTGTAGGATGAACACCTACTCTGCATCCTGACAATTAAAGCCCCTGAACACAATCAGAGGAATTCAGCTTTGATTTCCAGGAAAACAAGGCTGACTGAAACCATCACAAATAATGTGCAGTTTGGAAGCTGGGAGAACCTTTAGAGGTCACAATGTGCTAATGGAAAAAAAATTGCAAACTCTATTATCATATCTGAATTAGGAGAGCAGTCACTATAAGCTTCCTCTTTAACCAAATAAGTGACTGAAGTCAAAATATGATTCATGCAATGGGGGTGTCAGGCTTTTTTTATTAACAGCAAAAAGAGATTAAAATATCTCTGCTTATAATTTAAATGCTAATAATTAGCTGGGAAGAACTCTTTGACCAGGAGCAGTACAGTCAGTTCAGTAACACCACATGATACTTCCCTTGTTCAGGACATCACGTAATTATAAATAAAATTCAATGTCATGAGGAACTTTGTTTTTCCTTCCTCACGCAGGGCTGAGGGGCTTAAAGCATTCTGTGTGTGCATTTCCAAATGTGTTTTTAATTCCTCCTCAATTCTTAGACGGTAATTCATAATTAAATTAGGAATTGCTAAAAAGTAAATCAGAATGAACCATATGGCTTGAACCAATATGGCAAAATGAACTTAAAAAAAGAAATTAAGATATATGTATCCATTTAAAATCTTCTTGAAAAACATTCCCCAGTTATAAAAAAGAATTTCCAAACCCTGTGTCCCAAATCACTTATCAATCAACATTTCTTTTAGGGGGGAAAAAAGCTAAAAATGTAAATGACAAACAGAAATAGTATTTACAATTAAATATAGATTGTCCATTTGCTATTTTAGCGCTTTAAATTGAATCAGTAATTCAAATGGCAATCTCTGATAACTAAACAGCAAGGTTAATTAATCTCTAAGCCCTGCTTTGGACAAGTTGTGCTGATATCCACATTTCCCACCAGTGATTTGGAGTCAAATTTCAGCCTCTCTCATGAACTGTTCCTTGCTGTTATGCAACTACTTTTTTTTCAGTATCTCACCATTATTAAGTGGTTCCAGCCTAGACTTGAATCTTTATCCTTTCATCAAAAACCTGATCAGGTTTGACTCGGTTCTGCAACACTTGGATGATAAAAATCTGAGATCCCAAACTGTGCACTGCATGTGTATTTTACATTTAAACCACTAAGAAGTAGCTGAGAAAATGAAAGTGATTTTTCTCGGCTTCAGCCTTCCAGGTTCTTTCATGGGTGAATCGATTAGAGCAGAATAGCAAATTAGGAATTAAAAGATTTACTAGGTTAGAGCAGAGAAATCCCACATGGGATGCAAAATGATATGTTGGTTATGTGTTGGGGAAGGGGGAAGTAAGGAGGGATAAAAACAAGTAACACAACAAGAGTTGAACAAATTGAACTGACAATGCATCGTTTGTGTGGTACCAACATATCAATTAAATGGCAAATGAAATAGCAGGAGAATTTGTTCCGCATTTTCTTTTCCTGAAAAATTTTTCTAGTCAGAAAATTAGCACATGTGCATTACTAAGCCCCATTTTCACCTGCTCTGTCAAGAATGGCAAAATGAATCTACGATTTGGTGGTTAAAATTATGAACATCAGAAATAAGGAATAGTCCTTAGAAGAAAAAGGGAAAAAAACCCAAACAGCTGTGTCATAAACCTTGGGCTTATGAGTTTTGAAGTCTGGAGTCTGTGCAGTTGTTTTACAATCCTGAAGTTGCCTGAAGACACCATCGCTCCAACCAACTCCATCATCTCATCTCCACCTCTTGAATCTGCCGCTGAGCAGATCCAAGTTTGGGAGGATTCAGGTTTAGGGAGAGTATTCCCTAAATCCAATTGTATCCCACTGGCCTTGTTAGCAAAGCCTTATTTTATCACAGAATCACAGAGTGGTTTGGGTTGGAATGGACTTTAAAGATCATCTCATTCCAATGCCCTCATCACAGCAGGGACACCTTCCACTAGCCCAGGTTGCTCCAAGCCCCATCCAAGCTGATCTTGGACACTTCTAGGGATGGGACAGCCACAACTTCTCAGGGCAACCTGTGCCAGGGCCTCCCCACCCTCCCAGGGAAGAATTTCTTCCTAATATCTAATCTAAATTTTCCCAGTATTAAAGCTAATCCAATTTATCTGGAGTAAATTGGGTTAGGCAATGCTCCTATGTTGGGCAGATGGGAGGCAGAGCAGCAAGGATTAGTGTCTCCAAGCTGACTGGGATTAATGTTCTTTTCAGCGTGGCTACAGCTGGGGAGAGAGATGTCCACAACCTAATACAGGTGTGAAGAACTGGCAGTCTTTCAAAGCACTCCAGTGGGTTTATTTACAGTGCTGGACATCTCATTTCTCCAGAGGGTCAGCACAAGGAAGGAATTCACGTGTTCTTATGTGAAGAAATTTCAACTACCTCTCAGTTAATGCAAACAAGCACTAATAACTTAAAAGAGTTGAAAGGAAAGCATCCTGAAAGAGTAAAAAAGACAATGTTGTGTTATTCCTTATAATAGGGATAAGAGGAGGTACAGCTGGTACTCAGAGCTAAATTAATCCTGAGTGTGTCTGTAATACTGAAGCCACCTAGATGGGAAGTACTCGATGTCCTCATTTCTCACTCAAGTCACTCAGCAGAAGCTGCTACTTTTGTCTTCAGAGATGTAGATCGTCTTCAGGAGGTCCCTACATGTGTGAGCAAACTGGGGCATTTGGGTTGCTTTGGAAAACACATTAAAAAGGCAAGGGAAAAAGAAAAAAACAGATGAATTTCCGTTTTAGAGAGATGCTGGTGATGGTCTTTTGGATTGGGGCTGGATAACCATCACTGAATAACTATTAGGATTTATTCACCTACAAATTTATGACCTGTAAGCCTTAATGTTTGGGTTGGGTTTGGGATTTTTTTTGTTGTGTTTTGTTTTGTTTTAGAACAGTTATTTTCATGTTACCCCACATTATTTTGATTTAAAATTATGTTTATTTCCATTGCTGACTTGTAGATAACACAGAATACTACCACTCCTGTGCAGAATATGAGCCAGAATTATTTCTGTAAAACCTGTGGTTATGGCCCATCAAGAAAGGTTTTTGTAAACATTTAGAGTCAAGCAATTCTAGATGAAATTAAACAACCCAAAGGACATCTGAATCCATGCCACAAACTTTTGGTTTTGTCTAAGTGGGAGACCTGCACACACCCAAAATGTGCAAAATATTATTGGAAAAAATTATCCTCTGCCTCACGCAGAGTTTTCATTTCATGGCTGTTCCCGAATAAAACAATGCTCAATAAAATATCCAGTTCTTTGGGCATGTTAATGGCAGCCAAGCTGTGCCCTGGAGAGTCCTCTGTGTACCAACCTACCCAGACTCCATCACAAAATTTATTCTACCTGTCCAAAACAGCCTCACACTGTGCTGATTTCAGGTTATCAGACATTTAGTTTTATTTACTGAGGGAAGATCATTCCCTTCCTTTTCCTTTGTGTCCCTGCCCCGATCTCCCCAGTGAGACACAGGTTTTAGAAAAACACACAAACTCATCCCATGCCTCATCGACTCCAGCTGGCAACAAACCCCAGGGACAGACATGAACTCTGGGATATGAGGAAAGAAATACCATAAAATGTGAATTCACCTTTTCTACTGCATGCAGAGGGTTTGGCTTTTACAGGGTTTATTTTTGGTGGTGTTTTTTTGGCCGGTGCCTCCAATGAAAACTGGTCTTGGATGCAGAATACATTCCCAGGGGACAACACAAAAGACTTAGAGATGCCAGGTCACCAGACTGGGCTGAACCAGGAATTATGTGAAGATAACTCAGTTATTCTGTGCTACCAGTTCCTAATTCCTCTTTAAAACCATGGATGTCTTCAAGGTTACCAATGCACAGATGAACCACCAAACTTTGCCCCAAGTTTTGCTGACTCTTGTGTACCATTGGTGGTCTCTCCTTTATTTTGTTGTCCTGGTTCACCTTTAATCTTCTCCTTAATTGTCTTTTGGGATGAGAAAACCCAAAGAGGCTCCTTGGATGTAGCTCTGTGCCACCTGCAGCCATGAGGGTCATTAATAATGCAGCCCTGCAGAAATGAGGGCTTTGGGACACCTTTAGTTCTTGTCTTAATGGATTGCATCCTCTGGAGGCTGCTGAATTGGTTCTCCCAGTGCTGAAGATCAATAAAGCTTTGCCTTTCGTAGCTTGCTTTTCTTTGGATTTGATTTTAGAAAATGTTCCCATTGTTTTCAAAAGTTTTTGTCAAAGGCTGACCAGGATGGGCAGATCCTATGTTCCTGTGAGAAACCAACTTGTGAAGCTGTGCCTGCAGCACTGTTCTTGTAGGTATTTTAAAAGCTTAGGATAAACCATCTCCACAGAGTATCCAAGGAAGTAGGGGAATATTGGAGAATTTATAATAATAGAATAGAATAAAATAATAGAATGCTATTATACACTCTGGTGAAATTGTGAAATCTTGGGGCAAAATCCTTTGTCCTAAAGGGTTTCTAGAGGGTCAGAGCTTCATCCCCAAAGCGTTTGAGAGGCACATGATGGTGATGATGTTTTTTCAGTGTCATTTCAGCTGAGCTTCAATTGCATATTGAAACAGGATGGGTATGAATGAAGACCTGAACAGAATTTAGACTTGATCTGATGTGAGGAAAGTAAAGGGAGGAGGTTGCAGCAGCAATAAAAAACCTGTTACTACACACTTCATATGATTTGACCTTAATTTGCTGCCCACTATAAGATGCTGCTAATCAGCTGAATGTAGCTTTGGCAAAGTCTGTTTGGACTGAACCTTCTAATGCTGTGTGTCTGTCTCAATTCTATCACTTTTTTTACCCTCATTCCCTCCCTCCTTCCTGATGGAAAATATAGAGAAATAGGGCATAATTAATCTGTTGCTTTGAAAAACATAATTTAGGATAATCCAACATATGCTCTGAACTCTGTGGGTTGTGCTGATTGTGTCTCAGGGACTATCCAAGGAATCTGTAGAAATTAGCTCAGTTTCAGAAGTACAATTTTAATGAGAGAACTCTCACCCAAGGCTCTGAAGGACCACCCATGGGGAGAGAGGATGTTCACTGTGCCTTTGAAACATGAGTCAACCTAATTAAAACAGAGCAGTGGGCATTTTGGAGAAGAGGAGGATTTCAGGTTGATTGAGTTTACATCTTTAGAATCCTAGGTTTTACTGGGAATACATCATGACAAAATGACAAAGCTATCCAATGGAAAGGAATAACATTTTGGTTGTTTTCTGGACCACAAGGGATATTCTGGTTCCACGTGATTCCTAAAGGAAAATGTGAATCATCCCAAGTTGGGCTGCATCTGATCCAGTGACCATCCTGTCAATTTATAAACTTCATCATCCAACATCTTAGTACCCATAATCAGGATTTCCAGCTTTCACCTCAACAGCCACATCCAACAGAGGAAAATCACCCCCTTTTTATAGTTCCCATTGACTCCTAGTCACAGAACTGCTGTAGATAAGATTGAAGGAAATTGGAGTTCCACAGAATTAATTATGTTGTGTTATAATGGATGCAACTGATCTCTTCTAGTTGTGTTTTAATGGGTTTAGTTCTGGAGTTTTTTGACACCTCTCAAATTAATAAAATAAGAGAACACATAATATCTCAAATTTTGCATGTGCTTGTATGTTTATATTAAACCGTTTTGATCCTGCATTGCTCTGACCTTCCCAGGTATTCCCTTAGGAACATATTTTGCCACCTTATAGGGTACCCTTGTGCCAGCTTATCTTCTAGAACTCTCATCTGGAAATCCATGAGCAAATCATGAAGATGAATATGGAAATAACCACTTTTAATCACAGGGTGAAAAGAGGATTCTGTGGGAATGAATCACTTCTGTTCATTTATATTTACTTTTCTAGAGGCAGTAGAGCTACTTAATTTAGAGTGACAGTGAAGCAGTGGTTTATGAATTAAGCTGAATATTTACATTATCTAGATTTTAATTTTTAAAAAGCAATCACCATATGAGGCTTCACTGCTGTAAATCATGGGCATTCACACTCTTTTAAGGTACTGGGCACCCCAAAATCTGACCTCAGGTAAGACATCATCAGTGCTCTGAACTGTGGTTTAGGAACTTAGTTTTATAGTGTGGAATAATTTTGCAATGCTGCCAGAGTTATTTGGAGTTCCAGATTTTTCATAAAGCAAACTACCTAGAGACAAACTAAAAAGAGAGGGCTCAGAGGGTTGGGATTGTCTGCAACATTCTCACCATGTCATTTAATATGACAGTGCTTCATGAGGCAGAGTGCAAAGGGCTTGGCTTTGTAACCTGCTGAAAAGAAAGGAAAGGAGGAAGGAAAGAAGGAAGGAAAGAAAAGGAAAGAAAGAAAAAAAGAAAGAAAAAGAAAGAAAGA